>NW_024545239.1:531362-912567 GCF_903064755.1 Maudiozyma barnettii | reverse complement strand
TGTTTTTTTTTTTTTTTTTTGGTTGGTGTTCTTTTTGGCTTACAAGAATAGAAAGAGAAAACTGAAAAATATTTGTTACTTGAAGGGAGAACAACAAGTAGTTCACTTATAATATATAGAAATAAGTTAATATACAAATAGATCACGGAAGTATACACAATGTCTAGAAGGTTAAAAAGAACAAACTTGTTTTCGAAGGATGTTAGTTCATTATTATACGCATATGGTGATGTTCCACAACCATTATTATCCACAACTCATTGTTTAGATGAAGTTGTAGCACAATATTTAGTGGATGTATGTACATCAGCTGTTAATGTATCACATAATAGTAATAGGAATAAAGTTAGATTAGAGGATTTTAAATTTGCTTTGAGGAAAGATCCTATTAAATTGGGGAGAGCTGAGGAATTGATTGCTACTAATAAAGTGATTACGGAAGCTAAAAAACAATTTAATGAAACAGATAATTCATCGTTGAAAAGATTTAGAGGACAAAATGGTGAAGAAGAAGATGAGGACGATGGTGACGACGATAATGAACAAGACGATAATGACGTGGAAGGTACAGTAGATTATTCAACAACTAAAAATTCTTCAAATAAAAAGGCATCATCAAAGAAGAATAAAAAAAATAAAAACTCAAGTACAAAGACTGGTAATAGAAATAAGAAACAAAAATCATCTACTTAACCTGATATCATAGAGAGACCAATGGTTATCAAAACATTTTGCATACATACACATATCTAGATTTAATAATATTTTTTTCACACGTTATTCTTTTTTGATTTGTATATATTTATATATAGATATATCCGTTAGATGAGACTGTTTTGAAATAGAAAAGAAGAAAAATAACGAAAAGAACTACACTACTGTAGATCTAATTTATATACACTTGGATCCTTTTCTTCTTCGATCAAATAATCCTTAACACCAACAAACTTGTTCCATACTCTGTTGAAGTTAACTAATAGCATGTTTCCCACATTCTTTGGAAGATCAATATAACTTCTGAGTATGAATCTGAAAGCTTCCTTAGTATTATGAATTTCAGTTCTCCATGCTCTGGCCCAAACATTCTCTTCTTCAATCGAATTTGGAGAGACATCGTTATTAGACGTATTTTGTTTCCTCTTAGGTTGTTGTTTCTTCTTTGGCATCTTCAAATCTTTAAATTTGGATTCTTCTTCATTTTCTATTATTGGTTCTTCCACAGGATCGATAACATTTTCAGAAGTATCATTGGAACCATTTAGTTTCTTACATTTGTCAATGATAGAATCCTTAGCCTTTTCGATTAATTTAAAGAAATTATTATTTTGGAAAAAATTTGCAATGGCACCTTGATTATCTTCACCGTTGACTCTTTCATTATATAAAGTTTCAAAATTGTTAATAGATTGAATGGAGGTAGACAATCTATTAAATGTGTTCAATAAGGAGATCAATTCAAATTTAGTCAATCTATTTACCACTTGTTGTCTAGATTCTTCATCTGCTTCATTTAATTCAAATAGAATCTTCAAACTAGTGGCGTAACCTGTAGTTTGAACTTTACCCCACATCTTACATCTATCACAATGAACACAATCCATTATTTTGGTAACATTCTTGAAACGGCTTCTAAAATCGTCTTTTATTGAGGCATCATAATCATCCTTGAACATTAAATCTTCGTCGAAAATCCTACTATCCAATTGAGATACAATGTTAATGATTTTTTGTTTAACACTGTTATCATAACTATTGCAGAAATCTAATTCTTTCAAATATGGTTTGATTTTCCATAGAGATTTAGCAACAATAGCATAATTGAAATAGATATTGGAGACTCTCTCAGGAAAATTCCCTACTCTAGCCATAAATAGATCCAAATCTGGACCCCATTCGCCTGTAGTAGTATCTAAATGATCATTTGATAAATGAGTACCAATGGAAGCATGTAAACCTGATACGATTCTATAAAAGGCATCCTTGGCTAAACAAGTATCAGCTTCATCTGAAGAGAAACAATTCTCAGCGTATATACTTTTCCAAATTTGACCAGCTTCTTGACCACCATAGCCAGTAAATCTCTCTGGATTCTTTGATAGATCAACCAAGACAGCATCCTTATTCAAAAAATCATTGATATCATAATAATTCAAATCGTTATTAATATCTAATTGATTATTCTTGTTGTTATTATTGTTACAAAGTTCATTAAGGAAAGATGCATCATCTTCAGCAGTATGATGCGTCTCATTTTCATTTGTACTATCATTAGCCAAAGAACCCAGCACTTCTGGTTGCCAATATTCAGGTAATTTAGCCCAATCCTCAACAACATCAACAGCACAACTTCTACTGAAACATATACCATCATTATTTTCCCAAAATGTACATTTTTTGAAGGGATCGAATTTAAAATATCTGAAAAAATCAGTATTCACGAGACTAACGATATCTTTCCTTATCTTTTTATTAATGCTATTGATCTCTGCGATGGTTACATCACAACCTGGTCCTAAATTTTCATCTTTATCCATTTTACAGAATGGAGTTTCATCCGAAACTGCCAGTTGATTAGTCCATTGCGGTTTTTGAACAGGCTCTTCATTATTTTGGCTCAGTTGAAACGCATTCTGTTGATCAGCAGACACTAATGCCGAGGTTGTAATACTCAGAAGACTTAATATTCCACTAAGCTTCATATTTTTGTTCTAGTGAAATAAATGTTCCTTAAATAAAATATATCCTTATTTTCAGTAGCTCTTTCGTTTTTGAAAAACAGTTTAACAATAAAATAATAAGTATAAGTATCCAATATAAGTATATGTCGATAAATCAGATTCAATCGTACTGAAATTGCTTAAGAAAATATTCAAAGGAATGATATATATATATCTAATATTAAAATAATTGTGTTAAATTAAATTACTAATCTTTATTTCTTTTTTCCAATAAAGTGTTAAATAGAAATTTTCGATACCCGATGACCTTTTCCCACTATTAACTAATACTATTACTGGTATTATTACTAGTATTACTTCTATTATTGCCACACGAACAAAGGTGAAAACAAAGCGAAAAATAATGGAAAACTCCACGGTGTCAAGAACACCGAGAGAACTAGCCGTAGTAAGAGAACGCCAAACTACTGAAAGACAGATTGGTAATCACTATTGTTACTGTTACTATTGATATTTTAAGAACACCTCCTCATGGTAACAGTAACAAAAGCAATTACATATTGATGATGTTCTGATTAGTTAAGGGAAAAAGAAAATTTACAATTAGTGATTAATGTTTTATAAATGAACTACTCGTAGTATTGGTATTCTGATTGTTTTTCTTACTATTACGTAAATATGCGAAGGGAATGCGAATATGGTGGTTACAGAGTCAGTAACTGTTTGCTTACTTTGTTACCTGCTTGTTTGCTTTTTGTTTATGAGTGATATTGACGTTCCTAACCCTTGTACCTAGTGAAATACGGAGTTAGACCAAAGTTTATACTAAGGGATAGGTTGTTATGACAAAAGAGCATAAAAAGAAAGAAAGTGAAAAATGATAGAGGCCCCTGTTCGGTAGATAACACGTAATAGTTAATAAAAACTAATACCAAGCCCCATATTTCATACTTTCACATTACTTTTTGCTCTATTCTATTTTTAATTTTTTTTTTTTGCGTACTTGTATAATTTTTTGATAGATATCATAGATATTCCTTTGATAGCGATCTCCCCTCACTCATAAAGTAGAAAGATAAAAATTCTATAACGTTCTAAAGATTACTCATACAAGTTTAATAAAGTATCGACACATATACCAGTTCTATATTTCTTGGCTATGCATATGTCTTCAATTAACTCCTTTGGTAAATCGGGGAACATCTCATATAATGATTCCAAAGTTTCTTGGCGTTCTTGCTCTTCCATTCTCTTCACTGTTTTTCTCATTTGTTTATCGTCTAGCATATCTTCACTGATACCAGTATTTTGTGTTCTGATATTTTTTGGATTTTTTGGAATACTTTCTTTTGATTGTGGCTCAGACTTAGTAGTTGAGGAAGGCTGTCCAATAAAGAAATCATTGAACATAGAAACCATCGAAGATGCAATTTCATCGATTGGACTATGACTATAATCTGGATTCATAATCATTTCTTGAGTGCTGTTCCCAATATTGTCCGTATCAGTAGTATTGCCCTTTAAATTGGATTGATTTTCATTTTCTTCACGTTGTTTCTGTAACCTCTGTTGATTTGTTTTATATGCATTTTCAAAAATTTCTTCGTCATGTATCGTTAAGTCTTTTCTACTAAGATTTGTAATGAAATTAGTGGCGCCTTGCAGACTACTCAAATAATATTGATCTTCACTCTTTAAGAAATTTTCAAATCTAAACCTTTCAATAAATTTGATGTTAGATATTAAGTGTGAAACATTACCATGGATAATAACATAGATTAACAATGGAATAAAACTATCAGCACCATCTTGATCAAGTTTAAAATGTCTTAGAATACTAAATATAATTTTGCAAGTATTTAAGATACAGACCATCTTATCTCTAGGTGCCTTATAATGATTAATCTTATTTAATTCTTTACCAGCTAGTTTCAAAAATTTATTCAATTTTAATGAGATCTTATTAGTCACATCAAGGTTATCTAGTTCAATGAACTTATACTCCTCTATCTTCATTTGAAGAGAGTCATCATCCAGAATATCGTTCTTATGTTCTTCATCCAATTTATCAATACCAATCTTTTGTATTAACACAGGAGAAAAACAGAATGGATATAATTTACCCATAATCAATTTTTCAATTCCTTCTTGTGCATTTCTTAACTTCGCATTATCAAATTCACTAAATGGTTTATATTGAGAAAATTTGTCAAAGATAAACAGTTTAAAATCATTTATCAATTTCCTTTGTTCACTAGCGGTCCATAAAGCTCTCTGTGTAACAAAATTATTTAAGAAAGATCTTGTATACTTTACTAAAGGTTCTGCATTAGGATTCTTGAAGTAGCCAATAAACGTTTGGAAATCAAAAAACAACTCTTCTTGATTCTCAGCATCAGCCTTCTTATTACTTGTTTGTTTGGGTTCAGATGTTATGCTATCATTATCATCACTAATGACATTTGTTTTCGACGTCTTAAGAGTAGATGAGCCTTGACTTAATGGATCGAACTCACGTAGTAGATTTGACATCTTACTTAATGGAATATATCTCTTTCGGTTAGTTAAGTTCCAGTAATTAGAAAAAAGAGTACACTAAGTGTAATTGATTGCAATAGTAAATTGAAGTTATTTCCTATATCCACAGTTTGCCTTCTTTTGTTGTCGAGAACATTGTTTTATATTATAATTGTGGAGCTAATCGGTTGTTTTTTATTCATTTAATGATGCCAAAGGTAATATAAGTCAGGCCCGCGGCGTTAATATAGCCGACTTTATTGGAGACCTCTTCTTTAGCATAACGTTCTAAAGGTAATAATAATATATCATTGATTAAAGACAACTCTGCGAGTCATATGCTATTAATGTATATAATATTTGTATAATTATATAGTTTAACTATGCTATTGTGTACTAAAACTTTTGATTATTATTAGAACTTTTTATTTAATTTGTTCAGACTCAGGGCCTTTTGTAAGTTTAACTAATGTAGTAAATTGATAAAATATATTACCTGTTATACTGGATAAACACTGTGATATATATTAGAGGAGTACTCACTTTTTTAAAAATTGAGTACTAATGCAGCTAAATCCATTTCCTTCATGCAGCATTTAAATATTCAATGTATTTAGCAGCTTGTTCAAAATTGAAAGCCACTAAAAATGTAAAACCATTAAACATGCACATTTTGGTTATGTCATTAATGGCTTCCTCTGAATTTGTACCATCCACAACAAATATTAATATATTATTATCATCCTTGGATAAAGGAGCCATCCTTCGTGTTATATAGTCAGCATACAATTTATGATATGATAAAGTTAAAAAGAGGACAGATCTTCCTTTGATAAGATAATCATAATATATTTTCGAACCACCTTTGGATGTCACGTATCTCCAGTTTGTATTTTTCAGATTATCTAGTAACGGATTTTCTTTCTGAGTTGTATTGACTAGTACAGTCTTTCCTAGTCCTTGATCTTGTCTTTGTCGTTTCCCATTTTGTTGATTATTAGTATTATCATACTGAAAAGAAGGTCGTTGTTGATTAAATGAGTTTATAACATGCTGTTTACCTTCGTTCGTAGGTGGAACATTGATTTGCGCTTTATTTGCTGGTGGCTTTTGTATCTGTGGTTGACTTTCATTTCCACCATTTTCTTCTCTTAGTTTCTGAACTCCTGCAAGAATACTTTGGAAAGACGTTGGATCAGTATTGTTCATGTTTTATGATTGTATGTATACCTGAATACCTGAATACCTGAATACCTGAAAATTAGCGTTATAATGCAATTAAAGAAGATTGTTACTATTATGATACCATAATTAAATGTGTTCTTTTGTTCTTATTGTGATTCGCTTAGGCGCTTTCTTTCGAATGACTTATTTGTAATTTCTATCAAGAGATTGATTATCACATATAAAAGCAGGATAATTTTTTATAACCTTTGATAGTTATTATTTCGAAGAGTTAAAGATATTTATGTATAATGTAATAATCAAGGCTCTTAAAATTAAATTACACTTATATGTTATATCTAAGAAGGATTTTGAAATTTGAAGCATTTGAGGTTGCTACAAATCAAACTTCATAAAAGGGTTAGATAAAAATATGAAAATTTTACATAAGTGTGATAGATACATCGACATTAAAAGGGGACATCATGATATGCACATAGAGTTATGGATGTATCCAAAGATTGTAAACTAAATTTTTATGAATACAGAATTGTTCTTAATTTTTAATTGTTTTTTATGGGATTATATTATTTCTATATGAATATATGTTTGTATGTACAGGCCAGGCCAATCATCATAATAGAAGTGGGACGACAGTTCATCATTAGGCGTCATATTTAAGGAAAAAAGATTTTATTTATTATTTTTTTTTGTAAGTTTTCATTGATAGGTCTAAGTTGTGAGAATTCTTGAAAAAATTAAACCTTTTTCTTAGTTAGCAGGAGTGGTTGACTTGCTCTCGCCATCATTTGATGCGGAACCTTCAATTTGCTTTTGAGGTGGAGTCGTCACTTTATCTTCGTACCTTCTGCCATTCATGTAAAGAGTATACACTAAACCACCACTCATATATAGAGAACCACCAACCAGGGTTAGAACTGTCAAACGATGTAGCGTATCACTCAATCTTGTGTACCATGCGTATTTGGCCATTGTGTTTAGAAGAATTGTAGAGTGTACTTTTGATACGTATTTTCTAGTAAATAGATATTTATCAAATAAGATATAGTTATATTCAAGAATATTGGACAAATAAAACCTTTTACTTATTTATCAAGTTCTTAGTTAATCTATAATTGCTCAAGGAGTTTTCATTATTTATTGGTATATATATAGGATACTTTTTCCCTTGTTTTTTTTTTGGTTGGTTGGTCGTTTTCCCGGCCGGCTTCTTAGTATTTTCGTACCATACGATATTGAACATTAATAATTATTACGTTAGTTTAAGATATGAAACTAATTTATGTTAATTAGATTATGGAGTCATTTATTTAACTTATTTATCTGGCTCTACTTTAATTTATGGTGATAGAATCGAATCAATTGTTTGGCATTACTGCATTGATGATATTTTTTGAAAACTCTTTTGCTTTACGAATCAATTTTTGGTACTCTGATTCGGGTTCATAACCTAACATCTTACGAGTGTAGTTCTTTGCTCTTTCAATTAAAGTTTCCTTATCGGGAGATTCGGTAAAAGGAATATCCATATTTTTCATATATTCCATTAAATCCTTCACAGACCATGATTTGAACAAATTATCCATGTGATCGTTCAGGCCTTTCATTTTATGGTTCATCTTACCGTATAATTCTGAGTCTCCTACTTGGGATGTAGTATTAGAAACCCATTCCTTGATTTTCTCCAGGGATAAATCACCTGAATAGTTGAAATCTCTGTGGTCAAACATATCGATTGTTTTATTCTTCATTAAATCGATCAATTCTTTCATTGATGTGTTTGAAGAATATTCAATGTTTAATGAATTAAGAATTTTCTTAGCAAAGTCTTCTGATAATAACTTGTTAGCATGATTTTTACCTGTATTGACGTAATCAGACATACCACCCCATAGGGATTCTACAAATTCTGGATTTTTACCGATGAATGGACTTGCCATATCACTAGACTTTTTGATATACCAGTCAACATCATTCTTCAAAAGACATAAGTTCTCTTGTGCCTTTTGTAGTAATGCATCTCTATTATCTGATACAGTATCATTCATTTTGATATAATGAAACTGTAACCATCTCTTTAAATCGTCTTTGGAGAAGTCATTGAAAGCAGCTGCAGTGATATTATTATTCGAGTCAAATAACTTCTTGTTGGCCAAGTCTAAGAAATGAAGAACCTTATATTTAGCTGCTTCTTGTGTCACTGATACCTTGTACATGTTATCAGAAACCAATTTTAACAATGTATCTCTATCAGTAGAAATTGTTTCGTTAATCTTAACGCTGCTATTCTCTAACCATTGTTTTAGATCATTTATGGACCAACTTTTAAATATAGTTCGATCTGGAATTGTTCCCCTAAAATTTTCAAAGTCTTTATCAATATATTCCAAATTTTCTCCTAGGAGGGATATTAATTCATCTTTTTTCAATGAGGCATCGAATGGGATGGAATGGTCCTTAAGATAATCTTGCAATGTCCTCTTTGACCAAGTTGTAAACAGCCAATCAGTTACCTTTTCAAAGGAAGGCTCAGGTGGTGATGATACGTTTAAAAATTCTGTCAACCATGGCAAGCTCTCATCCAAAGAATCCCTATCAAAGGTCACTTGAAAATCGGGATGACCATATCGTTTCCACAGTTTTTGAACGTCATTCTGCCAATTAGCATTGGCTGTTTCTGTTAGAGTTTCAGTTTTGGTTTTGGAGTTGTCGGCCAAGACAGGATTGACTACTATAGATCCTATAGTACCTAAGAAGCACGCAATTTTACTCAATTTCATGCTGTTGTTGTTGTTTTTGTCAATATTTATTGCTATCACACAGGTTGAATCCAGATAATATATGACGTTTGAAAAATTCGTATCTGTTTAGGAAGATGAAAATAAAACTAGTTTAAAATCTGTATAATATGTATTTAATAAAATGTTTAAGGTAACAAAAATTTTATATAAAAATAAGATTAAGAAAGAAATTTTTTTTTTTTGAAAATGGAGGAAATGTTGTTTCATCTTTGACGTAGGGGAGCATATCCCTTATTTCTAAATTTTATAAGGGTATTCTATATATCACTCACATGCAAGGGATATATTCCATTGATGTGTTACACTATGGGATCTCAGCGAAAGAGGTGATCCTAACTTTGTTTACTTTATTTTTTGGGGGTTAAATTTTCTCTCGTCTGGTTCAACATCCTCAAGTTCTTGCTTGTAGTTGCTTGTTGCTTGCTTGATTATTTCATACTTGAGGTAAGCACATCGTTATATACAGAATATCTGATATAACAATACTTTGCTAAACGATCACCATTGAACAGTAAGCATCACTAGAGAGAGAGAGAGACACCATCACTAGTATACATATACATGTCTAGTAATATATAAAATAACGAATGCGCAACTCGACATCACAACATACGAGCTGTAAAGTCGGATTATCAACAACTGAAAAATTAAGTTAAAAATGTAAACGCTAAAAGCTTTTCTTGCCTCTCTTCTCGGTCGGTTCTCTTTAGTTTCTTTCATACACGAAATGAGAAAAATGAATAATAAATAAATAAATGAATAAATAGTTAAGACATATATGACTGATTAAATAAGATTTTTAGAGTCAATATTATACAAAAACACACACGGTTATTGTTGAATTTTATTAACAGTGATAATAATAATAACTACTGTGATAACGATACCAGAATTATGAGTGTTTCGGAAAATAATTCTCCTGCTCCAGGTACATTTAAGACACCTACTGCAACACCTACCCCACTCGTCATGAACGGGGACAGTAGACATGATAGTAATATTGCCATTCCTTCAAACACATTTGAATCAATTGTACCGATCCCGGTAACTGTATCTAGGAAGCAATCTGGTGGCATTCTGACGGGTCCACTAGCCAATCCAACCTCTTTGCAATATTCATTGTCTAATTTAAATATTTTTCAAAATTTACCTTCAGAGACTCAACATGGTGTGGATGATCTAACAAGAATGAAAATGGCTATGTTAAGTACTGTTCCAACTGAAGTGAAATGGGCTCTAAAGAAATATTTAGCATATAGTAACAAAGCTCCTTATATGATTAGTTTAAACAATTTACCTGAGTTGTTACCATCTTTTGCATCGTTTGTAGTGGCTATGAAACCATTGATAGAAAATTTCGATGAACCAATTATTATTGATGAACAAAAGATGGCTATTTTACAAAATGGGGTTAATGGATTATTGATCTTAAGAAATTTAGCCCAAGATATGGATTCTATACAAGTCTTAATTAAGGATGAATCAATTAAAGATTTTATTCTATTCATTCTAATAAAATTTAAAGAAAATATATCCAGTGATTCAAATTGGGTGGTATATCAATCAAATACATCATATTTTAATGAATTGATTCATTACGTGGTCGATTTAATGGAAGCAATCTCTACCTATTTAGCACCAGCAGGTAAAGATAATAAATATTTCCAAAATTTAGTAAATATTTTGAATAAAACTAAAGATAGATATATGATTATCTCGATATTAAGATCATTATCGCGTTTATTGGTTAGATCAAAGGAAGATGAAGAGAGTGCAGCTAACAATTTGGATGAAAATACTCTAAGTTATATTGTCTCGTTCTTATTGATAGATTGTGATTCAGAATTAATCATAGCTTCATTAGATTTCTTATATCAATACATTTTACCAGGTAGTTCAAGAATTAACATTTTATTGAATGAATCGCAACGTTTTGCAACATTAAGTACTATATTACCAAAATTATTAACATATAATGTAAAGACCCCAAATTATTCTTTGTTGTCCAATCAAGAGACTAAACTGATTAGAAGAATAAGACCACCTCCATCAAAGAATGCACCAAGTTTATCGGATGATCTATTCCAAAAATTGTTGAAATTAAATGAACCAATGAGGTCCACCGCATGGCTGAGATGTTGTTTTGAACCAATATCAGATGCTGAAGTGAAACAAATCACTCTATGGAGATCATATGAATCATTATTTAATACCAAAGTGAAAGAATCAGGGAGAAAACTTCTGCCTGCAGTAGAATTTATTAAAAATGTATCTAATGCATTTAATAATGCATCTGCTATGGTTGTAAATGACCCACAGACTGGTAAGAAGAGATTTGTAATTAAGGGAGTCCAGCCAAGACCAAATGCATTATCCATAGAAGATGGTAATCTCGCCTCTAGAAAATCAGTATCAAGCAAACAAAGATCCAAATTCCTTAATCAATCTGGCTCCATTAAAGAAGCAGAACAAGAACCACTACCGGAATTAAGTTTTCCAAAAAGATTAACTGATGTCTCTAAAGTTGCTGCAACATTCTTATGTCTCATATCTAACGATGATAAAAGCAGTGGTAGTGAACTATGTAAAAAGATTAAGCCTGTTGTGCTTCATAAATTAGCTGATGTGCCGCCTTTAAGTTCAGTATTGTCGGAATATCTAGACAATACACCAAGTATATAGGGTGGAACAAAGAAGTGAATCAAATGTATATATTTCTGTATGTGTATTTGACGAATGCCAACTTTATGTTTTATTGTCAATTTGGAGAATTAAAACAGTTTAGATGTGGACAGAAAAGTCTTCAATTTAATAAATAATTAATGTAATAGTATACTTCAAGCATTTTTTAATGATGAAAAAAAGGTAATAATGAGTTATTTCAATTTCCTAATAATGTATAGACACAGATATAGATATGTTTATATATTAAACTGTACAAAAATGGTGTACTAAAAAAGGAGACACAAAAGTATGAGTTGATTTATTCTATAATGTTATCTATGCAAACACAAAGACTTGGTCATCAGCGAATGAGGCGGAGCCATCTTGTTTCCAACCCAATTGTCTAGCGTGTTCAAGCACCAATCTTTCCATTGGTTCTGGACCACAGATAATTAATCTGTTTTCCTCTGAGTAAGGTGGTAAATATCTACTCATTTGATCCATTGTAACTAACCCAGATTCACCTTCCCAACCCTGTTTTGGATGACGAACAACATAATGGACTTCAAAATTTGGATATTTTTCAGCCATTTCATCTAATTCTTCCTTTAATAAAATATCCTTTTCTGTATCGTTGGCATAAATCAAATGAACTTTAGTGAAATCTTCAGGAACAGTAATAACTTCGTTTAATATTTGAAGAACTGGGGTAATGCCGGTACCACCTGCTACAATAGATAAAGTCTTGTAAGAGTTTGGAACATAGTTGAATTTTCCCATTGGACCCTTGAAATCTACTGTCATACCTGTTTGCAAAGCGGCAAAGTATTTAGATACAACACCATTTGGATACGATTTTACTAATAGATCCAAATAACCAGCTTCAATCTTAGAACTGATTGGATTGTAGTATCTAACAACATTTTCACCATTGATTGGAACTCTGACAGCAATGTGGTGACCAGCTGGAATAGGTATAGTTTCAATATGGGTCTTTAATCTAAATCTGTAAATTGCAGTATTCTTAGATATCAAAGTTTGATCATCCAACTCTAGTGGAGTCCAGCTGTCTGTAAATAGAGATTGTCTACGTTGAAAAGCTCTTAGTGCTCTAACACCTAATAAAGCAGCGAATAATAAAATACCAGCTAGATATCTCACATCACCAGTCATGTATGAGATAATGGAAATACCTACCACAAATAGTGCAGATGGAATAATAATACCGTGGATCGGTTGATCTAGGATGTTTGGTTGGTCATCGCCAATTGCAGCAATAGGATCGGCCATTTTTATATTTGTTGATTGGAATTTTTCCTCGTTTCGTAATTCAGATGAGACCAATAACAAGCAGATGTGTATCTCTACAACGCAGAAACAAATTAAAAAATTAGACACTCAGTTCTATATGTTCTTATATACGTTATGATGTGGCAAACTCTACCACATTCATTATGTCATCACTGCGATCATAATCATCGGTCCTCAGTTGTTATTTGTTCCTTCTCTTCTCTTCGCTTTGTTATGAAATAATAATTTTCCATTTCCATCGTCTCTCTCTCTCTTTCCACTTTTCTCTGTTTGTTTTTCAGAATTCTTCTTTCCTTTTCCGCCGTTTCAGTAACATTCTATTTCTTTCTTTTGTTTGTCATCACAGCGCAGAGAGATGGCAAAACTGAAATAACAAACAGCAGTTGCGGGAATTAGGAGATCTATTTACTAGTGGATTGATTCATCGCTATTAAGTGGAGTGTTCTTATTAATATTATGTATTTTTTTTTAGGATATTTAGATATATATATATATACATATGCATGTATGTATGTATATGTGGATATATATGGATGTGTGCGTCTGTGTGTATGTTTACTTATGGTTTTTTACAATTTATGCTTAATATTCGTTGTCAGAAACAGAATCGGATGCAACCTCAATGTAATCACTCTCCAAGGCAGCTAAATCCTCTCTAGCTTCAGTGAATTCACCTTCTTCCATACCTTCACCAACATACCAATGTACAAACGCACGCTTAGCATACATTAAATCAAATTTGGCATCTATTCTTTTCCAAGCTTCTGCGATAGCTGTAGTATTCGAAAGCATACATACAGCTCTATCCACAGGGGCTAATTGGGAGTCGATTACAGTAGTAGGTGGTTCGTAACAGATACCAATCTTGAAACCAGTTGGACTCCAGTCTACCATTTGTACAGTCTTCTTGTTCTTGACCTGTGTTACAGCAGCTTGAACATCCCTTGTGACTACATCACCTCTATATAGAAGACATGAAGCCATATATTTACCAGTAGCAGGATTACATTTGACCATTTGGTTACCTGGTTCGAAACAGGCATTGGTGATCTCTGCAACGGAGTTCTGTTCGTGATGTGCCTTGTTTTTAGATTGAATTGGAGCATATGATACTAATGGGAAATGGATTCTTGGATATGGAACTAAGTTTGTTTGGAATTCATTTAGATCAACATTCAATGAACCTTCGAATCTTAATGAGGCAGTCACGGATGAGACCACTTGTGCCACTAAATTATTCAAGTTCTTGAATGAAGGTCTAGAGATATCCAAATTTCTTCTACACATATCATATATCGATTCATTATCCACCATGAATGTACAATCAGCATGTTCTAAAGTTGTATGGGTAGTTAAGACAGTATTATATGGTTCAACTACCGATGTAGATAGTTGAGGACCAGGATATACAGCAAATTCCAATTTAGATTTCTTACCATAATTCTCTGACAATTCTCTCAGTAGTAAAGATCCAAGACCTGAACCTGTACCACCACCTAGAGAATGAGTAAACAAGAACCCTTGTAACCCATCACATTGATCAGCTAATCTTCTAATTCTATCTGATATATCATCCAACATGGTACTCCCTATAGTGTAATAACCACGAGCATAGTTGTTAGCTGCATCTTCTTTACCATTGATCAATTGCTCTGGATGGAACAAATCTTTATAAGCCCCAGTTCTGACTTCATCGATCACATTAGGCTCCAAATCAACATAAATTGCTCTTGGAACATATTTACCAGAACCAGTCTCGTAAAAAAAAGTTGAGAACCCCTCACCACCACCTTTTGGTTTGTCTAACCCTTCTTCAAGGTAACCATCTGGTCTAATCCCATGTTCTTGAGTGTATAATTCCCAACAGGCATTACCGATTTGACAACCTGCTTGACCAACTGCGAAAAATGAAATAAATATATATAATAGATGCTAATCTCGTCACAAATAGAGTAAGGTGATCCTTCTTATTTATAAAGACAGAAAAGAATGTTCATATATATTAATTGAATGTTAGTAAAACAGATTGATCCATGGAACAATAAAATGCCAAGAACAATAAATCAAAACGTATTGCATCTCGATTGAAACGCAAATTAGATGCCTTTCAACATGGTGAAACCAATAGAGGTTTGTGATGGATAGAAATTCCACTATCCAACTTCATCTCACAGATGCAGAAACGCGTGGATCAATTGACCTTGACTAAAACGGTAAAAAAAGCTTTCAATTATAACATACCATTAATACTAATAACTTCTCTCATTTTTGTTTAAAAATTATTCAATATGATCCCAACAATTCAGAGTATATCTCGATAGATCCCTGTTTAATTTGTTGGTTGAGTGACTAAAGCTCTTAGGTGGTAAAGTTTTCTAAATATACACTCTTAATAAGCTTATAAGTTCCCTCCTTTATCGTGTGCTTTGTTTATGGCAAATTTTTTTTCCAAACAAATTTTGTTTTTTCCCCGTTTCGAACTCGTCTTTGTTTATATTTCTCAGTTGTGTTTTTTAGAATGGCGCGTCAAATACTTTTTAAAAATGTTTGTTTTCGTTTTAAAACAATTCTGTAACAACAAGAAAGTGTGTCAGTAAATGGGAAGTTTATAATTCAGGGTGACACACTAGTGGAGAGCTTTGTATCTATCTAATTTTTTTGTTAAGTAAGAAAAGGATATTTTATTATGAATTAGAAAGAATAAATAACATTGTATTGTGTTGTTTATATATATATACTTATATATAATTTTATTACGAAAGCAGTCTCTCGAAAGTGCTGTGAAGCTTATGCATGGACATTAGAAATGGAAAAAAAATTGAGAGAAGGAGAAAAAAAGGAAAATAATAGATTATTATGTTTTGTAATTATATTTTAATTTGTTTTTTATTAAGTTTGGGTAATCTCTTTTCTTCTATAGTTTTAACATTAATTATAAGTCAAATATAGAAAATATTGTCTTCTTCTTCTTTGGTAACGGACTGTCAGACATTGTACCGTTCGAATCTGTATCTACAGTAGCAGGGTCATGACGCAATTTGGTAGGGTCCACTTCATCATGGTATTTCTCAGTGATCTCTTCTAGAGTCATACCAGTCGTTTCTGGAATGAATAAACTTGTAAAGATACCACATAACATGAACAAAGCAAAGATTTCCATAACATGTGGTAACCAACAGTTCTTCTTCTTACCATTCTTAGCACAATCGTGATTAATCAAAGTACCTAGTGCAGTTTGAGCAATGATGGCACCAACTTTACCACATGCAGCGGAAATACCGTGAGCAGTAGATCTGTATCTAGTTGGGAAACATTCACCAGGAACAATAAAAGTTGTAACATTTGGACCAAAATTAGAGAAAAATTCACATATAATGTAAAGACCTAATAGACCATTGGATGGAATCTTATGATATGCGAAACCAATGACACAGAACCAAATAGTTAGCATGATAAAACCAAGTAATTGAATTGGTTTTCTACCTAAGGTATCAATACATAAGACAGAAACCCAATAACCTGGTAAAGAACCAGCACAAACCAAGATCAAGTTACCAACGCATGAATCCCACAGTTTTAAGTAAATGTTGCTGGAACCTGCATAACCAATGGCTTGTAAGATAACAGCAGAATTTAGAGATAAACCGTAAAATGCAATATCGACCATGAACCATGAACCGGCAGTACCAAAAAGAATCTTACCATATTTCCATTGACCGAAGTGACGACAAAAATCTTTAAATGAAGCCTTTGGTTGAATGGTAGCCACATCGTAACCTTTCTCTAGATCATGGTCAGAAGAGGAAGAGGCGTCTTTCCCATCATAATGAATATCAATCGCATGAACCTTAGAAGAATTTGAGGTAAGAGGTTGTTGTAAATCTGTGTTGACATCTAATTGGTATCTTGGGGATTCTGGAATTGTTAATCTGTAGTATAAAGCTAACATACCTGGGACAGCACCGAACCCAATTAAGATTCTCCACATTTGATCACAAGCTTTTTTACATTTAAAATCACATTCAGCACCACTGTTAGCATATTCGATCTCACTCTTGTAAGCAGCAACAATAATTAGTGCAACAATACCACCCATAATTTGACCCCAAGCTTGATTAGCGAAAACAGCACCCATAATGGCACCTCTCCATTTAGTGGTAGAGAATTCAGATGTAATAATAGAAGATAATGGATAATCACCACCGATACCAATACCCATGATAATTCTGTAGAAAGTTAAAACGGCGACGAAATTGACACCTGGGGCAGTACCAATAGTACATTGCAAAATACAAGTAACTATAACAATAATTAATTCAGAACCATAAATTTTCTTACGACCTAAAATATCAGCAGCTAGACCAAAAGAAAATTGTCCAATGACAGTACCAACAGAGGTAGATACCTTTAATAATGTAGAAGTTGCTGACGGCATATTACCATCCCAGAAGACGTATGACATCATGGAAATACCTAAATTAATGGCAAAAATATCATAAGAATCAGTCATAAAACCAACACCGGCAATTAAAATAGTTCTAACTTGTACCCAACTAAAGTTACTTTCATCTATTTTTTCTAGAGCCAACCTTCTTCTCTCCAAAGGATCATCAATGTGGGCAAAATCGTTAATATAATTGTGGAACGCACCATTACCACCTTCAGTCAAAGTTGGTTCATGATGTAAATTTTCGTTGTGTAAAGGTTTAGTATGGATGGTTTGACTGAATTTTACTGCATCTTCGCCATCTTCTTTTATTATGTTCTGTTCAATTTCAGACATTATAAAAGTATCTTTGTTTGCTTGTATAGTATATACACAGTTAAGTCAAAAATACTGGTTGATATTTTTATTATATGGTAAGTTAAGTTATAAGTGAAATAGGTAGACATAAATAAAATTATATTTAAACTGAGAATATTGAAATGGCATCTTTTTCAAATTGTGTTGTTCAAGTATTTTCCATGTTATTATATATGGTTAAGTTTTCCATCCTGTAAAATATTTCAATCAAGATATGTTTAAAGGGTAGATCACAATTGGTGAAAAGTTCATCGTACACTACAAGTGAAAAACAAAAAATTAGTATGAGACAATAGGCAATTCTCATAGTGGGTTTTCTAAGAAGTAATCATATCTGAAGTTTTAACAGATACTTTAGAAATGAATTTTCCGGATAATGTCAGTGAATTTACTTTCAAATGTCTTGTCAATAATAAATGAATAGTACTTTGGTAGAGATAATAGGGAATATCGTTAATCAAAAAAGGGCATGTACTTCTGCACGTGGAGGTGATGATTTTACCAGTAAATACTAAATTTAATGAGCTGTTAGTTACATTATTCTGCTTATACTATGTAATCATTATAGAAATTTCTTTTACTGTTCCACTTTTCATTTTAGACTTTTCAAATTAAAAAAAAAATAGATGATGGCCCCTAAGAACAAAGACAAATCTTGATACAAAACCAGAAGGGTAGAAAAAGCACATCAAATTAACTTCAAATGTCAACCAATTTAACACAGTGCATAATCGACTCAGTAAACGAAGTAATGGCGAAGTAAAAAGATTTACCATCTTAAGTACCGTCCTATAACATATAATGAAAATTCAAGCTATTGTAACAGCAAAAAAGCTAGCAATAACAAACTCATCATGTTGTTTTAAAAGAAGTTAAAACCACTGAAAACGGTGTAACGATGTTGACTTAATGGTAGAATACAATAAGAGGATTGCATGTATATGCTGTCCCTACGCAGTAGTCTTACATAAGCGACCACGAAAAAAAATTGAATCCTCGGAGGTATTATTTTGTTCCCTCGTAGTTGAATGATGATGACTGTTTGCAAAAGGATTTTTGTATATTTTTTTTTGCATCATCTACTTTCTATATTGGTATTGTTTGTGATAATAAAGGTATTGATGAACTACTTTCTCAGTCTGTCTATCTATCTTCCTTTGATAATAGAAGATTTATTTTTATATAAGCCGAAAAAGCATATATTATTTGTCACTGCCGAGTACTCCACGAAGAAACCCCGTACCGGAGAGAGTAAACCATAATCAATCATCACAACATGATCGGGAAAAATAGAATAAAGAGGTCCTTAATTTTTCTATATTCCCACGTGTGTCAAGGTTAGACGAAATAGGTAATCTGGTAATGCCTGTTCAAGTAGGTTGCAAATGGCTCTTGAAATATAATACTTAGTTTTATCAATGCAGACGTTTGAATGTTACAGGCTTAATATTATTGAACTAAATTTGGGAGTTTTTTATAATTGTTGAGATAAATTGATACTGAGCAATGGAATAACAGATATTCTATGGTAAATCTCGATGTCTTCAATTCAGAATGGCGTTCAAAAGTGTAATACATCAAGACATAATTGAAGAACAGAGTGCCAGGATCAGGAAACTAATGTCTCAAAATTGTAACTAACAGTTGATGATCATATCCTATTAAAGTAGCAACATTGTTAAATTGGTAGAAACACAGGACTTGACCTTGGAACTAATGACATCTGTGAACGTGCTTTCGTATTATTAGCCTTTCTTTTGATTTCGCTGTTGATAGTAGTTCCTAGGGGAAGCACTCTCAAGCAATGTACCCTTATCGAGGAATTGTATATGGCTAATAAGATAAATCTTTTTTGATTTCTTTTGTTCCCACGTTCCGACTTTTAAACTTTTGAGGAAAAATAATGGTTCGAAATGTCTTGCCAAACTCTAAGTTACAACCATGTGGGTAATTTCGATTTTGGAAGTAACCTTTTCAGTAAATTTAACACTTATCATTAGTCTCAACAAACTTGTACCCATGTGGGTTGAAAAAAAAAACACAGATTGTGTCAATTATGTAATTTATGGGACCTTAATTAATTCTTCAAAGGGCCTGAAATTGTGCCTGTACATATTTGAGTCCCAACAGTTTGACACCTCTATAATACTCTTCGAAATAGTTGATGTGAGTGAAATTTTCTTGGCAAAATTCTCCTTATTGTATTGAGTCATCTTTGATTTAATCGTTTAGAGTCCACGTCGGTAATGAAATTAAAACATTAATGTTAAAAAATGTTTTAATTAAAATGCAAAAAATTGGTAGAAAAGAATATTAGAATATGATTATTATTATTATTATTATTATTATTATGGATTGTAGAAAATAAAAGATTAGATGTTAGAAAGGAAATAACCTTTTAAAAGTATTTTGGTTATCAAAATGTGATAAAACAAAATTTTGTAGAAATGAATATTTATGGTATATGCTGTTTGTTTAAATTGTAATATTATTATTTTTTTTTTACTCGTCTAAACTTAGGACGAAATAAATATGTTCTTCTCAGTTGTGCAATGAATACTCACTATCCTCATATTAAAATTAATGTAGATGAAATGGTGGTGTTAAAGAAATAAAAGAAATAACTGTTCAGTTAGAGAAAGAAAGGAAAGAATAGTTGAGAAAGATAGTGAGAGAGTATGAGAGAGAAGGATATCTCAATCTGATTACTGTCTGTCACTGGCTTCTTCCGATTCGGATTCTAGACGTTGTCTGTTTGCCTTGGATGGATCAACTTCATCATGGTATTTTTCAGCAATTTCTTCTAGAGTCATTCTCTTAGTTTCTGGAACTAGGAAACACATCAATAGACCAACAAGCATGAACAAAGCAAAAATTTCCATAACATGTGGTAACCAACAGTTCTTCTTCTTACCGTCCTTAGCACAGTTGTGGTCGATCAAGGTACCTAGAGCAGTTTGTGCAATAATGGCACCAATCTTACCAGAGGCGGCAGAGATACCATGGGCAGAAGATCTGTATCTAGTTGGGAAAATTTCACCTGGAATGATGAAAGTAGTAACGTTTGGACCAAAGTTACAGAAGAATTGACAGAAAACGTAACAAACCAATAGACCGTGGTCAGTTAATTTGTCGTAAGCAAAACCAATAATACAGAATAAGATGGTCAACATGATGAAACCCATGATTTGAATTGGTTTTCTACCAATTGTGTCAATGGTGAAAACAGAACACCAATAACCTGGTAAAGAACCAGCACAGATTAAGATCAAGTTACCAACACAGGAGTCGTAAAGCTTTTGATAGACATTATGAGAACCAGCGTAACCAATTGTTTGTAAAATAACAGCAGAGTTTAGAGATAGACCGTAGAATGCAACATCAAGCATGAACCAAGTACCAGCAGTACCCAAAAGAATCTTACCGTATTTCCATTGACCGAAATGATGGCAGAAATCCTTGAAGGAGGCCTTTGGTGGAGCAACGGAATCTTCACCGTACATTTGTTCAATCATTCTTTCTTCATCGTGGTAGATAGAAGCAGCTAAGTTTTCAGAATGAGCATCAGAGGAGTCAATGTGGTCTAGTTTAGTTTCGTTGTTAATGGTAACTCTTTGGACGTCAGCGTGTTCAGTGTTGATATCTAATTGATATCTTGGGGATTCTGGAATTGTTAATCTGTAGTATAAAGCTAACATACCTGGGACAGCACCGAAACCGACCAGGATTCTCCACATTTGGTCACAAGCCTTTTGACATCTGTGGTCACATTCAGCACCAGAGTTGGCATGTTTCAAGTCATTCTTGTAGGCAGCGACTGTAATCAAAGCGATGATTGCACCCATAATTTGACCCCAAGCTTGATTAGCGAAAACAGCACCCATAATGGCACCTCTCCATTTAGTGGTAGAGAATTCAGATGTAATAATAGAAGATAATGGATAATCACCACCGATACCAATACCCATGATAATTCTGTAGAAAGTTAAAACGGCGACGAAATTGATACCTGGGGCAGTACCAATGGAACATTGTAAGACACAAGTAACAATAACGACGATCAATTCAACACCATAAATTTTCTTACGACCTAAAATATCAGCGGCACAACCGAAACCGATTTGACCGATAACAGTACCTACAGAAGTAGATACCTTTAATAGAGTAGTAGTAGAAGCTGGCATATTACCTTGCCAGAAGACGTACGAAAGCATTGCAATACCAATGTTAATAGCGAAAATATCGTAGGAATCGGTCATGAAACCGACACCTGCGACTAAGATAGTTCTAATTTGTAACCAACCGAAACTAGTTTCATCAATTTTTTCTAGAGCTAATCTTCTTCTTTCTAAAGGATCTTCAATATGAGCAAAATCGTTAATATAATTGTGGAATGCAGTGTTACCACCTTCAGTTAAGTTTCCTTGGGCGGCACCATTTTGACCGACTTGTTCGATATCGATATTTTTTTCTTGAACACCAGACATTTTTTTATTATTATAATGTATGTTGTGTAGTATATTAGTTGAAAAAATGTTTGTTTCTTGATCTTCTTGATACAAGAAAATTGTAAAATTTATAAACAAATATAATTTTATAAATGAGAAGATATGAGAATAATTAAAATCTTTATTTCATTTCAAATTATCAATCATTTATATAACAAAAAAAGGAAGAAAGAGAGATGAAAGAAAAGAATTAATTAATTAATTAATTAATAAAATAAAAAAGTTGATAACCTTGTTGAAAATAATAATGTTAAAACATACTCGAATAAAAAAATAAGGGGAATCGCAGAATTAATTGTACAAACATAGAATAATTTAATGACATTAAGAATCATGACCTTATTACTTAATTGAAGTTTGTATCAAAATTAACATAATAAGAAAGAAAGAAATATTAAACAAAATGTACTAATAAAGTTTTTATTAGTCCATGTGGGTCAATAACATATTAAAAAAACATGCTCTTCCACTTGATTGTACTTATGATTTAGCTAAAGAGTTCTAGAGACCTTACGATAAAGTAAAATCGAAAACAATACCGATGATCATCTTCGCCACTATTACTACTACTACAACAACAACTAATCATAACTGATAATGAAATAGAATAGATACAATTGTAAAAAAATTAAGAGGGATTACGATTTGTTAGGTATTATTTGAGTAAGTACGGCAGAACATACTACTATTGAAATTCTAATAAGTTAATATGAATTAAATAATTAGTTTACTATTGCAGATTATACCATTGTTATTACAATGTTAATAATGAAAGAGGGATAAGTGACAAAGAGAATAATCGTATGGCTACAACTAGAATGGACCTACTGCTATTATTTATTACAATTGTTATTTCTTTGTTTGTTTCTAAAGATACGTGAACATCCCACTGAGGTTCCTTATGTGGCTAACAAAAAAACCTTCTATTCTAAAATTCTAACGATTGAAAGAGAGGGAAACGTATAACTACAATGATAGTTGCGTTTCCGTATTGAATTCTTCGAAGTTGGAAAAACGGCTGATGACTTTTTTATTTTGTTTTGTTTTCCGCCCACGTGGAGGAATAAATGTGATGGATGCAATGACGATAATTTATTTATTTTTCAGTTCGTACGGAAATTTACAGAAAGTAAGAATATGTTGTGTGCAATTATTACTATTTATTACTATTTTTCAATGGGGCATTAACCTTATTGCCGTATTTAGTGGGGCTTAGACTAAAAATTCTCTCTCTCTCTTTATCTATTGAATTGAATAAAGGGTTCGATTGGATTAACTGCAAAAATATGTAGAGAGTGGAAGAGAGAGAGAGAGAGAAACAAGAAATTAAAATGGTTCAATCATCTTGCTGCGGGAATATTCCCACCAATATGTATTTTTGGCTTCTCCTGTTTTTTCTTTGTTCTTTTCGCAGTAAAAGAAAGAAAATATATAAAACGGAGGGATGGACCCCTGCAGCAATTTTCTTAATTTATATTTTTCCGTATATGTATACACATACATATACGGATGCACACGTGGGATGGTCTGACTGCTAACAGTTTTATTATGTTTCTACAAAACAAAGAATACTTTTATTTTAAAGAGGGATGGGATGATGTATGCAGTAAATAGACAATTTATTCTATTGTTTATTATTAGGATTAAACATCAGATTTAGAGTAGAATTAGTTGCCGAAGTAAGTAAAAACAGCCTCGCCACGTGTATCATCATAATCAACTACATATTTGATTTATGATGATGTTACTCTCTTTATTTCTCTTTGTATGCCATCTCTCCGGTCAATGTACCCTTAAAATTCAATTTAATATTATTTTTCCCCTATTGTTATCCTCATCTAGGTGTACAACGTGGGATATACCTTATATATGCACCGTCTATCATATTTTCTTAAATATAATTTATCTTACTTATTAATGAATATATTTAGGGTTGGTTGGTTAACCCTAAATATTCGCTGTTTAGGACTATTAAAAGTAATATTAAATAAAATAAAAATTTGTTGTATTCGTGAAAAGGAACACAATTTATCATGCATATATGCTTTCTTCAAGTTTTATTTTTTGTTGTGTTTTTTTCTAATAAAGTTAGATTTATTTCATAGATGGTAGCGTCATACAATCAACAATAGAGAGAGAAACACAGAGAGGAGAGGAAGAATTTTAAAACCAAACCTTATCTCTCTTGTATTTGTCTGAGTTTTCTTGTTCTAAAGATGACATGATCACCAAATCAATTAAGATAAAGTTGGTTACCTTTGGTACTATTATTGTTTTTGTTTTGCTCTCAAATTATCTTGCCCTTGACAATGGAAAATAATGACCGTAATTAAAACTACATTACATCTTCAGTGGGAACTGTCAATTTTGTCGGACTAAGGTTACCGATAAAATGACAATAATATTATAATGGTTTGATTTTTGCTTTTAAGGTTAGAAGATGACTTAGAGTCAACTCTACATACGATATTATTATATATTGATAAGAACGTACAGCGTTGTTTGTTTGTTTGTTTGTCTTCTGTCATTGCGAGGTGTATTATCCGTTAAATCAAACCATACATCTTTATAATTTAGAGAATAAAGACATCACATGTGTACTTCAAGTTAAATTGTTGGCACATTAACAATATTGTTGTAATTTTGGTTGTCTGCCTTAATATATATTGTATTAAAAAAAATGAAGAAAAATGGGGAGACTGGGCGGCTAAGTTCTTTTTTCATCTTGTTTTGTTATATGTAGAGGAGGTATCAGGGTTTCGTTGAAAGTGATATTAGGGTTGGCTTCTAAGAAAAAGATTGAGAAAAAAAACATATGTATACATAATCAAAAATCACTACGATAATCGATGTCTGATTGGGTTTTTTTTATTAATCATATTTGGATAGTGTGAAAAAAGAAAAAGACCTTATTATTCAATGATTAATGTTATTAAGGGACTAGACATCGTATTTTTTTTAAACATTAAATTAATTTGATTTTGAAGTAGATAGTGCATACATTATCTAAGCTTAGAACGAAATAATTATCAATTTCATCATAAATATTAAGGAACAACATTTTCATACACTCGCTCACACACACTCACACACTCCTATATGTCGTCTACAAATAATAGGAAAAAGTTATTATTAATGGGCCGTTCAGGGTCAGGGAAATCATCGATGAGATCTATTATCTTTAGTAATTACTCAGCATTTGATACGCGGCGATTAGGAGCTACTATTGATGTAGAACATTCACACTTAAGATTTTTAGGTAATATGACATTAAATTTATGGGATTGTGGTGGTCAAGATGTATTTATGGAAAATTATTTTTCAAAACAAAAAGATCATATCTTTCAAATGGTTCAAGTATTAATTCATGTCTTTGACGTTGAATCGCAAGAAGTTATTAAAGATATTGAAATATTTATGAGATCATTGAAACAATTGAAGAAATATTCACCTGATGCTAAAATCTTTGTCTTATTACATAAGATGGATTTAGTTCAATTGGATAAAAGAGATGAATTATTTCAAATTATGATGAATAAATTAAGTGAAGCCTCTACAGAGTATGGTTTCCCAGATTTAGTTGGTTTCCCAACATCGATATGGGATGAATCTTTATATCGGGCATGGTCACAGATCGTTTGTTCTTTAATACCGAATATGAGTACATATGAGACGAATTTGATTAAATTTAAAGAGATGTTGAATGCATATGAAATTATTCTTTTTGAAAAAATGACATTCTTGGTGATTTGTTCAAGTAATGGGAATTTACAAATTGGTAATAATGAAAATGATTCGAATAATAATAATAAAAATGGTAAGAAGAAGAGTAATATAGTGGCGATTGATCCTAAACGTTTTGAAAAAATATCAAATATTATGAAGAATTTTAAACAAAGTTGTACAAAATTAAAGAGTGATTTTAAGACATTTGTATTGAATGATTCTATTTATGTTAGTGAAATTTCACCAAATATGGTATGTTTCATTGTATTGAATGATACTAGACAATCACAACAATTAGTTTTGGAAAATGTTAGTAAAGCATCACAATATTTTCAATAATAGAAAAAATTTAAAATATTCTAAATAGATTAAAATTAAATAAATAAATAAATAATGTATACAGGTGATACCCGTATGTGAATGTATTTGACTTTCCTTTGTTTTTTTATTATATTAATAGAATAATAGAATATGTTTAAGGTATGACTTTATGAAAGAGGGGAGGAAGAAAAGTTTATATTAGTATTTTACATTAATGATGGAATATATACAACTACCATAAGTAAGGGGGTAAGAAAGGAAGTTAATGGAAGGAATAATCAAGTAATTAAGGTTAAAATCCCAAGTCGAATCATGACATTACTTGGACCAAAAATAGTGTTGACTATCAATAAATAAAGAAATAAATAAAATCGTTCGACACTGTGTTTCGTATGTGTATATATGTGTTTTGATTTTTTTTTTTGATGTTGGTTTTTGATTTGTTTTTAATTATTATATCATTCAAAAGGAATATATGTTTGTGCGTTTTAATCACTATTAGTTGGAGGGGGTAAATACTAAGATTACATTTCTTTGAAGAAATCTCTCTTGAAGAAAGTCAGTTTGACCCAATCCATCATCACCTTAAATCTAGTTCTAGCAGATAATAACATTGCTAAATAAGTAGCTCTCCAAATATAGAAAGTGAAAGCACCACCACCGGTGTAAAGGTTTCTCTTACCGTAAGTAATGTTAGCAATGGCCTTTTCTGAACCTAGATAAGCTAATGCACCTAAATGAATATATTTGAATGGTTTGAAATTGTTTTCTTCGAACAATAAGTCAACTTTTTCCTTTCTGTTACTTAAAGTAGTATGGAAATCTTTAACTTGAGCCATCTTATCGAAGGTCTTTGCCAAATATTCAGCTTCTTGATGGGCTACTTGAGCAGTTGGAGGTAATCCAATGAAAGCGTTATCACCAATGGCAAAGATATTGTTGGAACCTTTAACTTGAAGGAAAGGATTAACGTTCAAAGCTCTTGTAGAGGCATTTTGTGCAGGGATCTTTTTGAATAAATTAGTAATGACAGGTCTACATTTATTACCAGTAGCCCAAATCAAAGTACCAAAAGGAATAGTTTCCTCTGAGACAGTACCATCATCATGTTTGGTCTTTGCAATCAAATGATCGGATTCAACTTTTGCTACAGCTGTCTTCAAATGTAATTTGATAGAAGTATCTTGTAAGACATTTTGAGCATATGAAGATAATTTCTTATCAAACATATTCAATACGATAGGTAAAGCTTCGACCAAATGGATTTGAACTTCATTGGCCAAAGAAGGAGAATATTTCTTTAATTCTTGAGTGACATAATCTTGTAATTCACCTGCAGTCTCTACACCAGTTGGACCACCCCCAACAACGACTATAGATAATAATCTTTTTCTTTCTGGATCACCAGGTGGTAGGAAGTTAGCTTTTTCCAAATTATGTGCGAATTTTTGTCTAATTTGGAAAGAATGTTCAATTTCTTTCATAAATAAACCATATTTATCAACACCTGGAATATTAAAAGTATTTGGTTCGGCACCAACAGCAGAGATTAAATAATCGTATTTAATTTCAATATTATCTTTTGGTTTCAAATGTGGTACAGTATCACCATTTTTAGATTCGACATGAGATTTTGTCAATATTTGAGTAATATCAGATACAGCAGAGACACTAACCGTATTTCTTTCAGGATGAATTTCTTGTGCAGCAGTTTCATAATAAGTAACATTACCCTTTTTCTTTAATGCGAAATTTACCACTGGTTCAATAATAGATTTTTCATCGACTGTACCAACTGGAGTAGATGGTAATAAAGGAGTGAAAAGGAAATAAGGTCTTGGTGATACAATAGATACATTATATTTTTTAGTATCAATATGTTTTAAGAAAGAGATAGCACCCCAACCAGAACCTAAAATTACAACAGAAGGTTTATTTTCATAATTTGTATCGATAACTTTCGTAGTCTTAAAAGACGTTGGGCCAGCAAGGGATTCATTTGCAACTTTACCAACTTGAGATTTAGCTGCAACTTTTGCGGTAGTTGAAGCCAGTCTTGTTAATTGTGTATTATGAGATAGCATTCTCTGTGGTGTTTGATTAGCTAACGTTGATAGCATTATGATGTATTTGATGATTGTTTGTTTTTTTCTTCTTTTTAATAAATAGAATATTAATAAAGTTCAAAAAAAATAAATAATAATAAATATATTATTCTTATTTTTTAATTTGCAAAACGTTGTTAGTTTTACTAAGAATAAAAAGACTAGGACTGAGAGTTAGAATTAATAAAAGAAATATTTACAAATTAAAGTCACCTTTTGTATATCAAAGTATATATATATATATATTAATGGGAGAATAGAGAGAGGGAGGGAGATGAATCAGAGAGTATTAGTGTAAAGCCCGATACAATGATTCTCACTATAACATTGATATCAGTTGAAACAAAAATCTAAGAGACAAAGAAATAAGAAGATATTGCAGGTTCCATACAAAAACTAAATAGCCAATAGTAGCCAGTCATTAAATAAAATTTCAACTCCGCAACTAACTAACTGTAAAAACTGTTACTAGAATAACGAGTCGTTGATAAATCTATTTTTCAATATTTTAAAATTAGAGGGAAATAAGATTATAAATGAATCGTTCGTTATTCATGTTATGTTAGTAACCTAGTTGCTGTTATTGCTGTTAGTAATAATAAGCAACGATTAGCGCAATATCCGACAACTCGGTCATCGCTGCGGCAATTCATTTTGGTTTTTTGGTTTTTTGGTTTTTTGGGTTATTTTGCGTCTGTTTCTCTGGCTGTTTCACCACCCCCCGCGTTTTTGTATTGTTCGAGCAGAATTTAAGGGGGGAGAGCAGTCAGAGAGACAAAATGATTGGTCCAATTGATTATGAGAAGACGTGTGGGTGTATGGGTGTATGCGGTAAAAATTAGGCATGTGACTTTCACGTGATCTGTGTATTTGTTGTTCGTAATGTATGATATTGTTTTTCGCGATTTGTTTTTTTTTTGTTGTTGTAATATTTAGTGTGTGTGGTAGGTATGTTTTTTGCGGTAAGCATTTTCTGTTTACATTTTAGGATTTCTTACCGCGTTGGCTGTCCTCTTCTATTAATTTGTTTAGTGTAGTAGTAATATTAACCGTTTAATTATTGATTTGGCACGAATTTACGCTTATATATATACATATAATATATAAGCATATTAAGTAGGAAAGGTAATTGTGTTTCTGATAAGTTCCATTATATAACAGTAAAACGAAACCTCATACCATTAGATTATCTTTCTTGAAAAGGGAACTAGTTTGCGTGTGTTTTTGGTTGTTTCTTATCATGACAGATAATCAAGGGATTACCCATCCTCAACATCAGAGAAGATTGCTATCCAATAAATCATCTATTTCTCATACGGCCAATAGTAGCAATAATGCAAGTAATAGATCGATCAATAATTCTAATGCTAATTCTAACAGATGGATGTTACAACAGCAACAGCAACAGTATGCAGGTGTGACGAGTTCTTCTTTGAATACACAAATCTATAATAATAGAGCGCATTCGTTACAACAATTGCAAGTGAGAGATCCATATAATATGGCACTGTATCAACAGCAGCAGCAGCAGCAGCAGCAGCAGCAACAATCTTCGCAACAGTTTATGGATCCATATATGTATATGTATTCAGCTCCTACTATGGTGATGCCGTTGGCTCAAAGACAAATTAATACTTTACAACATCCTGGTCAATTATCACCTTATGGGAGAGTAATGACAAATGTTACAGGTGGCGGTAATAGTGGTATTACACGTAGAAGGAATGTTAAATTATCAAATAATAATAATAATAATAATAATAATAATAATAATAATAATAATAATAATAATAATAATAATACCAATAATACCCATACCAAGAGAAAGAATAATTTACAAGGAAAATCTAATACAACGATACAACCTTCTAATACAATGAATAATACTAATTTGAACTCAAATCATCAAAATAATATTATTAAATATAGAAATGTTAAAGAAGTTACGGATTTTACTCAAGCTAATGATATTTTGTTAAAGAATATTAAAATAAACAATTATTATGATATTGCATTTGAATCTATTAATGATGATGAAGTTACTGAGTACGAGAATTTACTTCAAAATACTCAAAATGATACTAATAGCAATAAAAGTAAAACAATCATTAATAAGATACCCAAAAAGACTCCCCAACAACAACAGCAACCTCATGGAAATGGTAATAATAATAATAAAATTGTGTTTAAATTAAAGACACCGATGGAGACTTTAAAGAAGAAAAACATTGATAATCAAAAAAATAATACAACTTTGTTTATTAATAAGATTCAAACAGTTTATAAAGATGAGAATTCTACTAAACAACCATTATTGTTAGGTGGTAATCAAGCATTTAAAGTTTCTTCAATTAATGATTATTCTCCAAAATTATTAGAGGCGTTCTTAAGTAAACAAGGGGTCTCGACAAAAAATGTCATTACTTCTACTTCACCTGCATTATCTACATCCTCAGGGAATCTAGTATCCTCAGGATCTACCAGCGGAGTCTCAGCTAATAGACCTAGACAATTACAGTTGAAGGCTAACGTCTCTGCATTATATAATGATAGCTTTGACCTAAGTTTCGATGGTAAAGCAATGGATCGTAGTGATGTTTTCCGTATGGTTGACTCCTTCAGTGTAGCATTTTCTGATAATGACGATAGTAATATCATGATGCAGAATACTCAATCAGTAATTATTCAAGAAGGTAGAAATAGAGGTAAAAGAAAGAATAACAAACAGGTTGATGGGGATGATGTTGACGGTAAAGTTGAGGACGGTGCTGAAAATGATCAAGGTGAGGAACAGGATGATGATAATAACATTGAAAGTACTAAAAATGAATCACAAATCAATGGAAACGATGATTTGGCTGATGCAGGCAGCAGTGACATTATAGGGCCCATTGATAACAACGAATCAAGTTTCATTGTTAACCCATCTGATAATATCTTACCAGCAGAGATTACTAGCAGTGAGGCCGCTTATTGATCAGAAACTTTCATAAGAGAAAAAATAAATAATCTTCATTAAAAGTATTAACTTTATATTTTGCATATACAAAAGACACACTAATTTTAAATAAATATCAAATTATATAATAATAGTAATAATAATTCACTACTAAAATAAAATAAAAAACTAGAAAGCACTCGAAGACCATTCTGTGATATCTCTCTATGCACATATTATAACTTATAGGTATATTATTAGTGTAACTAACTTATATAAGCGTTATATGAAGATTGTTGACTTAGATCTATGCTATTTACAGAAATTTAAAGAATATGCTTGTTTTATTATCATTATTTTATCCATTTGGTTAGGGAGAAAATTTTGATTTATTTCATAAGACACGTTCACGTTTCTCAACTGTGAACCCTGGATTCGATTTTCTTAATTCCCTTTGCATCTCTTTGCTCAACGCTTGTTCAGTGACCTCTACCTTCACCAGTTCCTTAACTTTCAACAGAGAACCGGTAATCGCTGGTGTAACTTCTCTATATATGACAGAACCCCTCTTACCGAATCCTAATGTTTTTACAATCTCTCTCGTTACCTTGGGCATCCCGATAAGAGACCTTACTAGGGTAGCCTTGTAAAATACCATGATTCCTTGTTCTGTTTATTTTTATTTCACGTTTTACAGTCTAGAGTTAAGAGCTATTGTGTCCGATTTGATGCTTAATATGTTGTTTCACTCTGCTCACTTTGCTTCTCTTAAGTATTTTGCTTGTTTTATTTTCAGATTTTCTATATGGTTGTGTTTTTTTGCTTTTCCCGTCTTGGAACACATGAAATACCATGAAAATAATAAGATAGACATCCCGAAAAACTCATTTCATACAAACCCCGATGATCCCTTTTGACTAACCCCTAGTAAAATAACAAATTTTCAGTTCTCCCTATACAGAAGGGAGACATAGAGGTAGTAACTTTTGCTTAAGAACTAACATCTTCGTATACATATATATGTAACGATATTACGTCAAATTTATTGGGTTGATACCATAGATTATAATAAATTTCGTTTCAGTAAGTTTTAAAATTAGTAACTGTTACTAATGAGTTCAATACTATCAAGTTGCAATGTACGAAGATCATACAGAGCTTGAAAAAAACGAAGCACCAAAGCATATTAAACTACCTAAAGAAGAAATTACACCTGAGTTCATAGCGTGGGTTCGTGAACGAAGAGCCATTGAAAGACGTGAGAGACAACGTCAGCTGAGGTTTGATCCTAAGTATGATTTCATCAAGAGGGAATTATTAGAAGTACCACATCCTACCGATGAAGAATTATTATTAAATGACAAAAACTCAGTTAATATAAAGATCATGACTTATAATATTCTTGCACAGTCACTGATCCGCAGAGAGTTATTTCCAGAATCTCATGATGCTATTAGATGGTCAAATCGTTCTAGGACTTTCATTAATTTATTTAGATTTTATGATTCAGATGTAATTTGTATGCAAGAGGTTGATATTCAACAATGGGATAAATTTTGGGTTCCACAAATGCATGATTTAGGGTATGAAGGTCGTTTCTTCAGAGGTGCGCGCACGAAAGTCCATGGTGTAGCAATATTTTGGAAATTTGATATGTTTGATTGTGTTAATAAAGTGGAGATTGATTTAGATAATGAAATTGAATTACCAAGAGAAATTTATGGGGTTTCTAAGACACGAACGAAGACTAGGAATGCAGCTTTGATTCTTGCATTACAATTTAAGCATAAGGAAGGTAAAAGAAAGGGGATTCTTATTGGGACAACTCATCTCTTCTGGCATCCATTTGGGACATTTGAGAGAGTAAGGCAGTTGTACTTAATTTTAGAAAATTATAGAAAATTTATTGTTAGAATGAATAGCAATACTATAGAAACAACTTGGTTGCCATTTTTGGCAGGTGATTTTAATTCTCAACCTAGTGATCCACCGTATTTGGCACTTACTTCAAAACCAATTAATTTTAAAGGACGACAAAGAGCTATATTAGAGTGTAGTGCAACATATAGGTATTCTAAAAGAAGAAATGGAGCCTTACAACACGAAAGTGATGACGAGAGCGATGAGAATGTAGATGACAAGGAGGAGGATTGTATAATACAGTTAAATCCAACAGATTCAAGGCCTGAAATATTCGATGCAAATGATGAACAAAGGAGATCTGTGGATGAATTAGAAAGTATTCATAATTCATTAGACATAAAGGCAACTTCATTATACGGTTTAGGCTATCGTTTCGTTCATCCGGCGAACACAGTCTTTGAAAATATGCATAATGGTGAGCCTGAAATGTCGCAAAGTGCGATAAATTGGACTGGTCTATTAGATTATATATTTTATATTGAAAAATGGGACGGCTCCATATCTAGTAATACAAGTGACATTGGAATACATCACTTTGAAGAAAAGAATCTATTCCGTATCAACGCCTTATTACGTATGCCGCGTAAAGATGAAATGCCCAATCATGTTCAACCACATATGTCAGAGTTCCCAAGTGATCATTTATCAATGATATGTGATTTGCAAATAAAATTATAATTATTAATTAAATAATAAATACTTTTTCTCAATTGAATAGATTGTTCGAATATGAAATAAAACATTGAACTTAGAGAATAAACGAAAAGTAAAGTGTAACGTTACAGTATAAAAAAACAAGACGAAGAACGTATTGAGTCCAAATGAATGACTATCAGCCCTTAGGAGCTGGGTGACAAAAAAAAAGTAAAAATATCTCCAGGGGGCGAGTCGAACGCCCGATCTCAAGATTTCTTGTAAAATTACAGTCTTGCGCCTTAAACCAACTTGGCTACCTAGAGAACTTTTAATTGTTCAAAAATGTGGTCTAATATATATCTCTATTTCGTATGAAGCGATATTTGATAGATTTCTTGTTTTAAACATTACTATAAAGAAATGGTGACTATAAACAGCTTTAATTTCCTTGTAAAGATGATTAAAATTCATAACCTTGAGGTGTTGACGTAGATTGGCAAGAGAGTAGATCCTAATAGAATTAGAATTGGGAACGATTGTCATTTCTATAAAGATTGCTTGTATAATTTCTATTCGTTGATCTATTACATAAAGTAGTATACAAGCTAATCCTATAAATATATAGATAGATACCCAGATATATCTCGAGGAGATAGTATCTCTTTAATAAATGAAGTAATGTACAATGGGCATCTCATCGCAGGAAAAGTTTTCTTGAAGCGCATCGTACGTTATCGGAAAAATATCTTCTAATAGTTTTTCCGATATTATAATATACATGTCACGTGATAATTAGTGACCACGTGATCCTTTTAGAACACTTGCTATAGAACATACTTGTATGTTCTATCTGTTCATGAATTGTTACCATAATAAGTATCGCTACTTAATATTCCCACAACATGAGGTTTCTTGAAGGGGTTCACCGTAACTTATGTTAAACAGAGTTACTGTTGTTAAACTGCCGATCTTTTGTGCATAGTAACGTTGGACAATGTAGCTCCAATAAACTCAATGTAGGGGAAACGAATACTACATTATGCAATATATATCATGTGTTGTTATATATATGGTAGTGCAGTACACTCTAAATTCTACTTATATTAGCTACCTTTTCCTTTGATGGGAAAATTGAATATTAGACATCCTCTATTTAACTGAACAAATTTTATTATATTATAAAATCAACTTATAGTCGTCTGATTTTTTATATCTTATATAAAAATATATAAAGTAAATTATGGAAACAATTATAGTCATAAATGAAACATTTTCCATTTATATATATAGAGAATCTGAGATAGAGTGTTCGCCTCTATTAGTCTCTTCAAGCTTTACTTTATTTAATTCGGACATTTTTTAATACTATGATCGATCAGTCTCTTTATATTATATATAATTTATAGAACGAATAGAATCTAACTTCGAATGTAAGTTCAGAATTCTTTGTCTTTATGTATGTTTTATTCTAATCTCAATTGAGGTTCGAATTATATTTTGTTTCATAATGCGATTAACTTTGTTTCATGTTGCCACATATTTTGTTTCATATTTTAACACACTTCATAATAACTGTGCTTAAAGGTAGTTCTTTACCTATTGAAATTAAGTGTTGTGCATATTACTCTTAACTTCTGACAATATATGTTGGATTTCTTGTTGTCGTGATTATAAACTCACTCGACGGTGGCGTAAGCAATCTATTAGTAAGTTGTTGCGGGATTAATCTATTATCAGGTCATTGAGGGGTTAGCCTATTATCAGATCATTGAGGGATTAACCTTGGTCATTATCATTCATATAATATATTTCCGACATCCTTCAGGTAGGTTAAACTAATGTTAGCCTCTTTAGTGCTGCCGCTACATTTTAACAGAATCGATAGAATGAACTATTGGTAATACCTAATTTACATGTCATTAATCAGACTAGTGGTGTAAAAGGTATAAAGTAGTGATAAAAGAAAATATATTGGGAAAGACACTATTGCTTTTGACAGGAATGTCGCATTGGTGTATTGGTTTTTTATTTTGGAATGTCACTTTTATTTTTTTGTTTACTCAGGGACATACTTTTCTAAGTTTTGCTCTCTCCACCAAAACGATAAATTTATAAACGAAACATTTTTTATTTAACATGTTCTATGTTGGTTAATGGAATTGAACGAACTACAATATAATCAAAACCATCATCTAGAAGAAAGCATACGAAATGATACATAGAGTAGTGAATTAACATAATTAATTCAAGAACAATCAGTTTTCTATAACCATAGGGAATACAGAACTACCGGTCAAGTTATAATATTGTCAAAGACGGAGCGCAATGCTCAACAGATGGTTGTCAATAGAGAATTAAAATAAAAGAGAAGGAAAATCCTTCAATGAAATTCACTAAGCTAATTTTTCGGTTCCATCATTCACTTGGTTTGAGGTGTAATTTATATTAATACCCATATATTTCGTCTATTTTCTACTTATTTATTTAGAACTCTAAGTCAATTAATATTGAGGCCAAAGGGAAGACATATCATGATAAGTCTTATAAACATCTCTAAAATATATATAAAATAGCTATGACATTAATTTCAGCAACCCCTTGTTAAGAGAAACGAAATAATTCCAAATATTTTTAACCGTTCTTACAAATATTAATAATCACGAAGGCTACTGATCATTCTTGTCAATTTGGTATAATATATATTTCAAGAACAAGTCAACTTATATAAAATCTTGTATATTTCCCACCAAAAAAAAAAAAAGTGCTGAGGTTATACATGTAGATCACTTTTGACCTCCCCCCTCCCCCCTCCCCCACTGTGTTGCAGGTATTAAATATTCAGAAAGTTTCATTAACTTACTGTAAGGGATGTAATTTCAAAAAAGTAATAATAATATAGACAGATAGGTGGTGTTGTGACGTACCCTTCCCCTCGCCTATTACCTTCTTTAAGAAAAGACACAAGTATAGAATTTTCAACAACCGGTGATAAAACAAAAAGGACAATAGCAAGTAATCAAGATTAAAAAAGAACGTACAAAATATATAAATAGTTGCTTAATTAATCAATGACATACGTAATGAAACAGACACTTTCAAACACAGTTACAAAGTTTGGTGTTACAGAAAACCATAATATAATAGGTGAAAAAATGTAGTGATATCAACCTTCTCTCTTCTTGTTTGGCTGCCTCTTTTAGTTTTATTTTTATTCACAAAAATTCTTACCTCTTTAAAAATATCCACTTAAATTTTTTTGTATTTTCTCGCCTTCTCTCTTTGAATTCGCGTGGGCTAAACTCACTCGCTAACTCACTCACCAACCCAATATATTTACTTAATAAGGTGAGGGAATGAGAGAGAAACGAAAAAAAAAAATCCAAGCAAAGAGAGAGACAGCGAGAGGAAATAACGAAACTGATAAACAGACAAACTGAAAAAAAAAACCCAAAAAAACTAAAAAAAGGATTTCTACAGTACAATAACAATAAAACCAAAAAAACAAATAAATAAATAGGTATTAGACATTCATTCACTCATACAAAGTAGTGTTATTGTTACTATTATTTTATTATATTGTCTTCATTACATCAATTCGAGATTGTACATACCTCAATTATCATTATAATTTTTATTATCATTTTATTAATACCCTCGTTTTGCGTCCATAGTTTATGTTTATTTTCCTGATTCACTTCGATTCGTTTTTAAAATTATAACAATATAATATATCATTACACTTACCTTATTTTTTTTAATTCCTATTTTAGATTTAATTTTAACTTGGGGGGAGAGAACAAGAACAGCAAGAAGAGGCCAAAGAAAACAAAAAAAGAAGGTTAGAATTTCAAGTTATTTTTATTTGTATCATTCTTTCGATATTTTAGATTTTGTCATATTATTCATACCACGTCAAGGAAAACTATTTCATACAATAATTGTAATACTTTTAATCCCTTAAAGTACTTCAAGTTTTTTCTTTATTTCTTCTATTTATTATTGAATCAAAGAATAAAACGTGTATTATAAACGTATGGTTTAAAACATTTTATCATATTTGTTATAATCAATCAGAAATAAATAAATTGACAAGTAAACTAATTTATTATCAGATAACTCAATATATTAAAAATTTTCTCTTCTTTCGTCATTAGTTTTAGTGTCAAATTTAGTGATTATTATTATTACCATCATATTTCTAATACTACTTAATTAAACGAAATAAAAATTAACCAAATAATATCGGGTAGATACCAAATTATTTACTCTCTTTTTATTAACTTTTAATTTTTGAAAAGTTGAATTTAAAATCATTATCATCATGAGATCCTCTTACTCTAGAAAAAGTAATGGATACGGACAATTCAATCAACATCAAAATCAACATCAAAATCAAAACCATAAACCATCACTTCCTCAAGATCAAATGTATATGAATAACCAGAGACTTCCTCAACCGATGATGTATCCACAAATAGATCAATATGGGTTCCAATATGGAATCGTTCCTCCTCAATTTTCAAACTCACCGATAATGAATGCTCCACCAACACCTTTTGATTCAAGTTATGGTGCAACTTTATTACCATCGCATCTACTGATGGGTTCGCCGTACCTAACGTCCCCAAAAGTTAAGTTTTCTCAACAACAGCAGCAACATCAGCATCAATTACAACAACAACAGCAACATCAACATCAACAACAACAACAAAGTCAAAACGCTCAATCTCAATTACATTCTTTCAAGTTTGACAATCATAACATTATGGATGGGAATCCACATTTTAATAATAATGAACAACTTGGTAACAGGAAAATGTCTAATTTGTCAAATAAACCTATTAACTCAAGAAATATTCAAATGCAAATGAATGCTATCAATGATGACGATAGATTTAGTTATATGAAATCATTGTTTAAACAACCTTTCAATATTACATTTAAAGTTTTACCAAAGGGTGATGATGTATATAGAACTAGATCATTATTGTTTGAAAATATTGATAAATCAATCGATATCCACGAATTTATTTCCAATTTTGTGAAGGTAAATACTATTGAAAGTGTATATATTGTCGATTATTCAGCTGGCTCAATCTCTAATAATGCCGAAAGTCAGGATAATAGTAATAATGAAATCGATCAAGATAAACAATCTATTTTATTAAGTTTTTTTACACGACAACTTTGTCTAGATTTCTACAATAGTGTATTACAAAGGTTGAAAGAATTCAAAAAGAATTTAAAATCAGAATCTCTTAGATTAAGCTTTGTATCATTAAACTACATTCCTTTCAATACCAGTAATACAAACGATAAAGAAGAAGATGAACAGGATAGTAAAGCGGAAGACGATACCGCTATCTACAATGCATCATTTTTGTCTAGTCTACAAACAGATATAATCCCAACTGAAGCTACCAGATCTATTGTTGTTGAATTCGATAAAAAAATTACAAACGAGGAAATTTTAAATGAAAAATTAGATTTCTTGAAGGAAAATAATTTAAGATACATTATGGAATCCGTATATTTTATTAATGCTTCTAAACCACAAGATGAATTCAATGAAAATTACGTAATTTTAACTTTCCTGAACATTTCTATGGCAAATGAAATCCTAAATTACTTGGATGTTGAAAAACAAAAATTAGATATTGTTGATTGTTTCTTTGTCAGTATAACTTCTAGAAGAGAAAGAACATCAAGAACATCCGAATCATCTAAAACTTCAGACACTGTGAAACCTACACCAATGAACAACAATTTGCGTAATGCCAGCCTCGTAAGTCTTCAATCTTCAGACTCCAATCTATCATTACCTAGCAAATATGACATATCTTCCTTAAAAGAATGCAAACTAAAGATCGATAAAGATGATTACCCAGCTCCATTTACAAAAGAGTTTGAAGATCATCTTCCTAATATTGCTGTTTCTCAACCGAATCAAATCAATGGATCTATGGCTCCTCCAATGAGTCAAGAAATGTTTGTCAACGATGCAGGCACATTACCAGGAATGTCACCATCATTTGGCCCAGTAGAGACATTTGGGCTTGAACAACCACAAAACTTTGGGTCCTCAGTGATTTCAAGAAATGGGTCCTTCATGGAACCTGGTCCAATTATGAACCAACCATCTTTTTACTTGGATCAACCACAATATCATAGAAATTCTGCGGTTCGTCCAATAACTGACTCCTTAGAGGATCAAATGAATACTTCGGCAAAGATCGCATCAGCAATGGGTAGTGATGCAGGTAACAGAACTATCTACATTGGTAATATTAATCCTAGATCGAAACCCGAAGATATCTGTAACGTCGTTAGAGGTGGTATCTTACAAAGTATTAGATTTATTGAATCCAAGCGTATCTGTTTTGTTACATTTATCGAAGCATCTGCTGCTGTTCAATTCTATGCCAACGCTTTCATAGATCCTATTGTATTACACGGTAATACCCTAAAGTTGGGTTGGGGTAACTACTCTGGCCCACTTCCAAAATCAATTGCATTAGCCGTTACTGTCGGTGGTAGTAGAAATGTTTATGTCAGTCTTCCTGACATAGCATTCAAGGATAAATTCATAACCAACCCTGAATACAAACAGTACCATGACCAATATAAACTTCCAAGTGCTGAACAATTGAGAATAGATTTCTCTACTTACGGTACAATAGAACAAATTAATTATATGAAGGACAGTCATTGTTGTTGGATAAATTTCATGAATATATCTTCAGCGATTAAATTAGTAGAAGAAGCTAACAATAAGAAAAATAGATTAGAAGAGAAATTCAATGGCCGTTACAATGGACTGATTATCAATTACGGGAAGGATCGTTGTGGTAATGTTAATAGAAACTTAGTTGCAGGAAAGAAGTCAAGATTCTATAATAAGGTCAAGAGACCAAGTTATGACATCAGATTAAGTAAATTGGAAGAGAAGAGAAAATATAGAGAATCCAAGAAAAGGGAAGAGGATATGACCCAATCATTCCTACACGATGTCTCATCTCTTGATAACCAAAACATTTTGTCGGAGGATAAAGAAGATATAATGAACCTAGCCTCCTTAGGTATAACTCTAAATAATGAGGAAAGCAATGAAAACAGTACTGAAATTATGGAACAGATTGATGAGAAGGACACAAAATCAGAAACAGGCGACGTTCTACAAGACTTCCTATCCACCAAATTAACTGGCGAGAGAGAAGAGAAAGAAATAATAAGTAATGAAATTACGAACACTACTGAAGAATCTGTCTCCTCATCTGAAGTCGAATTCATTATCAATAAACCTGATACGTTAGCAAATAGAAGCAATATGTCATTTAATGATAGCATGATGAGTCAAGAAGATCTAACCAACCATGCGATAAAGGCTACCATTATGAATAGTAACAAGCCAGGTATATCTAAGCAAGCCTTGAACCTAGAACCACCTTTTGCTCCTGACACTATCTCAAGAGACTACGCTATGCAATATGGTGGTCTTGGTGGTCCACCAGCCATGCCAATGACAGAAGAATGGAACCAAAATAACAACACTTATACCAATGACGTGAACAAGAATGGTGGTAATCAAAGGAGAAACAAGAACAATCACCAGAAAAACAACAAGTCAAAGAGTAAGAATGGAAGAACTATTCCTGGCTCTGACGTCATGGCACAATACCTTGCACAATTGCAACATTCAACTTTTATGTATGCTGCAAACGTTCTTGGTGCCTCTGCGGATGACTCTGAACTGTATGAAGAATGATTAGCAAGATAGCAACGTACATAATATTTTCAGTGGACAATTAATTAGCATCTTAACATATATTATAATATAAGTAGCATTACTCATATAAATATTCTACAAAATTAATAAATATAAAATTAATATTTTTTTTTAATAATATTAATAATACTCTTTGTAGTAAGAGACACCCTCAAAATTTTACGTAGATTATAATAAATAGAAGACGTTGCTACTAGTAACGAGAAAATCCGTATATCATCACTTCATTCTCCTTCCTCAAATCTACAGTTGCTTCTTCTTCTTCAACGGGTGTCCAAGTCGTCCATGCTGACTTCTTTAGAAATGGTCGAATTAGTTTATTATTCGTTGGCTATAAAAATCAGCACCTTTTACTTAGATAAAACTTGACTGCTCCTTCTCCATCACTGACACCCTTTGTTTCTCGAGGAGACGCGTTTTGTTCTTCATCTATTTTTTTTCCACGTAATATATTGTTACTATTCTACGACAGTTTGTCTCTATTTACATTACAAAAAGAAACGACAACGATAAACTATGAAGAGAAAACGAAATTTTTCAATTCTGAAGCGATGACTGACCCACTTAATTAATTAGTAAGCACCTATAATTTGAATAAGAAAGTCTGGAGGTCAAACAGACAAGGGTGCCTACAACTAGAAAGTAAACTTCGAGGTAGCTGATAAATCCTCGAAAAACTTGTTATTTGAGTTATGATACATAAAACAACATATATATATATATATGTGCCAGACATATATCCTCATACTTTTGATATGTTAAACTGAAAATGCTACCAATTGTATAGATATTACTATGATTCGTTATATCATATAACAAACATAACAACAATAAACATTCATATACGATCCCTAAATTCAAACGCCTCTAAAAATTGTTCAAATTTAGAAAGGATCATTTTGAATATTTTATATAATGAGAAACCATATAATGTCATTTGATGAAAATTCTTCATCAAGCATCGCAAATAGCAACGTAACAGAAACAAAAAGTTTTACAGACAATGAAAAGAAGAATTTTGAGATTCCTCAAATAGTAGAAGAGGCAAATTCTACAGTCGACGCTCAACAGGATGATGACAATGAAATAATCCAATATCCAGAGGGTCAAAAATGGCAAAAAACTGATTATTTTAGTAGTACAACAAAGGAATATCTATTCGTATTCTCCTGCATGATGAGCCAACTACTGAACCAAGCTGCCACTCCTCAAACACTTTCCATAATGAATGTTCTGTCGGATTCATTTAAATCCGAAGGCGGTAATCAAACTTGGTTAATGGCATCCTTTCCATTAGTCTCAGGTTCTTTCATTTTGATCAGTGGTAGAATCGGTGATATTTATGGTTTGAAGAAAGGCCTGATAGGTGGTTACATAATGTTTATCATATGGTCCATCATATCTGGTTTAACCTATTACTCCCATAATGATACATTTTTTATTGTTTGTAGAGCTTTCCAAGGTCTTGGAGTGGCCTTTATTTTACCCAACGTATTAGGTATCGTGGGTAACGTTTATATACCTGGAACCTTCCGTAAGAATATGGTAATCAGCATGATTGGTGCTTGTGCCCCAATCGGTGCAGCTCTAGGGTCAACCTTTGCTGGTTTAATCGGTACAGAGGATCCAAATCAATGGCCGTGGGCTTTTTATGCGTTTGGTATTACATCTGCTATCAATTTATCAATCTCTATATATGGTATCCCAAACGATATTCCTACTAATATCCATGGTTTTTCAATGGATTGGTTGGGTTCATTATTGGCCGTCATTGGTTTAATTTTATTAAACTTTGTCTGGAATCAAGGGCCAATTGTTGGTTGGGAAAAGGCTTACATCATTGTATTATTGATCATTTCAGTCTTTGTTCTAATTATTTTTATTATCTATGAGTTGAAGGTTGCCACAGTTCCTCTTTTACCACGTGAAATAATGAAGAATAGATATATGCTGATGGTTTTGTTGGCCCTATTTTTGGGATGGGGTTCATTTGGTATTTTTTCATTCTATTATTTCTCTTTCCTCTTAAACTTAAGAAATTACACTGCATTATGGGCCGGTGGTACCTATTTCATGTTTGCAATCTTTGGTATTGTTGCTGCTCTCATAGTTGGTTTCACTATTAAGAAAGCCACTGCTTCCATCATTTTGTTTATATCTATGGTTGCCTTTACTGTAGGTACTGCCATGTTGAGTGTTACACCTGTTAAACAGACTTATTTCCGTATGAACCTCGGCACAATGATCATTCTAAGTTTTGGAATGGATATGTCGTTCCCAGCTGCCTCGATCATTCTAAGTGATTTCTTACCAATGCAATATCAAGGTATGGCAGGTTCTCTTGCCAATACCATGGTAAATTATTCGATGTCTCTCTGTCTGGGGATGGGTACCACTGTTGAACGTCAAGTAAACAAATCTGGTAAAGATACATTAAAAGGCTACAGAGGTGCAGAATATCTAGGTATTGGACTAGCTGGACTAGGTGCAATCATCGCATTCTCATTCATGATTGAAAAATATTGGTCTGAGAGAAAGGAAAACCTTGAAAAATCAAAGAAAGTCGATTTAAGTTAAAAGGAACAATAACAACTTAATTTGCTCATAATACATAACTATATAAATATTCATAGCGGAGCCAGATTATCATATCACTAACTCATACATACACATATCACTTTAAATTCAAATGATAGAGTAGAAGAAATACTATTATATCAAAATATGCTTTCTTAATGGTTCTATATATGTACACATTTTATAATGCTTATTTTTTACATACTGTTAAATGTAAGTTATATATGGTTAATTTATCTTTTTTCTATATTGCTAAAGTGTATGAATGTATTAGGGCTTTTTATTATTATATTGTTGTACATTCTCTCTCACAATCAATGATTTTATCCCCTTCTAGCCTCTCTCTCTTTATTGGCAATTTCTTTAAGATCATCATCACTAGGTTCATAAATATGCCACACGGTATAATGAGGTAAACCACCTACTCTATACCCCATTTTCTTGGCCATCTTCCCAAATGCTTCAGTTTCTGCATGGTTTTCAAAAGTAAAAGCTGGGAATTGTACACCACTTCTAAATATTTTAGCCTTTGCTAAAATTGAAACACCACCAACACCATCCAAATCCATGACTTCATTCTGATTACCTTCTTCATTTCTTAGGTACGCCAAATGGACTCTCCAAGTTGGATACTCAGCATAACCTTCCACAATGACATCATCTTCATCCAATGTGGCAGCCAATTTTAAAGCTTCTTGAGATTCGACCCATGAATTCAAATCGTAAGGTTGGGCACTATCTAAGAATTCAGGCAAGGGTCTCCAAACATTTGGAACCATAATATCATAATCGGTAGCCATAAGATCTTCAATGACTGAACCAGGACATAGCTCTACATCTGCATCTCTCCAGTAGACCCAAGAATGATAAGGCTTCAAAGCATTAGCAGTTAACCAATTTCTTGCCCTACCCATCAATTTACGTCTGATACCCTGAACCTTAACAGCATGTCTATCACTGAAACCTTGACCAATAACTTGACCGAAATCCTTTTGAAAGATTTGAACAGAACGGAATGGTTTATCATAGTCCTTATGGAATGGTGGTTTGAAGGCATGTTCAATCTGTGCAATATATTGTGGACTCATATATTTGATATGCATATCATCTGCTGAGACACCACTACCTTTAGTGTGTTCTTTAACATAATCCATTTCAGCAAACACCTGAGATAGTGTCCCATTTTGTAACTGTTTAGAATATTGCAATAATGCTTCCAATGTATGATCTCCAACAGAACAATCACTGACAAGGAAGGCCAAATCAATTAATTCGTGGGGATAAGTCAAATTCATTAAATGTTTGAACATCAAAGGCATAACTTGTTCAGCGTCTCTTAACGGGACACAAACTAGGATATGATCCCTGTGCTCATTACCTTTAGGGGAACCTCTGAAATCAGCCAAATCGTATTGCTCTACGGTAGCATCCAAAAGCATAGCCAATTCTTTTTCATAACGTTCATTATCCTTTGGTGTCAGCACATCACTACCATATTCAGTTATTAAGTAATGTTCCACACCTTGATCAAATTTTTTAATTATTTTCGGCTCGATATCTTCAAAATCAAAATCATAATACTCTTCTTCTTCTAAGGATTTTGTTACGTAAGATGGTACTTTGATGTTAATTTTATCTAAATCGAAGCTACCTTTAGTACTGTTACTTTGCGAGAAACTGGATATTATCTTAATGCAAACGCAACAAACAACTATTATGGAAACTACTGTCACCAATAAATTTTTTGTACTTTTACTTTTCTTCTTTGGAGTATATTTCTTATCCTTTATCTTGCCATCATTATATTCATTATTGGTAGTAGGAAGTTGGTCTCGTTTATCCTTTTTACTGATAGCTCTATTAACTCTATCGAGTAGACCCATTAATAATAAAAGTGTATTGAGATATTATATTATGCAAATTTGATGAAACAGGCAAAACTGAATTTGTATGCTTTTGTAAAAAAAAAATCTTGGACTATGTTGTAGCTCTTTTTTCCTCTCCGGATTGAACTCAAATATACAGTATTAATTAATCTGTAGCAAATATTGAAGAACGAATGGAGTATAGCCAATTATGGTCAGATATAAGGTCGGAATATTGTTAGCCTTATTTAACACATACACAACAACGAATTGATGTATTTTTTTGAAATTATTACTTTATATTTTCAGATTACAAAAAAAAAACAAGAACATTTAGAACTACAAAAGGATAATAAAAAAGAAAAAAACTAATATAATCAACCACATCTTTCAATTATTTCAAATGTCTTAATCTATCGAATCTTATAGGAAGTTATGAAACTTTCCTAGACCAAACATACCCTTGCATGCAGGAGAAGAGAGCAAAGCCTCCCTCCCTCCAAAGCTCACCTTTTGGTGTCAACTATTTGTTTGTTTGTTCGTCGTCTGACTGACTTCTTTGAAATTTTTCTGGAAATTTTGAAAATTTTGAGAAAATTGCGCAAAGGGAACAATGCACAAAGTGATTGAATGATCAAACAGTTACAGTGACGGGAACGCAGATATAGCCCTATCTTCTAATGTTCCGTCAATTACTTACTACAAGTTGAAAGTTACAGGTATTTTGTATCACTTTTATTGTCGTTGACTATATATCTATCTATATAGACTTATATACCATCTTGGTCATTCGATCCAGAACTATCTTCTAAGACCGGCTGCTCATTTTCATGCGACTCCATTACACCAATACTCGTCGTTTTGGCGTTCGCCGTATCAGTAATTGTATTTGTAATTGTCTCTGCCATTGCACCAGGAGAAGTCGCATCTGTCGTAGTAGTAATTGTCGTACCTATAGTATCTATGGTGGACATAGTGATACTGGCACTTGTTGTGGTGATAGTAGTAGCCTCTGGTAACTCAGTATTACTGACATCATCATTTGTAACGATCTTTTCTTCGACCCTAGATGGTTCCATTATCTTGACATGATGTTCTTCGTTATCCACATTCTGTATTGGTTGAGGTACAATGTTGAAGGATGGCGTTGTTGTCTCCTTAGGAAGTGATGTACCGTCTATTGTGTTGGTATCATTATCTTCCTCATCCTTCTCGTCCCTATCATCAGTGGTAATTTTTATATCAATAGGATGGGCCTCATCATCACTACTATCTAAAGTATCGAATAACCCCATATCGTCACCGTTACTACTCCCAATTCCAACACCATTACTGTTTCTATTTGTTGTAAAGTTGGTCTCAAAAAGGATGGTCTCCAAATGGGCGGAAGTTGCTGTGTCACTCTTACGTTCCTTTTCACGTTTCTCTTGGAGTTGTTTCAATTCTTCAAGTTTCAACTCTCTACGTTCTTTTGCCTCCTGGATCACTCTTGCTTTCTCTTTACGAGTCTCTGGTATTCTAGAAAGCATCTTACGGAAAGAATTCTGAAGTGTATTCCTCACTTCTTTATCAACCTGAAACCTATTCTTGTGGAATTTATCATTTTGAATGATTAATTTTGTTAGATTTAAAAATGGATCGTTATTACGATACTTCTGTTTCAATTCGTATTCATTAACCTTTGCCCTTGCCAATTCAATTCTTTTGTGAGCATATTCTTCAACATTGAACGTCTTTGGGATATGCGTTAGTGTACTCAACGGTTGCCTCTTAGTTACACGATTAGAACCTATCCTATAATTTTCCCCTAAACGTTTATTGGAATATGGATACATCAATTCTTCCCCCACGTTTGGTGTCATTTCTCCATCATTGACTATATTTGTATCTTTTGGATTTGTCTCAAGGGAGTGTCCATTGACATGTCTTGTACCTATCAAGCCTAGCAACGATTTCTCCGATTGCCTACCTTCCTCAGCAGCTTTTATTCTTATCAAAACCTCATTCGTAGTAGGATTATTATACTGTGGAGTAAACATATAAGTATGGTCTGGTGGAAATTTCGGTAACCAATGAGGAATATATTTTTGTAAATCATTTGAAGATCTAAGGGGAAGTGCTGCCTCCTGTTCTTGTTCTATCAATTGAAATGGTGTATTATTAAGTAATTTATCCTTTTTAATTTGTTCTTTAATCTTATTCAGTTCTTCTGTCTCACTATTAATTGTATCCGATTGAGGAACGTATTGAGTTTTAATATAGTGCGTTTGTTGTAGTGTAACATCTATATCATCTGGAGTTAAATTGAACCCTCGCAGTAAGAGGGATACATCCATCTTGGAGGCTCGTTGACGCCTCTGTATCGCAGCTATACGATGCAGTTCACTAGCCATTGAATCTATTTGTTCCATAGCAAGAACAGACAACAATTCGAAGGCTGACCGCGATATCTCGATATCATTGTTTATTGGTTTCAATTGTAAAGCCAATGCCTTAAACCACAGTGATTCTAATTCTGGTTCCATTGCTTCATGTCTTATTTCTTCAGGGTTGGATGAATCGCTTATCATAGTGGCTCCAAGGTTTCCCTTCAGTTGTGCTTCCGGTGCATAATCCCGTGTCATTATTTATTGTTATTTAACTTTAGTTGTATTGCCAACTTAATCAATATATGATAACCTCTCTGGGTGTTTTTCTTGCTATAAAAACCAAACTAAAAACCAAATCTATGATTGAACTGGTTACTAACTGGTGATTCTGGTACTCTACTCTTCCCTTTTAATCGTTTGAATGGTCCTTAATTACATGTTTATCGTTTTGTAAATGTTCCAATCTCCCAAAACATCACTCTCTTTCTCTCAGATTGGCGCTCCGTCTAATTAAAAACCAAAAATTCTGCCACACGTTGAAAAATTTTCTAGAACAGTAAATATAAAATGACATCACTAACAAAGCATAACTACGTCTTTATATCAAACAATAATTGATTCAAAGAAGGTGGAATAGATACACAAATAAACAACCATATACTTCCCTGCTCTCTCTCCATAGTGATTGTTTCTCTAATTACAGATTAACACATAACATCTCGCACATTCAATATTCTTTAGTTGATCATGGCCAAGACATTAGCACAAGGTCGGAAACCAGGCAGTGGTCGGAAGCCCGGTAGAGGTAAAACCCTTCGTGAGGGGAGGAAACCAGGAAGTGGACGTAAAAAACGTGACACAATTAGTCCTTCGGAGGGAAATACTTATAATAACAGTAGTAACAACAATATTAATAATAACAATAGTAATGGCTCGCAACACATTCAAGCAAATGGTGCCGCTAGAACGGCTCCTATCAATATACCTATCCCGATGTCTGGATCTATACCAATGGGTATACCAATGAACATGTCATCTGGTATGACTAATAGTACATCTGGTAACAATAACAATGGAGTTATTATCAATGGAGCTGAAAATATTTCGTTCACGTCTAGAGATATGGAAGCAGTCGATGCATTACGTGAATTGACATACAGCCCGCAGTTTTCTCCTCCAATGAATTCTCTCCCTACAACATTACCACCGATTGTTCCCAGTAGGTCATTCCCTGCAATTAATAGGATACTTACAGTTTCACCTAGGCCTACAATAAATCAAACAGGGACATTACAATCACCTAATCAACAGGGAGTACCTCCGCCATTATCACAACAATCCAAATCAGTAACAGGAATGATATCGCCTCCAGTTCTGCCGCAACAGCCATTATCTATGACAACCTTTAACGGCCTGCTGTCGTCGCCGTTACCTCCATCCAGTATACCAGTAAGATCAGGTCCGATACGACCTGGTCCAATTTCCAATGGAAATCTAAGTAAAAATAACTCTAACTACAAGAATTTTGTTGACTCCATGCCCCCAAGTCTAAATTTTATAACGAATTCTCAAGGAACAAATAGCATTATGAATTTAACTTCAAATGGAACCGGAATAAATCAAACAAATGCAGATATGAATCTTGCAGGAAATTTAGGACCAATGGGAAACATGAACATGAATATGAATATGAATATGACTATGAACAATAACAACAATGGTAGTAATAACAATAGTATCATGTACCCTTCTTCTCACCAACTCAATCCGATAGAGCAGTCACTACAGAGACCACCTGGAAATATGTCTCCCAAACAGCATTCCCAACAATCTCACTTTCAATGATAAATAAAGAACAATAATGACATTAGGGCATATAGCCGTATATATATATACATAGATTCTTTGGTCTGACTATTAATTTACGTAGATCTATGTAACGAAAATATAAAACAATCTCATGAAAACCCAAACGAAGATGTCACATATATCTACACATGTACATAGTTTATAAGCAATCTTTTTATGCTATTATTCATCTAGTTTCTTCATTAGAGATCTCTATTACCTTTGGTATCTTCGAGGGTTCCTTTTATTTTATTATGGGAACTTTTTCAATTTGAAATTTAACGACCCATAAAAAAAAATTGAAATCATTAAGTATTTGAGAGGTCAATTACAAAGAACAAGAACAAAACGAAGAAGAAACAACAGAGGAATAACACAGAGAACAATATATAGTTTCATTTACCTGAAAATACCTCACGAAATATGGATGCACTAGAAGCGAGACTACAATTTATTCAAGTACTGAAAAGTTTGCCAAAGACTTTAAACTTAAGTAAAAACGTTACTACGACTAGCAGTCACGGTACTCCAAATGTCATACAATCAACAGGAAATAGTACAACAAGCAACACTTCCAGTAGTAATGATAATCCGCAGGATCCTACAGTATTCTATATGAAGTATTATCTTCAACATTTTGAGGACTTTCAACAATGTATGTTGGATACGATGAGTAAAATGGATCCGCTCGATAGACTTTACATTCTGATATATTACTCTAAGATCATTCATGAGCTATATATGTACATAATACAGGGGCAGAAAAAAGAATCTGTTTCAGATACTGGTACGAAGTCAACGACTGAGATTACGTTATATGACACTGTTATTCCAGGATTACATACTGTCTGCGAACTTGCGTGTCCAAATGGTGACATGAAGGCATTCACTAATTTGCCTTATTGTATAAATTTTTATGAAGATCTAAAATCCCTGTTCCAAAATACCAACCATGTTGCTATCGAGAAAGAATTATCATTGGTAGAGCAACATATTATTGAACTGAAACAAAATAGAGAAGAATTATTTTCAAGTTTTAAACAAAATGGAATACTCACATATGAACAATCAAGCAATAAAAATCCGTCGACAACGAATAACACTAACCCTTCCGAGGTACAGATTGTTCTTAATAGAATGGAGATGGATCGAGACAGACACAAGAAGTTGAAAGAACAGAATTGGCAGATCAACAGAATTCAGAGCGTCGCATCAACCGGCACAATAACTAATGAAATGCTTGCTCCAACAGAGTTCGAGCATCTCTGGTCAACCACACCTGCATTCGACACCAGAGACGGTTATTTTGCCAAACAAGTACAAGCCATTGCCACTGAGAGTTACGCCCTAGAGTGAAATAATTTTACGCATAAAATATCTATATATACATATTTATTTACTTAGCATATTCTAAAAATGTCCATCATAACAACAACAAAAGATAAAAAGGTGCCATGCAAGAAGTCACGCAGAATATTTTGCTACGAGACTACTCTCCAGCTGCCCCACAAAGTTACCACAAACAATCAGTTGAACAAATTCATTCTAATAGAGTTAGATATGAACAGCCTCATCGCAAGTTGAAAATTTTTGAAAATTTCAACTTTTTTATTTGTTTTTGCACCGTGTGCCGCTCTTCGAAGAGATCTACTCGTCGCTTAGAAATACTAATAACAACAACATCAACAGATGGAAAGACTGAAACAAAGAAGAATGTGAACTAAAGGATTTTGTTCAATCTGTACAAGATGCTTCAATATACATCCATCTATCTATATATAAATATATAAATATCTTTGTATATGTTCATGTGCCAAAAGAGTAGAGTTTAACCAAGGGGCAGAAAGACGTAGATAGACCTCAATTAGTTTAATTGATTCTTTGAAGCAGGCATACCCTTGAATGAAACATGGATGGATCAATGCGTGGTATTGCCTCGAGAAACCCATTACGAAGACCAGTTTTACATTCAAACCCTACCGAATCTAATGTTCTGAATCGTTCTAGAAGAAACCAGCTCCTTAAGGACCAAAATAGTATTACTGCATCCCAGGATGACGATGCGTTAAGACCCTCCAAAAGTTTGTCCAGTCCGAATTTACATAAACTTGGTCGCTCTGAGTTATCTCATGGTACAGGAAGTACGATAAAGGATAGACCATTACCCCAGTATGAGGCAGGTTTTTATTTTCCTAGTCACAGCTCAAATTCCCTTAACGAGGAACTAGAAGATGATGAAGTAGGACACAATGATGACGATAATATCAATGGGGGTAATGGTAATGATGCCTATAATGAAAAGGTCAAAAGTCCTCGAAACAACAAATATAACAGTTTGCAAAGTGCAATACTAGGTAGAAGAAGGAACCCTAATTTAATACATTATGAAAATGACGAATCGCTATTAGTTGATGTACTTCCATCATTCGACATGTATAACGTATTACATAGACATATTCCGCAAGGGAATGTGGATCCAGACAGACATGATTTTCCTCCAACTTATCAGGAAGAGTCAACACAATCTTTGGAACCTCCACCAGAGATACATAGTCATGATAATCTTATTCAAAACAATCATCATCATCTACCTAACCAACCTATCGATTCAAATGTACATCAAGAATCCTTTGATATCCATGATTTACGTCCTTTGAATACGTTACGTTATAGTATTTCGAATAATATTCCATTCGAGGACGATTTAAATGATGCTGACAATATTGTCATCGATAAGGTTTACTCGTTACCAAAATTATCGACGCCCATTGAGATTGAAATCCATATTACTAAGAACGCTCCAAAACCGGATATTAAAGTACCGGATGAATCTATACTAAAGGAATATACTTCTGGTGATATCATTCATGGGTATTGTACCATCCATAACAGATCTGCTAACAGATTAAAATTTGAAATGTTTTATGTTACATTAGAAGGTTACATTTCGATTATTGATAGACAAAAAGGTAAAAGGACAGTTAAAAGATTTCTCAGAATGGTGGATTTAAGTGCATCGTGGTCATATACAAATATCGATTTAAGTTCAGGGATAGACATTAAAGTTGGAGAAAGAGATAAAGAAGATGGTGCTATTATAGGCTTGAATAACAGTAGAATTCTAGAACCAAATATGAAATATAAAAAAATATTTATGTTCAAACTCCCCACACAGTTATTAGATGTATCATGTAAGCATGAACAATATTCACATTGCTTATTACCTCCAAGTTTTGGTATTGACAAATTCAAGGACCGTGGAAAATATGCAGGCATTAGAATAAATAACGTCCTTGGATGTGGACATTTAGGCAGCAAAGGTTCACCTATATTGACAAGAGATCTTTCAGATGATGATATATCCATAAATTATACTATTGATGCAAGAATTGTAGGTAAGGATCCTAAATCTCACAAATTGAACATAATGAAAGAACGCGAATATAACCTAAGAGTAATGCCATTTGAGTTCGGTTCATCCTTGAAGACAGAAAGTAAAGCCTCCAAGAAACAATTGAAGGATTTAGAAAGATTAATTCAGGATAGATTGAGAGCATTAGAAAAGATCAAGGAAAGAGTTACCAAAAATGAACAGATTTTGAATTCTGATATACATATGGATGTATTGAGTGGGACATTTGATAACAACGATGAATTAGATTCCCAAGGTATATTAGCAAGGAAATTAGATCAGCTCCATATTAACAATAGACTGGATGACGCTAGAAATATTCATGAACTATCTGATTTTAAGAGTCTTGCGCCATCGAAGAATTCTGTTGAGACTGAACTAAGTTATAAATACAAATCAAAGAGTAAATCGAGGAACAAAAGCAAAGGTAAACTCTCGACTAAATCCTCTGGGTTCTTTTCTGGATTTATGACTTCTGCATCATCATCGTTATCATTAACTGGAATAAGCTCTCCTTCAGCAGATTCTAAAAATTCCTTAACACCAACTAAATCAGGTGGACACATCTTAACGAATACCTCAGCAGATCAAATTGATGCAATTAAGTCACCTGAACAACCTCAATCACCACAATTAAGACCTTCAACAACTGCCTTATCTGCACCATCCTCAAAACACGAGAAATCTGGTTTGCTCGTGATATCTGCAAATATTCCTGTACGTAGTATACCATATTGGTCTCCATCTATAATTCGAAAGGCTAACAAGATGGAGAATAAGAATCGACATGATCAAGAAAATTGGTCTCGTTTAACCCAATTAGTGTCTGAGAATGAACGTGATATACTAAGATCTCTCCCAATCAGGATTACATGTATCGAATCTAATAACAGTATCCCTCATGATCCACCACCGATTCAATCTATTACTACTCAGTTGGTTGTTATTACTGGAAAATCTGATTTTTCTATTCCAATCAAATTAAGTGTCGATATGCTTTCTGATACGAACCGGTTAACAAATATGAAGAAAATGTTTGGCTCCTATCGTGAACAAGTGAGCCGTTACCAGACTTGGTTTCAAGAACAAAGAGACAAGATAAATGAATTGTACAATATGGGAACATCGATTGGGAACTTCAAGACTTTACATTTCAAAGATTTTGTGTCTGATCAAATTAAATCAGACATTGAAAGTCTCAGTAATATTGAAGTAAGATGTGATATATTAAACGAAATATTCAAGAAACAGCCTTCATCTACAACTCAAGTGTCTCATAGTCCCTTACGCAACGTAGAAAGGACATCCTCACCAATACGACATGAAATGCCTGATTCACCTAAGCCACAAGGGTCCACACCTAATGCGACAGATCCATCTAATGCGACTGGCAAAGGTTGGTCTCAAGTTAGTATGCAAGAATATGAAAGATATGTGACGGCAGATGTAGAGATGACTCGAGATATTGGAGAGACATTAATTCCAAGTTTCGAAAGTTGTCTATGTTGTCGATTCTATGCGATCCGTCTGAATATTAAATTTGATAGTCATATTGGGTGTGCACGTCTTGATATTCCAATCAATGTTAAGAAGATGAATATATGATAGACCTTTAAATTAGCAACATAATAATATAATTAGGGCTAAATAAAAAAAAAAAATTGGATTCGTATTAATAAGAAAATAAATGATTATACAAGATTATATACAGGATACATAAAAGAAGGCAAATATTCGAAGCTGTGTTAAGTAGCAAAAAAAGGGAACTATAACAAATACATATATATATTTTGGAATGATATTTCTATCATCAAGCTTTGATACCCCAATGGATAGCGCAAATCCCAGAGGATAAACTTTCATAACCAGCAGCTTGGAATCCAGCGTCTTGTATCATTGATTTAAAAGTTTCTTGATCAGGGAACCTTTCAATGGATTCGACCAGATATTGATAAGAATCGTAGTCATTGGCAATGATTGAACCAAATACAGGCAAAGCCTTTGCCCATTGTTGATAAGCCATATCCATCAAAGGGTTTTCAATCTTTGAAAACTCTAAGCAATAGAAAATCCCGCCAGGTTTCAATACTCTATGTGCAGTCTCTAACCCACGTTGAATATTAGTGAAGTTTCTGATCCCAAAACTAACGGTATAAACATCCTTTGAGTTCGATTCAATTGCTTCTAACTGTTCCCCATCTTGAACCATAAATCTAACCCTTGGATCTTCGAAATAACGACCTTGATCCAAAGCACGTCTTTCACCTTCTTTCAACATGTCTGGATTGATATCCACGACGTCCATAGTGGATTGAGTGTCTCCAAATTTTGTCTTTGCATAATCCAATATCCCAAATGCAATATCACCAGAACCCCCAGCAACATCCAAGAAATTCAATGGTTCATTCGCACCGGGTCTCATCCCTGGATCCAATTTATTAATAAAATGGTCCTTCCATAGTCTATGAATTCCTAGGGACATAATGTCATTCATTAAATCGTATTTAGAAGCTACCGAGGAGAATACGTGACCCACTAATTTTGCCTTTTGGTCCACAGGAACAGTTTTTGACCCGAAATGGGTTGTAGACACCATCCGAAGTGTTTGTTTTGAGAAAGCAGACTTAATCATAAGAAATATATGTACGTACGCTTAGATATATTAATTTCTCTCTATATATAAGTAAATAAAGGAAAGAGAAACAAATAGGTATAATACGAAACTACTTACTTATGTATATATGTGAAGATGTAGCGATATTTGTTCAATTGTTCTCGTTATTGAAAGAAAGAGGGAAAAAAGTATCAGGGGTGCCCGAACTTTTCATATCTACTGACAAAGAAGCAAAAATAAATAAATAATACTATGGCAAATATTTCTGGTTGGTTAAAAATCAAACCGTCAACATATCAAGAAATATAGATTAGATATAAAAGTATTTTTTGAATTGTTATGGGTGTGCTCTCACACATCCCCTTCCAAGAAATAACGTAACTATACAGATGTTATTTTTCACAAGGATATACGTTTCTGAGAGATAGTAATCATCGCAACCAATGATGAAGAAAGACAGCGTCCCACCGTAAAATACATATCAATATATACTGTAGTCTAGACATATGACTACTCAAAACTCACCACCACCACATATATATATATATAGTTACATATCTGATGAATAAACCAGCTCATCTCATCTCATCATCCACTTGAATTCTTGTCGTCTCATTGTTCGGGGCAATAAAACTAGGGTTACATCTCAGGGTTTGCACGGGGGAGCGCGGAATGCCCAACAACGCAGAAACAGACGCGGAGACACGCAGACAGAGAGAGATATTTCCAACATTTCACAGCCCGCCTGAGAGAAAGAACGAAAATAAAAAGCGATAATTAAACAGAGCGACAGAGAGAGAGAAGGCGTAACGATTTTCGCGATATTTTACAGGCTCTCTCTCCATACAGTGATTGATTTAATATCATTACATAGATAATAATTCATAGATATATTATTACTTAAAGAGAAAGAAGAAGACGCTATTACTCATATTATTATATACATTTGACATATCATCTACGGCAAGGAGTTTATCTGTATTTATTTTAGTGTAATCAATTAAAGAATAGAAAGATAGATTAGAGGGATATATATATATACCCGCATTTTAATTCGAATCTCGTGTTTTTTCGTTGCTGTTTGCACTATTTATCATTTAGAGATTAAAAGAAGGATAATATAATTTGGTAAAACACGAGAATACCCCTTTTCCCTCTTCCATTCTATTCGTACACATTTTTTGCATTATAAAGAAATTAATAAATACCATTATAACAAATGTCGAATAATAATAATAATAATAATAATAATAATAATGGTATATTACAAAATGTTAGATTACGTAAACGAACGCCTCAAATGATTTCTAATATGGAAGAAGCTAGAGAAAAGAGAAAATCAGAAGTATTGATTGCTGCTCAATCATTAGATAATGAGATTAAAAGCGTTAAACAATTGAAGCGTTTATCGATTGGTTCTTTGGATTTATTGATTGATCCGGAATTAGAATTTAGAGTTAATGGGAATGGATCATCATCACATGACTTAAATTCAATTAAAAGAAAATCTTGGATTTCAAATAATAGCAATACTACTATTACTACTACTAGAAGTAGTTCACCAGACCAATCCTTAGAGAGTAATGATACAACTACAGATTCCGACAGCATTGTTAATAGTAGTATAGACATTACAAGAGCAGAATATCTTCATGATGAATCGACTCAAGCAGCATTAGCAGAACAATCATCATTATCTTCAAACATACCGTCTAGATTCACATCTTCCTCTACTATCTCTACAACTAATAGTAATACAAATAATTCCAATAATACCACAACAAGACATCTGACTGGGATTAATTCATTACGGAGAGGATCTCATAATGTAGGAACAAGGCGTGCTTTATCTGCAAACACTACAGGTACTTCATTATCATCATCCTCCTCTTCTTCTATTGCATTAAGTGATAACGATAACCTTAATAATAACTGTAATAATGAAGATGAAGAAGATGACGATTTTACTAATCACTTGTTATGGGTGCCTGCTAATCAACATCCGAATGTGAAACCTGAAAATTATATTGAGTTGGTACAGGATGCATTACATAATATTCAAATTCAAGATAATAATAATGATACTACTCCTAATACTACCACCACCACCACCAGTACCACTACTACCACTACCAATAATAATAATGAGGTGCAAAAAGAAGTGCCGTTAAATCAAGATAAAGAAAATTTACAACGAAGGAATAGCAATGATTATTATAGCAATTATACCAACAAGAAAAAGAAAAAATATAACCGTACATTGGTTAGAAGACCTTCAAGTCTTAGAAAATCATATACAGAATTATCAGATAATTCAGACAATAAGTCTCAAGATAATCACGATCATGATCACGATAATAACATTAATGATAAGACATTTAATATGAAGGGGAATAACCATTATAATCAAAGAACGGCATCACTGAAGGATATCACTGAAGAATTGACTAAAATATCAAATAATGCAGGCCTGACAAATTCAGACGCTATTACATTGGCTAGAACATTAAGTATGGCAGGTTCATTCACAGGTATAGATGACGAAGCTTTATTGGATGATGGTAGCAACGTAAATCCCGATAATAACAACAACATCTTACAAATTCAGAATATAAATAACCTCAATCATACCAATGATAACGATAATGACGACAATAGTTCTGTAGACGAGTTTGCATCTAAGATGTTTATGAAAAACGGACTTACAATACCTCAACGATCTTCCCTTAGAAGAAGTAAATTCAACACTTATAGAATACGGTCAGCCGATTCTGCTACCACTTCAGATAATACATCAGATACAAAGAGACATTCTAGTGATATAACACAACAAAAATCTCTTATCGATGATAATACCACAGCTTTGCATATACCCCACTCACCAATCAAGCTTAATAATGACTCTCCCCCTACAATAGCATCAGCCGAATCACCAGGTTCTATCAGCGACTTATATGACCACTACACTGAGTTGAATAAAGGTTCAAAAACAGATATTGATGACGACGATGGCGATATAGATATTGATGACGATGAAATAGACACTTCGGGACCAGCATCACAAGATAGCAGTCTTCTCTCGAGCGATAGTGTTTTGTATCGTCCCTCTCAGTCTACAGGTACAAGAGGCAGTACAAATGTTTCATTATTACAGGAAAAAACAGATACTTTGATGAATAACGATATAACAACTTCTGTAATCATGAAAAACAATAATTCAACCAGATCCCATAATGACAACAATGATAATTGGTCGTGGTCTGGAAAATCTGAAAATCATCATTACAATAATCATACTAGTGAGAGTCATGATTTGATAGATAATACCCATTCTGAAGCTAACCTAAATCTGAAAAATAGAAGTAATCATTCTAAAAATCGTCATAAGCCTATACTTAACATCTCTAATACTAACGGAAATGATGGGTTCACCCCAGGATCTATTAAAACTACACATCAAATAGAGAAAGCTGACGAGAGACCCACATTAAATAAAACAGGTACGAATAATATGTTATTAACCGAAGTTACTGATCGTAAATCGTCCAAAATATTAGCGTCGCAGCCACATAATGGGTCTGAAGCGACACTAACCACTCATTCCGAACTATCTTCACATACTACCTTAACCGATAATAATAATAATAATAATAATAATAATAATAATAATAATACAACTGTTGCTCCCAAAAAACCTTCATTGGAGGAGAAACTAGTGAAATTATTCAAAAGGAAAACTCATCGTCGTAGATCATCTAACTCCAACAATCAACCAGTTACAAAGACAAATGAATCGGGAGTCCAAGAGGAATTAAGGAAGAAGATTTCAAAATTCCGCAAACATCAAAGAAAACAACCATCTTTGGTAAAACCCACAGTTGAAATAACCTCAGCAGCTGATGACAAACCACTACCAATCACTCAAAAAGTCCAGTTACATGAGGTGCCAACTCTTCACAGAGATGGATCAGAATCCTCAGAGCAATCGCACTCTTCTGAGAACGCGGAATTACCAACTCTGCAACCTGCAGTTAGTGTCACCAGTACAAAGAACAAAGAACCTGGATCACTAGCGACACAAACTGATATACCAGGGAATGAAGCTGGAAGCTCACCTTTTACTGAGACTGTACATGAATTAGATGGCGATGACTCTCTAGATATCAGTGCCAATTCTGAATCAATTGTAAATATATCCCTGAAAAGTGAGCCATCTGCATTAAATACTGACACAAGCCAACATTTAGATCAAATCGATACATCTGCTGATATTAGTCAAGCCACAGTAATAACAGCACCTCAACCCCCCATGGCATCTAGTGTTCCACCACGTATATTGACATTTGCCGATGTGAAAAGACCGGAAAAACCAAATGCACCAATTAAGTTTACTGATAGTGCATTTGGATTCCCATTACCAGAACTTACAAACTCTACTGTTATCATGTTCGATCATCGCCTAGGAATTAATGTCGAACGTGCTATTTATCGTTTAAGTCATTTGAAACTGAGTGATTCAAAAAGAGAATTACGCCAACAAGTACTCCTGAGCAATTTCATGTATTCATACCTGAATTTAGTGAATCACACACTATATATGGAACAATCTGCTGTCAATACTACGGGCGACTTTGATAATTACAATAGTGACGAAAACGACATCGAAGTAGATGATGAAAATAATCAATTTTCTGATAATAATATGAATCACTATAAGGACATAGGCGTAGGGGGGAATATGACTGATTCTACAGGTTCTGCTCAAAATGAAGGACTAATATACGATGGACAATCAAATAATGGTTCTAACGTGGAGTACACCACCGAACATAACAACTCTAATGGTACAATCCTTATACCCGAAATATAAGTAGATAGAATACATAAGACATTTAAGTATGAACCATTACATAATATACCAAACGTTTTCGATAAAGTCTGTTACTAAATTTTATGAATATATCTATGTTCATGATATTAAGTTACTTTATTGATAGTTCGTATACAACTGAGTTATCTAAGAAGATCTCGCAGCGTCAATTTTGATAGTGATGCTCATCGCGTTGCTTTCAAAATTTTCAAGCTTCTCACAATAGAAGTTTGTTTAAGTTGTTTTAGATGAGTAAAATAAAGTTAACGTCCTTTTTAATCAAATACATGTATGATAACTGACTATTATATTGTTAAACCAATTTATTTTGTTTTTAAACCTTCCAGTTGTATCACGAAGAAACCTAAACTTTAACATATTTAAGTATCAAAAATGAGCGAGAACTTCTACCGGATGATGATCCTTTTAGAGGAAGAATTAGAAGTCCCAATTGAAAACCTCAGTGAATCTAAATCTGAGAAGACTGAAGAAAATAAAGAGGATGCAAAGAAATCACACGAATTTATTGACGAACTCATACTACCCTTCAAAGTTGATGAATTAGACACTCTTAATACTTGGTTTGACAAATTTGATGAGGAAATATGTATACCAAATGAAGGACATATAAAGTATGAAATTACAAGTGATGGTCTGATCGTACTAATTTTAGATAAGGATATGGAGAGTGTTATAGCCAAAGTTAGAACATTCGTCGAAGTTAACAAATGAAGTGCTTGTAACATAATATTTAATGTATGTTCTTCTAGGCCTAATTATACTTACCTTATGACGAAGACCTCAATATAAGATTCAAAATCTTTTTTTTTAAACTAAGACCAAACAACGGTTCATTGCAAATGAAACCAAATGCATTTTAAAACAATTATACTGTTGGTGTCCTGTAGAGTCAACAGAAAAGAGCTTTACTTGATACATCTACAAATTTAAGAGGTAGGACGTTAATGTATTTCTAAAAATATTTTTTAATTTCATATATAGATATAATATATCAATTCATTAATAAAGATAAACGGAGAAAAGTTACTCATCTAGATATGACTCCCACAAATATAGAAGGGTAAAATAATCAAGCTAGTTTGCATGCCGTTTTATGCCATAAGGATTCTTCTTACTCATTTCATATAACAAGTTATTATGTTATGGCACCATTTTTTTTACCACTACGTAGGTCGTCGCTCGCTCCAGCAAGAAATTGTAGATAAATAATAGGAACATTCAATTATTTGAATCAAAGGATTACAATCAGATAAGTTTATTTCCTCATCGAAGAAATTTATTAACATAGCTTATCAGATTGGTATTTATTAAATAAATTACCAACTTTGGTTAATAACAAGGAAACTGAGCCTTAAATTAGCCTCTTAAATATTTATATTATTTGAAATGAGATGAGTGCCCCTAAATGGCTTTCCTTTCTTTCACATACAATATTGATAGGACTTATATTAAAATCAATAAATAAATCCTTTATATTTGGAATATTTTTGTCAGGGATAGGATTGTTATATCTAATAATTTCGGAAAGAAAGACAACCGTTCAAAGACCTAAACCAAAATTGTTAAATATACAACCTGGTAAACCTCATAAGATTGATATTTCATCCCTCAATGAACCACTTTTCCCTCAATCTAAAAGAATTTCAGAAGAACTCGATCAAATAGTGAAATTAGTAACAAACGATTTTATTCTATCTTGGTTTCAAAGGATAGATAATAATTTAGAGTCTGAATTCCCAGATAACATCAGATTAATCCTGCGAAACATAATCCTTAAACTGCAAAACAATTTTATGCATAATGATATGACGTCAATAGTTGCATTTAAATTAATCCCATTGATTACAAAACATATAAATGCCTATTGTTCAGCGAGAGCCACCGTTTTGTCCTCCAATCGAAATCGTTCCAGCAACAGTGATAACTTTAATTTACGAACAGCAATTGAATTCAACAACATATACAGGTTACATAAAGCTATTTCATTAAAGCCTGATCATTTAGATACGGATATTGAATCTTATATGGAAAATAAAGCTGAGAAACTTACTAAGGTACTATTAAATAAAAAAGAATTGCGTTCCAATATAGTGATCATTTTATGCAGAGAAATTCTGTCCAAAAATATATTGTTGCCTTTAATTGTCAAATTCTATGACCCTGATAAATTGAATTGCCTAATTATATCGATCTCCAAGAAAATTATCAATGAAAGAAACCAAATCCAAGAGGTTAAATCCATTCTAACGAGAGAATTGCAGGATAAAAATACCAACAATCAAAATTTTACCAATATGAAGGATCTCTTAGGGTTTAACTTTACCCTAAGAGATGACATAACAACAGAAGAATTTGAGAGTTATCTTCGAGGTTTAAGTGGCATTGTATCTATCTCAGATTTAAAAACAGGCAAATTCTTATTGACGACTACCCTTCTAAAAGTAGATGAAAATAAGAGTCTCAACAACAAAAAGAAAAATGCATACAAAAACAAAATATCTCTATCCTTAGGGCTGATTGAGAACAGATTGAGAACATTGAGTCAGAATTCTATTGAGATGAACCGTATGAAAAACAAATCCCAACAGGAGATTACCCCAAGTAATGACGTTTTGAACAAAGATAATGTTGTTCTGGGATTTGAAAATATTATTCAAAAGATAACGTTTGAATCTATTATAAATGATGAATTGTGCCTGTCATATTTTGAGGAATTCCTTAAAATAGCTTACAATACACGTGGACTTGTATTACTCAATTATTGGAAATCAGTGGAATCGTATAAAAACCCATTAGAGGATGCTGGACGAGAGGATATCCTGCTCGAAGTATCTCAACTTGATATCAATAATATTAAACTGATTGCTAAAGAATATCTTGAAGGCGAACAATTAGACTCTCTCAAATCTCTTGATGAGGGTCTAGTCTCAAATATTAACCTGTTTACAATGAATGACCTAGACGTATTGGGTAAAAATGGATATTTGCTAGCGAGGAAGAGTATGTTACTACTTCAATCTGCTGCCGAAAATATATTGGAAAATGAGTATCTGAAGAATTTCAAGAAATCATCTATCTTTTTGAAAATGATTTCATCACCTGAATTTATTAATACCGATACATACTCTAAATATTTTGTACCCAAAATAGAGAACAACGCAAAACATTCTATTGTGCCTGTTAATAAGAAAATAGCGGCCAGTGCTGTCGATGTTTTATCTGATTCTGGTTTAAATGATGCCATTGAAGACATTATCCGAAGTGAAGATATTACAACTATACAACACGAAACTTCGAACAAAAATAACAATAGTATACTAAATTCTTCATTGAATAGAAGAGACGGATTAGATTCTGATATGAATATGCAGGATATGATGTTTAAGGACGATTTATTCTCTTTCAATACAAGTCCTGCAAAAGGATCACAAACCCTCCCAAAATCTAACGAGATGAATGATGGTCAGTCGAACATCGATGACGCAGAACATGAAAATAATTCTAATAGTAGAAATAAAATAATTTACTCTGAACCGTCTGATTTAAAATCAAAAATTGGAGATTTAACATTGGAAACAAATCAATTACAACAAGAACTTGATTTACTAAATCATTTAATTCTGAAGGCTAAATTGACTAATAATAAGAGTCAATTGAATATTCTGATTTCTTCACAAAAGGCGCTCACTAAAGAGAAAAAGATCAAAGAATTGCTCAAACAACAATACATGGTTGAAGAAAATACTACAAGCTTGTATCAAAAAACAAGAGTTGCTATCAGGTCATATATATTGGATTATGAGATGTCAAATCTGAAGGAGGTTGCCTACTATATCATTAATGTGGTTCATTCCAACGGGGAAACCGCAACATCGTGGGAAATCCCAAGAAGATATACCGAGTTTACTAAGTTGAACTCATATTTAAAGAAGAAATACAAACCAGCAATGAAAAATATAATAAAAAAAGAAATATTTCCTACAAAAATGGCAATGTCCTTGAAATATCAAATGTCCCAAACTTTATTATTTGAAAAAAGACGTAAACAGTTTCAATTATATTTAACAGAATTATTACAACTCCAAGAAATCTGCCGAGATAATCTTTTTCGTAAATTCTTAACAACTACCAAACCTTTCTCTGTAAGTAATGACACAGACACACCAAGTACACATCCCCGAAAAATAATGAACTCGAATAGTCTCGAGATCGCAACTAAATCTAATAATAACAATGGCAGTGAAGATACGGGGGAAAATATTGGCCATGGATCAGAATGTTCATCTTCCTCAAATTCTCTATCTCCGACACCCAAGGTTGAATCGGTATCAATAATAAATAACAATGATTTGAACGACCTACAGGAGGATAAATTAACAATGAGCACTCTATCTGAGCAAAATTCATCCCATAATTATATTCTGCAAGATACATCAACTTTAAATAAAATGTCGTTTATCAAACCTATTTGCGATCTATTTATTGCTATATTTTCATCTTATCCTTCAGAAAATATTAATTCGGGTACTGGTAGAGATTATTGGCTGAGGGGTGGCGCTATTATAATGCTTTTGCAACAGTTATTTGGTAGCACCATTGAAAAATACATTAGAGATACTATCGCAAAAGTTTCTTCAGAGCCTAAATTATATGATATATTATTCCAATCTAGAATTAGACTATGGGGTGTGGGTGGATATTTTGAGATAAGACAAAAGACCAAGTTGAATCCACCTCCAGTTCGAAGTGAAGTAGAAAAGAAAAGAGCATACAATGATTCCCAACTGTTGTTTCAAGCGTTGTTAGTAGAACTTTCCGGTAAAGTCGTCGGGTTACATCATGCAAGAGAAGCTGCTGCTAAGATACATGACATAGTACAAAATCCCTATATGAATGCATCAATTCTTCTTGAAATTTTCGATTTATTGCTGGACGATATCGTATTTGAAGAGAATCCTCTAAAAATATAGAAAGAATTAAATATATAGACAAACATACCTTTTATTAAAAATTTATCATTAAATTTAGATATTCGTAATTTTCTACTATAGTTATTATGTATATATATCATTGTCAGAAGTCGAAAAGTCTTTTGTCATATCATTTAGCTGGTAAGTCGTATTAACTTAATATTTATTGCTTGTCGTTTCATTTTCCTTAGCGACGAACAACAAAAAACTCAAAAAAAAAAATGAAAAATAAAGACAACTCAACTCAGCTAAGTTGAATTAGAAAATGTAGCACGACTAAGAGAAAGAAATTCAACCTTCAAATTATCTATCTATTAAAGATTAGGGAAAAGGTAATATATTAATATATAACATATCGTAGACCCACGACACGAAAATGCCTAAACTAGAAGAGATTGAGGATTATGAAGATATCGACAACCTGGATATGGATCTAGCGGAAGTAGATCCTTCATTAAGCACGCCGATTGCACCAAAGATTACACCTTCAGTAGTTAGAAGCCAGGACATCGAAGAAAAGGCTCTTCAAGATCAGTGGAAGTCAATGACCGGCAATAATCAGAATAATACTTCTAATAACAAAAACCAAATCAATTTTATAAATCCAAAGACTGGTCAAGTTGAACGTTCTGCCGGTATGAGTAAACAAGATTTACAAGAAATTAAAAAATTCCAAATTCTATACCCATGTTATTTTGATAAGAATAGATCCCATAAAGAAGGTAGACGAGTTCCAAAAGAATTAGGCGTCGAAAATCCTCTAGCAAAGACAATGGCAGACGCGGTTCGTTCCTTAGGTTTAATATGTATCTTTGAAGGTGAAAAATGTCATCCTCAAGATTATGGTAATCCAGGTAGAATCCGTATTTTAATTAAGGAAGATGGGGAATTAGCCCCCAATGCTAAAAATTATAAAGGTGGTAAGAGACAGGTGATGAGAGAGATTGCACAATATTTACAACAACATCCTACCACCATCGCAGGCTTAAGGGAAATTCCATATGGTCCTGAATTTGATGGTGTTGAATTCAAAGAGATTCCAAAGGTAAGAGGCTTCCAAATGAATAGCATTGTACCACTACATAGTCCATTCTTAATGGGTCATCCAATGACAAAGAGCATATATGACGCGCCACCACCCAGTGCAGCCATAACTAATCCTGAAAAACCTATGAAAATGCCAAAAAATAAGTATAAGGTTATTAGAAGGTAATTTTCCATTATTTTACACGTGAACGTATACTATGTACTTATTTTAGTCAAATGAATGTAATATATAAAAAGTTATAAACGAACCAGTGTTTTTTTTAATACTAAAATCAGTCATGCTACAATATGTATTTTCATAAAATATCTACTTGAAAATGTATTTGAAGAATAATTGAAGTATTCTAAATGACGTTCGTATCTTCATAACATCCAATGGGGGCATAGCTATAAATAAATCCCGGTAGAGGAAAGTATTAATGTTAGAAAACCATAATAATAAGGGTACACAATTTAATAAATGATATATCTTATTGTTATTCTTCCTTTTTCATTATCTTGAAGTTACCATTAGAAATATTCTAATTAAATGCATGTATAACTGATTATATATTTATTTGCTTCTTTTAAATTTCTATTTATGTATGCGGTTGGAATACTAATCTTTTTTTCTTTTTAAATAGTATCATATGAATTTAGGAGGAAAGAGATAAGGGAATAAAGAAAAGTTCTAATTCAAAAATAGCTGAATGTATGCTTGTAAAATATATACATATATATAGAACAATTCTTTAAGCACCATAGACTCTTAAATATTCTTCAATCTTATTCTTTTCATCAGCACCCATCCTACTCTCTAGATAACTAATGACATGAGATAGAGAAACAATATTCAGAACTGGAATATTGTATTTCTTACTAACGGTGGCTGTAGCACTCAATTTATCTTTATCTTCCAAATTAACGACTTCTTGTCTATCTAAAGCAATGATAGTACCAACAACTTGACCACCAGCAGTACCAATGATTTCAAAAGCTTCATTAATGGCAGTACCAGCTGTCATAACATCGTCGATGATCAAGATTCTCTTATCCTCTAGACTAGCACCAACAATGTTACCACCTTCACCATGATCCTTAGCCTCCTTTCTGTTGAAAGCATATTGAACATCTTGGAATTTAGATCCACCAATCTCTGCTAATTTGACACAAACAATGGAAGCTAATGGGATACCTTTGTAAGCAGGACCAAAGATAACATCAAATTTTAGATCGGATTGAATAATGGCAATGGCATATGCGGTAGCTAGGTTAGATAACAGTTTACCCGTGTTGAATAAACCCAAATTAAAGAAATATGGAGATTGTCTACCTGACTTTAGTGTAAAACTACCAAATCTCAAGGCCTCACATTCAATGGCTAATTCTAAAAAGTTTTTTTGGTAATCTTCTAATACGGCTGGCATGGTTTATTATTTTATGTTGTATAAGCAAAAGAAAAAGGAACGATTATATGGATGTAATAAATCACAATCTATATATATATTTTTATTTTTATTTTCTTGAAATTAAAATTATTAGAGAAATAGGATAACAAATAGTAACAACTTCAATAACAGGAACTTAAGGAAAGTGAAACAGAAAATATATATCTAATGATCGAGGCTGAGATGAAATGGAATCGTTAATTTAAAATTAAAAGAAAAGATTGAGGTTCAAATGTTAATTAAGTAATGAAAACAAAAAAGTTTTAGATTATCCCTTATTCTAAGTAAAAAATTCCAAATAAACGATTTAATGAAAAGATAAATATATTTTATATAATTCTCAAATGAAAAAATAAAATGTTCTTAAAGAAGATAGAGGATATGTCAAAGAACGATCACAAACTTTGATTCTGATGAGAGAGAGAGAGAGAGATAGGTTAACGAACGTAATTAGAAAATCGATTAATCCTCGATAGTACGTCTGACCTCATTCATTCGTTCACCTCCGATTAGTTACTCCCAGAAACCATTAAGAATTTCATCCTGCTTTTGAAAAAAAGAATTCACCTTTGCTCTTCCAACTGGTGAACAGAGAGAGAAATAGCAAAAGGATTTCGGTATTGACCGATTGAGAGAGAACTTCTGTCTGTCTGTCTGTCCGTGACCTCCCCCCCCCCCCGGGANCCCGGGAACAGCGACAACAACAGCAGCAGGAAAATTGTCTCTCTCAAAACAGAAAAAACGAAATATTTTTTTTTTTTTCGAAAAGAAAATTCGTGCTTTGCAATTACTGAAGCAAAAATGAGATCATTTTTGTTTATTTGTTCACGTCATCTCACCTGGAATCAGGAGAGAGAGAGACCAATAATATTTTCTATCCAGTCCTAAGAAATATGTACAGCACGATATTCATGCTTTCCCCCTCCCAATGCAATGCAATAGTGAAATAGTTAGCTAGAGTCAATTAACTCTTAATATTTAACAATGCGTTGAATTAGATCAAATCGAATTCGTACACTCTTTTAATCAGGTATATTAATGGTACAAATATATATTTATATATAGATGATATAATTTTATTTATGTAGAATTCACAACACTTCAAATAGGGACCTTTGTAGTTCTTTGATACTCGAATTGAGATGAGAGACAAACCCTGATCTCTTGGTTTCGTCATCTAACGTATGTTGTTCTTCTTGTGTTGATGCAACGATTCTTGAATTTAAATACTTTGGATGAGTTAATAATTTGTTTAAAGTCATATTTAATGCTTTTTTCTCCTCCATCGAATCCAAACCAATCATTAGATGAGCAATTTGACCATTTGGATCGTCATTAACATTATTAAATTTCTTGTCTTCGATATTTGGAATATTAGAATTTAATAAGTAACCTTGATAATTTAGTTTCTCTAACATTCTTTGTAACAGGATTAATTGTGTAGTCTCTCTAATTAATGCGGTAGACACAACTAAATTACTGTCAGACCAGGAAAAGATAGTAGATTGAATTTGTTTATGAAAATAAGATGCAAATAAACATGTCTCTGGTAAGATATTACTACCAAACTCACTGACTAACAAAAGCATGATACTTAGTAATCCATTACTCCATATATTATGTAATCTAGGTTGAGTTTCTGGTTTTATATTACCTTCTTGTAAGATCACTGATAAGGAACTCTCTAATAGGACGGCAAACAGACCATTTGTAATGAATTTACTAGATATTTCCTTCACCGAACATAATTCAGAGACTAACGTTAGAATTAAATTGCCTAATAAAGGTTCGCCATTTAATCTAATGGATGGGAAACTGGAATATAAATTCAAAATCACTTTAATAGTACCAACATCATTTAATGATGACGCTAATATCTCGTTGAAAGAGCCTGGTGGGTTTAATTGTTTAATTTTGTTAAATAAGGATAACAATAAAAATATGTCTTGAATCTTTTCATCCATATCGCAAATAATAGTTGACTCCAAATTTGTCGTGGCATTAGTCATATCAGCCAATATATTAGATAATATTAAGTAGACACCCTTTGAGAAACTCCATTCAAAGAATTCTAGAATGGAATCAGAAGCAACGTCCACAAACTGCTCATTATTTTGAACTAGTTCAAAAATAATTAGCACTGAACGTAATATTGGTCTGTATAATTCTCTATTGATAGATGATGCTACATTCTTCAAATAATTGATGGAATTAGATTTGAAGATAATAATTAATTCAGATAAAATTTTTATTAATTTCTTCTCAGGGATCATTTTTTTGTTCTTGCGGAAGGAATATAATATATAGAAGCATAATTCTATTCTTTCTTGAAATACGTCTGCCAATAAGCCACTGGCCATCTTTCCATCAATATTAGTTTGTAAAAAGTAACAAATAATGTCAATATAAGTGTCCTTCAACTGAACAGTAGAACCTTTGATATAGGAAGTCAACAAAGCTCCCCATGCCTTGGCTGCAGCTATCTGATGATTGACGTATTGTAATCTTAAAGAAACATTCTTAATATCCTGAATCAGAGATATCTTTTCTGTTAGTTCAACTGCATCTGTCTTCCCAATAAATAGTGTAGAAATTAAATCTAAATTAAACATATCACAATTGTGATGACTTTGTGGTTTGATCAGAGGTTCTAATCTAAATCTGCTCAACGACAGGTTTGTAAATTTCTTATCAAAACGTTGATTAATATTTTCGAGGAAATCAATATATTCGTTTTGAATTTCAAAATATGGTTTAATAATAGAAAACAAATCATCTGAGCCTAAAAGTTGATGGATAGATGAAGAAGATGTATTATCTGAACTGTATACGTACAACGCAAATATTTCGGCTATACGAGAGGCAAGCCTAAATTTATTTGAGACCTCCAAAATCTTATCATTAGTCATATCATCAACGGTAGCATCAGAAGGTTTGAACTGTTTGAAAATTTTCATCAAAGTGTCTATGAATGCACCATCGTTCTTAATATTCTTCTTATGAACCCATGAATTGAATGCAAAGGCAATAGCATCCAACAAAGCACAAGAAACATAATCTGGAAGTAGATTCAATTTTAAGGCGTTATTTTGTAAAACCGTTAGGATCGACTTATTTGGGCGATTATTCTTGTCAGTTTGCTCTTTTCTATCTATGTTACTACTTGTTGCAATATCACCAGTTAAAAATAATATCGAGAGACCATGTTGTTTACTTTCAAGTAATGCACCCAAAAATTCATAAATGTCATTTGATAATTTAAAGTCATCCAATGGATTTTCTAGATCTGCCTCAATAACATGAACAAATATCTTGGCATGGGTTTCCCCTAAATATGATAATACGAGTGGATTTTCATCTATCCAAGAAATGGAGACAATGGTATTTAATAAATTAATAATAGGTCTCTTTAGAGATCTCGAAAGACAATAAATATCAATTAATTGTGAGGAGTTCGTGAATATCAATTGTTCTAATGAGCTCATTCTCATGTGTACTGAATTTCTCAACGATACTAATAAAATTGAAAGATCAAATGAAGTCATAACTAATTCATTGTATATTGGTCCAAAAACAAGATTTCCTAAAGCATATACTTGCTTATCCGTATAAGAAGTTAATATTTTAATTAAACTGCTAGCACAATTAGATTCAGATGATTGTACACCCAAGAATCCATTAAGTAACAATTTACCAGATTTTGCTAACACATGTGTAACCTTCTTCTCTGGGGGAGTCTGAGAATCAATGCTGTAAATATTGAATAAAACATTCATAAATAATTTTGTTAATTGGGATCCCAACTCAAATCTTTCATAAATATTTTCAAATTTCCAAAAATGATAACTTTCGTAGATGTTCAAAAAATATGTAATCAACTTGTTTAATATATCCTCTTTTGTTTTCGACGACATATTCGTACCTAATAATAATGATTCCTCTACCAATAGATTAGCTAGTTTACTTAGAGAAATGGTGAATTTATAGGCTCCATTTGATAATTCGAGTATACCCAAAATAGTACTGGCAAGTCCAGTCTTTCCGTACCTATCCAACAGATCTGAACGTGCTAGATATTTCCAGACATACTGAGGATAATTTGGAACTAATGTATTTGCAAAATCACAGCATACGCAAGCCATATTGTAATCTCTATTCCTAATAGCTGCTTCAAATACTTTAAAAACAAGTAAAATAATACTTTCGTCGTCTATATTACGAGACGTATCGGTTAAGATAACTGATGACTGGTTGATAGGAACTCCCGGAGATACAACGCTTGAAAGCAATTCTATAATTGAGACAATCATGTCATAATACTTATCATTCATTTGATCACTTTTTTGAGTGTATACTTCGCACAATTTCTGAAAAGCATATCCGATTGTTGACCAACCATTGTAATCGTAAAGGAATACTAGGATGCTATCTTCTGCTGTCGATCCAGTTTGTAATATCTTTGCTCTTGTATCTTTTGGAATAGGCATTAGTATATTTTTATCTGTTTCTAACGGAGGTTGTATCATGATATCCTTACTTAATCTAATCATTTCAGTGGTGTTTGGGACATTATTTGGAGTATTTAATTTATTATTTTCCTCATCCATTGATTCTTCATCTACGATATCGTATTCAATCTTACTTAGATTTAGGTTGCTGGCATATGTGTTTAATCTATGCAGATGGAAATTGGCAAATTCAATATTTGATGAACAAATATTTATTAATGGGATTAACGCATCATCAACCAATGGTAACTTAGCTAGAATGACAGATAATTTTCTATCAAATATTTCGCTAGTTAAGAATTTTTCAACGAACTCTCGTGGAGTATTTAATAATATTCTTTTAATGACGTTTGACACCTCAACAGTAATAGGAATAAAATTCAATTGGAAAGTTAGAAATGATGACATAATTGTTGGATATAGATAATCTGTCGCCAGAGAGTCAGTCAACTTTATCATATCTGCTAGGACATTGCATGATTCTGCTCGTTGTGCATATAATGTCGATAAATCTTCAATAGATATATCTATTTGGCTCAATTTTAAGAATTGGTCTAAGAAAATGGCATTTTTGGTGGTATCTTCTTCAATCAAATATGTTTTAGTATAAAGAACAAATGACCACATGTAGGATAAAATAGAATCTGTTGCTAAATCATCAACCATAAGTTGTACTTGGGTAAAACATACAGGATCATTGAAATATGGCGTATCGATATTAATAGAAGATATTGTGGTATCCAAACCTAATATAAGTAGAGAGTTAATGGTGACCAACGATTCAACTTTTGTTATTATATTCATTGGTATGTTAATAATGATGGATGACAAGTTATTTTTTAAAAATGCGACCATGTCGATTGAAACTGTGAACCAACTTTTCACTATTTCCACTGGAACCATGGTGTTAAGTACTAGATTCGATAATAGCTTTAAAATATTCGTTAGATATATTAAATCATAGGAATTTTTCATTTTTAATAGATCAGCAAATTCAGCATTTGATAATTTAAATTCAGAAGAATTAGTAGAAATATCATCATTTACATTAAATGTGGTCAATACAAATTCAATAGATCTAATAAGATTTTTTGCAATTGTAATTTTTGTTTCACTGTCTGTTAGTTTATCAAAATATTTGTTTTCAAGGATAGGCAAATCGTTATCATTGAAAAGTAAAGAAACCACATTAATGGTAGAATTTCTTTCCTTCAATACACATTCTGTCAATGTTTCCAAAGACGCACTATTATTATAATCCCAAGAATCTGTCATTTGAGATAATACTCTAATGGATTCTGAATAATTTAAATTAAACAGTTTTGAAATATGGAATGCTGTTTCATTATTTTCTCTACATGTCTTGTAAGTAATACCCCTCAGGTTCAATTGTTCTTTAGTGCCTTTATTTGTCAATTCTGATTCGATTGTATTGAATTTTTGAGAATCCAAAAGTAATTCAAAATTTTTATCTATAAATTGATCAATCGTAGTGAAACCATATGTCGAGGTACCTTCCGTACCTTCTTTCACGTATGCTCTTATAAAATTTTCGACGTTAACAAACGACGTTAGGACATCATCCTTTTTATGATTTGTTATTGTAGTCATTGATAAATGAATGTTTTTATCCGAGATTAAGTAGGATGTAGTTTGATTTCAGAAAAGAGAACAACACTAATATGATTCTTTCACTACAATAACGAAAGATGAAGTTCAGACTTTCTTTAGTGTTTCTCAATCAATAAAAGGAGAGATACTTCAATTGGAAATGCTACACTTGATAGTTAGGATAATCCTTCTATTATGTGATGAAATCTACTAATTAACTATTGTTGAATTTTTTATATCAGTGTTAACCTAAGCTTTAATTTTTATTTTTATTTTTTACTTGTTATTTCTGTATTTTTCAAGTAAAGGCATCATCGTTAAGAAACTCGAGCGAAAATCAAAAAAAAAATAGAATAAAATAACAAGAGGGTAAATAAAGAAAAAATTCCAACTAAATGGACTTACTTCACTACTATATCTACATACACGTAAATTACTTTCCTAGAAGTGTATCATCATGTACATAGGCATTATAAAAAGAGACTATAAACATAGGAGATGGAAAAGAACAGAACAGATCAAACAATAAAACTCAAATTATTTATTTAATTAGTTCAGAAATGATTTACACAGATAACATAGAAAGTCGTTATCCATACGATTTAAAAGAAAATCGGAGAAAATCTGTTCTTCAATGGTTTTTATTAGCACAAATACGGCTCCAATGAGTATCTGATTGAATTCATTGGGAATTTGACTAGTGTGCTGGATGTTAGTGTAGTAACCAAATAGGGATTAATTACTCTGGTAACCTAATTATCTGGGTCTATTCTCATCATCTGATAGAGAAAAATAAAAACTTTACAGATTTTAGGAAAATTATAGCAATGATATCAACATGTATCAGCAATTTACTTGGTATACAGTAATTCTTGATACACCTAACAAATAGAAAAGAAGTAATAAATAAAAATAAAAATGTGATGAAAGAATTATATATAATTATTCAATATTTATTCTCTTGCTTCTCATTTCTTATTTATATACTTTTTTTTTTTGACACGACGACAACGCGAAATTAGGAACCAATCGATCGATGAGGGCAAGAAATATGTTCAAATTTCAAGTTTTCTGTAGATATTTAAATGTTGTGTCATATATATATGACTTATTTTGGCTGTATATTAGGGAACACTATACTACAGTTGCAGGTTTTGTGGCAGAAACAAAAGTTCATTAGCATAAATATGGAGAGGGGAAGTAGACATCTTTTTTAATTACTGAATAACTTATCTCGATGTTTCTAAAAAAGTAGCTTGAAGTAGAGTAAATATCATATAAGAACGTTATTTAAGGATTACTGACATAAAGGAAACCATCCAATTATTAAGTAATCTCCTCCCGTTCTATACGTATACAATGAGAGATGGTTGAAATTTCCTCAGTTAATTTCAGTTCTTTCTCCTTTTTGTCATAACATAGAACTTCGTATTGCGCGACTCGCTAACTACGAAACACGAAAATGAAAATGTTGAAAGAAAAATACCAATTACGATGAGATCATATCGGTTAATACAATTCTTATTACCTGTGTAGATTAATTAAGTCATATGTTATAATAATATTAGTATTAATATTATTGTACAGAATCATATTTTGTCAACTAGATTAATATAAAAGGACAAAGTTGGGTACAATTAACTGTTTAGGTAAAAAAAAATGGAATCATCAAATTTACAAATATACTGGCACGAATCTCAACCTGTCTATAGTTTATGTTTCCAAGAATCAACTAATAAATTTAAATTATTTACTGCTGGTGGTGATAACAAGATTAGAGCATGGCATTTGAATACCAAAGAAAGTGACACCAATTCGAATTGCGTTAAAATAGACACTATCGACTTTCTGTCGTCATTACAACAACATGAACAGGCAGTTAATGTAGTAAGATTTAATAATTGTAAACCTATCAATATTCTAGCATCAGCTGGCGATGATGGTCAAGTTCTCTTATGGAAACAAAACGATACAATTGTAAAAGAATTCGGCATGGATGAGGCGGAAGCAAGTGAATTAAAAGAATCATGGTATGTCTACAGGAGATTAAGATATTCATCAAATTCCGAAATATATGATCTTTGTTGGTCTCCGGATGATAAATACATTGTTGTTGGATGTATGGATAATTGTATTCGTATATTTGATGTTACTACTGAGAAATGTATTATAAATTTGAAAGAACATAATCATTATGTTCAAGGTGTATCGTGGGATCCAATGAATCAATATATCTTTTCACAATCAGCCGATAGATCAGTCCACATCTATAAAATCATATTTGATCAGGAAAATAATACTATCGAAAGTTTAAAATTGAAAAATAGGATTGTTAAAGGTGATTTACCATTAAGAGGTATTAATGATAAAAATATTAATTTTGATTCCGTTAAGAATTCTTATTTATTTTATAATGAAACTTTACCTTCTTTTTTTAGAAGATTAACTACATCTCCATGTGGCAGTTTATTATGTGTTCCGGCCGGGATATATAAGACTGAAGATAAGACTATTAGTGATACAAATGAGAGTACAATCAACTCTGAGAATTGTAATGCAGTATACATATATACACGAGGTTCATTCTGTCAGGACAAAATGAATAATAGACCAGTGATGTCTATACCACTATTAAAAAAACCTGCTATTGTAATTTCTTTTAATCCAAATTTTTATAAAAGGACATCCACAAATTCAAAATTTATTGACCTTCCATATAAACTAATATTTGCCATTGCAACATCAAACGAATTATTGATATTTGATACAGAAAATAACGTACCAATTTCTGTCATTGGTAATATGCATTATACTCCATTGACAGATTTGAAATGGAGTGATGATGGTACGTTATTGATGGTATCTTCTACGGATGGGTTCTGTTCTTATGTCTCTGTAGATTCATCTTTATTTGGGGAAAAAATTGATAATGATTCCAAATTGAAATTAATAGAACAAGTGAATAAATCATCACCTCTGCTTTCACCACCTCAGGCAGATATACCTACTACAACAGATCACATTAAAGGAACTGAATCGAATAGTAATATTCCGGAACAGCCTTTAAAGAAAGCATTCAACATAGTGAACATTTTACCTGTCAAAAGAAAGCTTCCATACAAAGACGAAAGTGTAGATATGACCCAAGATAATAAGAAGATCAGTACTGAAAATAGGACACCTATTAATCCCATATCATTAAATACATTACCAGAGAAGGTGAAAAAAAGAATACAACCAACTTTGTTAAAACCCTTAAAGAATGAAAAGAATGAATCTTAATGATACTACATTAAATATATATCTCTATCTATCTGTATATATTATCAATGTGTATTGGTTAATGACAGATACATGACTATGAACAATTTGACTTTAATTTATGGTTTTGTTTTTTATAACTATAGAATATGCGAAGTATGTAAATGATTCCCTATATTTCAATTTATTCCTCTAATTCAATATCTTCTTCATCTGAAATTGAATAATCTTCATTTTGTTCAGTTTTCTGTTCGTTAACAATTTCAGATTTTTCAGTATGTTTTTCTGGTGGGAAAGGTAATTTTTGACCAGCTAAATATGCCTCAATTGTACCCTCAATTGTACCAGTCTTTTCTAGACTGTATCTAATTTGGTCTACATGTAATGATGGTGCCATGGTTTGTACTATCTCTATCATATCAGGTGTAACGTTTCTTTTGGCTGTCCTTACTGCATTTAATATTGGATCATCTTCACCGGTACCGTCCATAGATTGATCCATAGTTTCATCATCTAAGTCATCAGAGGTCTCAGTTGAAGATCCCTTACCAGCATCCAATTTCGAAGGGTTTTCATGAATTTTTCTATTTATTGAATTTTGCCTCTTGACATAAACAAATCCAAGCAAGGCAAGTAACAAAAAACAGAGAGTTGATGAATCCATTGCTATATCTGATTAGAAAATAAATCCTATTCAAATTTTAAAAATCAAAAAAAAAAAACAGAATCAGAGAGAATATAAATAAGATAAACTATTTGTTTTCTCTACTGTCTTGATATGGAGTTCAAAAGTAAATATTTGGTGGGGTGTGTTTCATTATTTATCATTGAAAGCAACTAATTATCTTTTAAGATCGAAACTTTTATCAATGACGCGCAAATGTAACCAAACGCGCATAACTCATTAAAAGTGGTTATGCATATTCATAATAAGGTGCAATAAACTGAGATATTAATCAGATATTTCTCTTGTTCTATAAGATGGTAGCAATTAAGATATCAGAAGGTGAGAATACTTTCTATTTTATAGATATATTCTAAAAAATTGGCTCTTTTTATTGATGTCCGTTGTTCATGTAGAATCTTCGGATAAACTCTCCTTTTATTATCTAACCCCTTACAAAATAAAGTAAAGTAAGGAATAATAAATAGTAATGTGAATGGAATAATTATGTCTTCTACAAACAAGCTATTTGTACTAAATGTGGCTTTATTGTCTTGAATCAAAGCTAAAGTTTTTCGACTTATGATATTCAGTATTGTGAAGTTTGGTCTAAACCTGGTCTTCCTCATCGCAGATGTCGCATTTGATCATACATAAATATTTATAGATATATACGGTTTTATTTATAAGTTTTCTTTTTTCAATACCACCAAAACCTAGATAAATTTCTCTTTGGCTCAGTTACTATTAACAACATACTTCAAGGGAACAGATTGCATTATTTTAATAACAATAAAAATAAAAATAAATTGAAATTATTATTGTTTTTAATACATGATTCTTAAAGGAACGAATTTTTCAATATTCGGAAAAAAAGGAAAAGGAAAAGGAAAAATTTAGTGGAAATAGGGTTTTCCTGGGTTAATAGATTTGATTATTTAAGGAGTTGAAACGGTAATCCACTATTTTTGTCTTCTAAAAAAGTGGAAAATTTTATTCAATTTCTTATTGAAATAAACTAGCCAATTACTTTCAAGTGACATTTTCTCCAGGTATTCCATTGTGAAATTAATTTGTTGTGGTTTCTCGAAATTCAACTGATAATTGATAACATCTGAGAATTTATTATAGTGTTTGGATACAATGACGTTAATCGTTGCATCGTTGTTTTTACCATATGCTCCTCAATTTGAAGTGAACGCCACCAAAGATGAAGCTGCAGATTTGGCTGAGAGCAATTTGGTCAAGGTCCTACCAGAATCTGAAGCTAAATTGAGAAAGAAGCGTACTAGTTCAGTACATTCAAATACTTCTTTTAGTCCTATACAATCGGTTCCACCATCTTTGGTAGATTCAGATAATAAGGAAAGAAGAACGTCATTACCACATAGTTTTGGGTCATCTACTGCTGTTCCAACTGCAGCCTCGTCCGCAGTAGATACATCTGTAATGACTTCTGATCAATTTTTAGAAAATTTGACAGCAAATGCTACAGCTGCACCTCCAACTTCAAGTGGTACTAACCCAGGGATTGGAAGTGATGCCACAGTGAATCCTTTGGGAGTTCCAAATCGTGATTCTGATGAAGAATTTTTTGCTGCTCAAACTGGCAATGTAGATGGAAATAACGATGAATCTACGAATGATGAATTATTATCGTTCCCTACTGATAATTTAGATGATCCACTTTTAAAGTTGGCTAATAAACCAGTAGTATATTCCTCGGTAGGTACGGGTCATAGTGCAGGATCCAACTCTTCCGGTACAATTATTACTCCTAAATCTAGATCCGTTCCCGATTATGATAGTGCAGTAGTTGATGTATCAAAAATTAAAGAAAAACATCAAGAAATGTATAGTGCTTTACCTTCAATGAAAAGAACCTCTTTTTCTAATAGTCAAGCTGCGAAAAAACAAGAAATGGGTGACTTGTTACATCATTTCCCAAACGGATTACCAAAAGCAATCGAAGAATCTTATAGATCTGATGAAGATGAAGATTCTGATTTGGAAATGGATGCAAATGAGATGTATGTGGTGCCTAAGTTTGGTGGTTATTCATCATTATCCAAGGCCAAAATTAACTTAAGACATTCTCATGAGATTTTTTCCCAAATTCCTTGGAAGATTGTTCCATCCCAGAAGGGGAACGGAGCCATGAAAAACGCCGTTAGTGTTGCATCTACTGAAAAGACCATCCATGATCCAGTGATGTGGGTCGGCACAGTAGGTATTCCAACTGATGAAATTCCAATTGATATCTCCAAAAAGATTACAGATGAGTTAAAAACAAAATATAATTCTACTGCTGTTATTACTGATGATATCACATTTAAAGGTGCATACAAAAATTTCTGTAAGCAAATTTTATGGCCTACTTTACATTATATTATTCCAGATAATCCAAATTCTAAAGCATTTGAAGATCATTCTTGGAATTATTACCAACATCTAAACCAACAATTTGCTGATAAAATAGTAGAGACCTATAAAGAAGGTGATACAATTTGGGTCCAAGATTATCACTTAATGTTAGTACCTGCTATGATTAGAAAGAAATTGCCAAAGGCTAAGATTGGATTTTTCTTACATGTATCATTTCCAAGTAGTGAAGTATTTAGAGTCTTTGCACATAGAGAAGAGATTCTTGAAGGTATCATTGGTGCTAACTCAGTGGGGTTCCAGAATAAGGAGTATGCCAGACATTTTTTACAAACTGCAAATAGATTGATAATGGCTGATGTATCTCCTGAAGAGCTTAAATATAATGGGAATATTGTCTCGATCACACATACACCGGTGGGTATTGATTTTTTCACAATGAATAAAGAATTAATGAATGAAAATGTTAAAAAATGGAGACAAATGATTAGAAGGAGATGGAGTGGTAAGAAATTAATTGTTTGTAGAGACCAGTTTGATGCTATTAGAGGTATCGATAGAAAAATGCTTGCCTATGAACGTTTTTTGAATGAAAACCCTGAATATATCGACAAGATTGTGTTGATTCAAATATGTTTGAGCAAATATGAAAGTGTCGAGTTAGAGAGACAGGTGATGGTTATTGTAGATAGAATTAACTCCTTATCTTCTAATATCAGTTCATCCCAACCAGTTGTCATTTTACATCAAGAGATTGATTTCCCTCAATATCTAGCATTAAGTGCAGAAGCAGATTTATTTTTGATTTCATCGCTAAGAGAAGGTATGAATTTAACTTGTCATGAATTCGTTGTTTGTTCAGAGGATAAGAACGCGCCATTATTACTGTCCGAATTTACGGGCAGTGCATCTGTGCTTAAGGAAGGTTCTATATTGGTGAATCCCTGGGATACAGATCTGATGGCAACTTCTATCAAACGAGCACTGGATATGTCATATGATGAAAAGAGACGTAATTGGAAGAAGTTAATGAAATGTGTTATTAATAACGACTCCGATAATTGGATTGTAAAATCGCTGAGTAACATTAATTCTGCATGGGACTTCAATGAGGAAAGATCAACTGTGTTCAATCTTTCCGAATCTGCTTTATCTGATGATTACAAGAAAACAAGAAATCATCTATTTATATTTAAGATATCGGATCCACCTAACTCCAGAACGTTGGCAATGTTGACAGAACTAGGTTCCAAGAATACTGTATTCGTATTGAGTCACTTATCGAAGGCAACGGTTGAAAGTCTCTACAGTCGTGTCCTGAATATTGGCTTGGTAGTTGAAAATGGTGCCTATGTCAGAATCGATGGGTCATGGCACAATATTGTTGAACATATTGATTGGATTAAAGAAGTAGTCAAGATTTTAGATGATAAGATTGAAAGATTACCAGGTTCTTATTATAAGATTGCGGATTCTATGGTCAGATTCCACACAGAAAATGTTGAAGACAAAGATCGTATTGCCGGTGTTGTTGGTGAAGCAATCACCCACATCAATACATTATATGATAAGAAGGGTATTCATGCACATGTCTACAAGAATATCGTTTTTGTACAAGAAAGAGGTCTATCAGTTAAAGCTTTACATTTTATCTTTAAATACTACAATAACTCATCTAATGTTACAAAGAGCCCAATGAAGACTGTGGGAGGTACCGGTGAAAAACCTGGTGATATTGAATTTGCATGTATTACAGGTTCATCCTCTCCGATTATTGAGCCACTTTTCAAACAAATCAATGACAAGGTTAATTCAGGAACTCTAAGAGTTGGTTACAGTATTGTGTATGGCGAACCAACTTCTACATACGCAAAAGAGCATGTAAATGGTTTGAATGAATTATTCACTCTAATTAACGCAATCTCTAAATAATGACTTTCTTATTCAATTTATAATAATTAAACTTTTGTAATATATTTCATTACATTATTACTCTGTTTATAATCTGTACCAGTTTTCTATGAAATAGGTACAGGTCTTTTCTTTTTGTTGAAAATCTGACTTCTGGATCACTTTCTATTCTAAAGAGATTATTGCTCTAAAATATTTGAGAGAATCTGAGATAGAGTGTTTGCCTATATTAGTCTCTTCAAGCTTTACTTTATTTAATTCCGACATTTTATAATACGATAATCGATCGGTCTCTTTTATTATATATATTTTTACGTATTGTAGAATTTTTAATATTCTTTATATATTATATTAAGAGCTTCCTTTTATATCATATTCTTTAAAGGATTTTATTTCCTCAATCATGTTAAATATAGCGGCAGCACTAAAAAGGCTAACATTAGCTTAACCTAACTGAAGGTGAAGGTACCTAATATAAGTAGAATTTAGAGTGTGCTGCACTGCCGTATATATAATAACACATGATATATACTGCATAATGTAGTATTCGTTCCCCCTATATTGAGTTTATTGGAGCTACATTGTCCAACGTTACTACGCACAAAAGATGAGGTTACCCGGATATAACTATTTACATCATAGGCCTTAAATTTTATGCTTTTTCAGAAATTAATTGACTTCGTGGCCAAGCTGGTTAAGGCGTGCGACTGTTAATCGCAAGATCGTGAGTTCAATCCTCACCGAGGTCGTAATTTTTTAATTCTGGAATCAGTTTGTTTGAAGTTGGATTCTGTTTTCTTTATTTTTTGATTTTGAATTCAACAATGACTTTGAAATAAATTCAAGCTAACGTCCAACAACCAACCTCAATCCTTATTTTATTAAAGTTTCTAACAGTTTATTACAAGAGTCAATTATTTAAGAACTGTAAAGATACGATGAGTTGTCGTGGTATCACTAGTAAAATATTAACGCAAAAGAAGAAGATCCATAAATTGATTGTTTTTAATCTTCTAGAGTCTTGTCAATGTGGTATATGTCATGAATTTTTAAGTGAGCCAATGATGATCTCCTGTGGTCATAACTACTGTTATAAATGTCTAAAGAATTGGTTTATGAGCAATGCTACTAGAGAACTTAATTGCCCAAGTTGCCGAGAGCCGGTTGTTAATGAACCCTGTTTGAATCTAATAATTGAACAAACATTGAAGTCATTATTTGATATTCTAAAAGCAAGAAAAAAGAAGATTTTTAAAGAGGAGAAAGAAAGAAAAGAATTTGAAGAATTATTAAGAGAAAGATTTGACGATTCATATTACTATAAAAACGATAAAGAACAAAGCACACTATATGACAATGTATTTAAAAATAGTGCATTAGCTATTGCAGATGTTGATGATGATGGTATACCGAGATGTAGTAACTGTCATTGGGAATTAGAACCAGAAGATATGGAGGATGAAAATGTATGTCCACATTGTCATTCAAGGATAAGGAATAATGCAAGCGCTGTAGGAACGAATAGATCAATTAGTTTGAATGATAGGCCCATAATGAATGCTCCAAGAGACGACTATAGTGAAAACGAATACGAAGAAATAGTCAATGATATACGGAATTTCAATCCATCTGATGTAGAAAGTAGTGGAGAAGCAGATTCTTCCGATTCTATAGGTTATGACCACGATCGTGACGAAACGCATAATAATGATAGTGAAGAAGAGCATGATTCTGAACTAGATTCGTTTATTGCAGATGACGATGAAGAAGATAGGAATATTAGCCAATTGAGTGATGGTGAAAGAAACCGGAATATATCCGTTTTGCCATCTGATGAAGATCGTGATAGTGATTATTACGAAAATAATGATTCTGATGGGTTTGTTAGTGGTGATAGTCTTGCAGATTCAAATAGCTCTGGTGTTCAAGATAGAGCTAAGAGGGATACTGTTGAGCTAAGTGAAGAAGACGATGAGGAAGAATTAGGGAACAATGCAAAAAGACAAAGAAAAGTTCATATGGTTCTGAGTGATGACGAATAGTAATATTTTGTAAAGATATATATTTATATATATATTTCAACTATCGATTTTAAATTTCGTATTATGCATTTTTATTAGATGTTGAAACTTAAACTATTTAAGTCGTATTATCATCCGATGGCTAATAATGTGCCATTATCATTTTGGGCCGTTCAAAGGTCAATATGTCAATTCCGATCTTTGATCTCGGTCTCAAAAATAATTGATACTGTGCTAATACGGGAGTGAGTGAAGTGTTCATCAATAGTATAAGACAGTTCAACAGGATAGGTAAAGTTAAAAATCTACAAAAATCCCTGTTGTCTGTGAGGTCTGTTGCAATTAGATAACTAAAAATTAAGACTTACATATGCTCAAATTCGATAGTGCATACAGAATCCCTTAAAACACTTGAACGAAAGGGGATAAATTATGCTTAAAAGACTTCTACTAAGGCCGAGAGTCGTGACCTCCACGATATTAAGACCTAGAATACAGCCAGTAATAATCAGTCGAAATTTTAATCTTGATTCGATTGGTCTTTGGAAGAAGAAAACTGATGCCAAACATTTCTTTTCTAGACCTGAGGAGGATTTAAACGCCAATATAAATAAGGAAATAATGGAATCCTATAGACGGATGCAAAATAAGAAAAGACTACAGACAGGTATGATTATCATCAGTAGTTTAATTATAACGATTATTGGATATCAAGTATGTTTTAAAGTGATGTACCTAAAACGAGATGCGTTTATTGCCTTGTGGCCTAGTCCATATAAGATTCATCCATTAACTGAAACAGAAAAGCAGTATTTGGATATTCCATATATGAAAATGATAGTTAAGAAACGAACTATAGAGAAAGTGGTAAGAAATGAATTCATTAGAGAAGAATATGGGGTGCCACTAAAAGTAGATATGCATGATGATAACAAGCAAGACCAATTCAAAGTATGGAGTGAGGACGAAGATTTAGTCATCTACGGAATTAAATTTAGACCTAATAGAGCCAATAGAAGTAAACGTTCGAATGATAACTGGCATGGATTCCTTGGGTTATTTCAATGGAGATTCAGTGTAAGAAGTGTCAATTTGATACAAATCCTGGAGGATTTTTCTAGTGCTATTGGTATTAGACTTGATAAGATTACAATACCTGAAAGACGGTATGGTTCTTTTAAAAATGAGTATCCCATTCATGATAATGACTATGATGATTTTGAAAATGGGACCTCTCATGATAGACGAAGACATATTTGTTTTATTGGTAAATTTGCTTTGAATGATAATTCTACGATTATTTATAAAGGTAAATATCATGTTGAAACAAGATTTGATGAAATATATTTGATGAGAGAAGAAGATGGTAAATTTGTGAAATATTTAATTTATAAAGAAAACTTTTGAACTTCTTAGAAATGGTACGTATAAATAGTGTAGAAATTAAATAAAATTATTGAATAATTCTAAGAAAAGAAGAAAGAAAGAAAAATAAATTAAAAGACGAACGATAATATATTAATAATACAGAAATACGTATATAAAAAATATACAAATTACAAAAAAAAAACATTACTATGATATTATTATAATCAATAATTAAAAAAAGGGACAATCAAATTTTCAATTAATGGAAGAGGGAAATCCTTTTAAACAATTTAAAGTCTAAATTTTAATTTCTCGAATTTAAAAGAATAGCTCGGTATCTCTTTAGTAAAATTATGGATATCATTACTATGTTTTAATATATATAAGTTTTTTATTTGATTTTTTATAATATAATTGTAATTTTTTTTTCTTGTTTTCTTGTTAAAATGATGTTCTTATGATGATTATAATAATAAAATATGGTTGGTTAATATAATTTTAAAAAAAATTCCAGACGAAAGTAATCAAAGATTCTTTATTTTATAATTTCTTTTCAACGGAATGTGTAAGTTTTAGTATGTCTAATTCTTAAACGATAATATTAAGTACAGTTATCCTAGTAACCTACGTAATTGTAAAAGAAAAAAGAATATAAATATAGGAAATCTTGATAACATTCCGTTAACCACACCATAGAGGGGTATTTGTTATAGAAGAGTAAAGGGTATCGACCAAAATAAAAATAATTAATGGATAAATAAAATAAAATAAAAAATTAGTATCCGTAGAAATATCTATATGCATTGTGTGAGTAGGGAATAAATAAAAAATAGTAAATAATCAACTTATAATAAGTAAGCGATTGCACCAGCAGCTAAAGCACCAAATGCAGCCCGATTACCTATATTAACTTGATCATATTGACCTACAGCAGCATTCTTAGATGTTCCATTAGTTGCATTCTGAGCTTCGACAAATGCAACTAAACTTGCCATGGAAATTAAAATATTCTTAACTTGCATTGTAAATAGATATAACTAGGGTTATTTAATATTATTTCTCTCTGGACGATCTAATAAGGAATATTTGACCTTTAAAATTCTTTAAAAACAAAAATATGGATAAGTTGTTGTTATTGATATAATTATAATAAATAGCTGAATTTATTTATTACTGTTGTTATATCTATGTTATAGAGTTGGGGAGGATTTTTTATCAAAAGAAAATAATAATAATTATAATAGTTAAAGGAGTTAATAGAAAGAAAAGAAAAAAAATTAATATAAATAAAAAACATTCAAGTTATTTATATATATATAATTCTTTTTAATAATGACATACAAAATATTAATTTTTTATTGTGTCATCGTCGTTTTTTATTTTGTTTTGGTTTATTTTTATGTCCTTTCCTTGGAAAATAGAAACGACCAAAAAATAACATTGTGAAGGTTGTTAGCCACTTAATAAGTTAAACATACATTTTTATAAAGCTCCCTTAAAAAAACTGCTGGCCAAAATTAATTGGCCATTCAATTGTTATCGATAGTGTGATAGTAATAGTGATATCACATTATCGCTATGTATAAACAGTATTCTAAATCAGTAGTGATAGAAAATATGTATATATAATGAATACACATTTTGGTAGAGAAGATTTACATTAATTAAGGGAGGAAATATGTATGTGGGGATAACTTTATATTATAACAGTGTGAATTAATAAATGAAGTGAGTTTTCAAGATAATGTACGAAGTAAATAAGTTTCAGGTCCTCTTAACATTCTCAAATATATTTAATCAAATGATGTTATTAAAAAGAGGGGGTATATAATAAGTTTCAAAAAATTTATTGTCCATATCCGATTATCTGGTATTTTATTTTGTTCTAACTCTATCCTCTTCCTTGTTTACCTTTTAATGACAGGTTCAACCTAATTATTACACAAGTTGGTAGGATATATTTATTTTATGCATTGAAAAACAAGAATGACTATCTCAATTTCTATATAATATGAGCGCGATGAGATTGCTTCGCATGCGCCACAACAGCAGTCGTAGAATTCATTCCTTATAGAGAGAGAAGGGATACGCACATTTCTAATTGTTACGATAGTGACAATCTAAATGAAACCAGAAGGGGGAATTCAACAACAATAAATAACATTAAAGGTTCTTGACTTTTCATATCTATTAATCCATCCCCCCCCCTTTTTTTTGATTCCTCAAATAAAAAAAGTTTTTCAACGTACTTATTATTTTTTGTTAATAAGGGATGGTAACCTGTATAAACCAGTTTTCTCTTAATATTACTTCCATTTTTAGTTGTAGTGTACGTAATACATGGAATAAGTTCTGATTCATACTTTGAATACTTTACCTTAATTTTTCCTTTTCTATAATAAGCCGTGTTTTTCAGCCTCACTATTCATTGTTCGATCAATTTTACTACCATAAATACCTTTTTGGCCGACTGGTCTCTTTGCATATTTAACAGTTACACGAGTATTGCCAACATGACTATCATTTAATTTATTTATAGCTTTGTCCGCATCTCTATAATAATTAAAATAAACATAACAATTTCTAGTAACTGGATTAATATGATTCTTGTTATTATTATTATTATTATTATTATTATTATTATTATTCTCCTGATATTCCGATGAATTTGAAAAAATTTCAATAGGTTGGTAGATCTTACCAAATTTTGTAAGTATTCTTGTTAATGTCTTGTTATCTATGATATCATCTAATCCTTCAATTATTATTTTAGCCAACGGTATATTATTAATATTTTCTGTTGTTTGTAATTTTTTATCTTTATTTGAATTTTTTGAATTATTATTATCTCCTGTACGTCTAATTCGTAACCATCGATCATATAATTTCATAATATTACCATTATTTGTCTTTGATACTAAATTTAGTACATATTCTAGATCTTTCTCTTTAGAAAATTCAATAAATGCATACCCTTGATAAGTTTGTAATACTTTATCCTTTGGATATCGTATCTTATTCACAGGACCTAATTGAATAAATAATTCATATAATTCTTCCTTAGTTACACGTGGATCAACGTTACCAACATATACTGACTTGGAGACATCAGTAGAATTGTTCATCTTGTTAGATTTGTTTCAACTTTGAGGTGGAGAATTGTGTGTCTATGGTTGTTTTTTCTTTCTTTTTTTAAAAAAAGAAGAATATATATTATAAAATAAGGTATACTGTGTTAGAGATTGTGCAAATCTGTCTATATATCTACTACAGGTTACCTAATTAATAATTAACGTATTACAAATTATAATAAAGAAAAAGGCAGAGGAAACTGGATGTTTAATTGGGATCTTGTGTGGCTTCTTCGTAACAATAATAATAATATGTTATGTTTCAATTATCTTGATATAACGTTCGTTTACGTACCAGAGTTTTTCACGGGTTGGACTTTTTAATCGATTGGTATTATCGTGAAAATCAATTACACTGAATAAATCGGTAAATTGATCTATTGTATATATCTCTTCTTTTTGTTCTTCACCCCACGTAATAACAACCGTTTAGGTGTAAAATGAATCTTTTTTTTTTCATTGAAAAATTGAGTTATTCTTATTTTTTTTGTTGGGTAAATTTATTCTTTCCATTCTTGATTTCATGTTTGTCTGTAGTAGTTATTTTTTATGCGAACGCTTTTCTCAACGATTAAAAGTATTACCAGATAATTAACCTACGGAAAGGTAATGCATAAATAATTATTAAATTATGGGGCTATATGTCACATTGGAAATCTGTAAAATCGAAGGCTTTTAACATGTTTACATCCGTTGTCATTAAAGTCATTGACAATCAGTTAAATGATGATGATGATGACGAGAACAATAGATATATACATACATATTGTTTTAACATTTTCAGTCGTATATATTTCAACTATTATTAGAGAGTTATCTTCGTAGAAATCTTACAACCTCTTTCTAGTGCATTTTTATTTCGTTTCAGTATTTTGGGTTTGTAATTTACTATTAGCTTATTTGCATTTTATGTCTATGTTTTTGTTGAATTTGTAGAATTGAAACATTTGGGTAATCATTAATCTGTATTGTTTTATTTCTGTCTAAGATTATCTTATATTTTCAAAGTATGTGTGTGTGTGTGTGAACTGAATTGAATCAATTATTAGATAACTAGCTATATATATATATGTGTGTGTGTGTGTGTGTGTGTGTGTGTGTGGATATATGAGTAAATATTTAATGGTTTGTTTTTGTTTTTGATATCTTTTAAAAAAAAAAATTTCAATTTTATTAAGAGATTTAGGATTGGTTTAAATTTAATGGTGATGACTATGAATAATGATACAAATAAGAAAGGAATCCGTGAAACGTGAGTAAGGATGGGAGATGAGAAAATAATATAGCCCCAATATCCTTTATTGAATTGTAAGTGGATAACATCTAATGATAGCAACGAGAGCAATTTTCACACGATGAACAAAATAGCAAACAAAAAAACTGTTGTTGTTTTTTCATTTATTATTTTGAAGATGATGCATAAATAGCATCGACTTCCTTTTGAACCGAATCCAAGATCTTCTTTCTCTTCAATTTTTGAGCAGATGTAACAAAACCGTTTTGTGGAGTCCATTCTTCTGCAACGAATACAATACCTTGCAACATTTCAATGCCTACCAACCCTTGGGCAGAACCACTCTTTAACAGATCGGTATATACAGCTTTGACCAATTTTCTATCGCTCAAATGATCATCGACGTCACTGTCATCAGACTTACTGTTCATAATACCCAATTTTTTAGCCAAAGTAGCTAATGGTTTAATGTTTGGATAAATGATAGCCACAGGTTTAACCTTGGTTTGATCGGCATAGACACAGATGTTGGATACGTATTGGTTGGATCTATAGATAGATTCCAGTTTTTCTAATGCAATGTATTCACCATTCAAGGTCTTTACCAAATTCTTCTTTCTATCGATCAATCTCAAGAATCCTCTGTCTGTCCATTCACCAATATCACCAGTCTTAAACCAATGATCAGGTGTTAATGCAGCAGCTGTCTCTTCGGGGTTCTTATAGTATTCTTCAAGGACACAATCACCTTTGATCCATACTTCACCTTGGTTGTTCTTTGCCAAATACCCTAACTCTTCTACATCCACCAATTTCACAGTGACACCACCAGTTAAATCACCAGCAACACCAAGAGTGAAATGAGCAGGATCCAAGATACATGTATTAGCCACAGTTTCAGTTAAACCGTACCCCAGCAACATTGGACACAATAGATTTGTGATGAATTCTTGAGCATCATAACTGATTGGAGAACCACCATTCAATAAGTATTTTAATTGACCACCAGTAGCGGCTTTAACTTTCTTGAATACAAGATTACCTAGAGCGTCACCACCTGGAATATGATAATTTTTCATTGTTAATTTGGTTTTATAAGCCGCCCAGAAGATCTTTTGAGTAATGAATGGTAAAGTACTAACTTGTTGAAGGATTCCCTTTCTCACTGTTTCCCATACTGCAGCGACACCGACCATCACAGTAGGTTTGAATTCAATTAAATCACCTTGACAATTTCTCATCGAAGCATTAGTCAAAGTCTTGACAGTAGCATAACCGATACATGAACCCCATACAAAGGATAACAGTTCGAAGGCTAATTCGAAAATATGGGCCAATGGTAAAAAACAAACAATTCTATCTGTTCTACCGACGGCTTTTCTGACTGTCAAATGAGCACCACCTACACCTGCCACAACGTTATATTGTTTCAAGACAACACCCTTTGGATCACCTGTGGAACCAGAAGTATACATGATACAAGAAAGATCTTTTGAAGTAGGTGGATGAACATCGATAATATCTTTATTTTCTTTACCCATCTTGTAAATATCATCATAAGAAAAGAATTGAATATCTGGTCTACTTTTCTTAATTTCTTCGATAGCATCATTTGCTTCTTTAAATATCTTACCATTTTGTCTTTTATCCTTTGGATCAATAACGTTAGTATGAATAACAAATTTAATATTATCACATTTCTCTAAAGGTGTTATTAGAGTCTTTAATAAAGCATTATCTGTAAAGATAGCAGTTGAGTTAGTTTGTTTAATCGAATGAATTAAACCAGATTCACCTAGAGTATCATAAGCGGTCACAATAGGAATAGATTGAGATTGTGTACCTAAATACATTTGCATCCATTTTTGAGAAGTAGAAGCATAAATATGCAATCTATCATCTGTATTTGGTCTTAGTCCCATTTTAACTAACCCTTTACCTAAAATATGCATAATATCACGTAATTCATTGAACGTAATATATTTATAAGGACTCATTTCATAATATAACCAAGTCTTTTCAGTAGGAATTTCTTTCCCATCAATAAATTTCTTAATAATTTTTTTTTCTTCATGAATATCAACGACGTCTCTCCATCCCATTGCATTGGATTCACCACCTAATTCAAAGCATTCCAATGCCATTTCATATACTGTAGTACATGACATTCCTAGAGGTCTCTTTAAAGAACCTTTAGTTACTTGAGCATTTCTTCTTGGAGCAGTCTCATGCTCGTTAGCAGCAGGACCCACTGGTACATTGACTAAATTAGACATGTTGTTATATATTTATTGTTTGTCTTTACCGTACTAATAGTAATAATAATAATAATAGCAGTAATGTCAATATATATATATAGATATATGTATAGTTTATTTCTCTCTATCTTATCTTGTTATAAAATAAAATAAAAAAGTTGTAATTGATTCTCTATCAAATACTGTTATATATATATGTGTGTGTGTGTGTGTATACAATGGTTACTACTACAAAAATAAATGAATAAAAAATGCAATATAAATTTCTGAAATATCAGAAATTTATTGGAGATGCTAATGTTAAAATCGCTCTTCTCTCTCTTTGATTGAATGCAACAGCAAAGCAACAGCAAATGGGCCACTAATTACGAAAAGTGTCAAAAGAAAGAGAGAGATTCGCCCACCGCTACATTTACTACCATAAAAGCTGTAAACAAACAAGCAAACAAACAAACAAACAACGTTCATCAATTTAATCAAGAAATAAATCACCCTCAATAATTCAATATTTAATGTTAGTGAGGGTGATTTAGCATGTGAAAGTTTTTCTTGTTCTTGGAGTTCGCTGTCTCTTGCCGTTATTGCCTCACCGCCCCTCTGCCTCTCACTGCCTCTCTCTTTTATAAAGTGAAAAAATTGTTTATAACACCGCCGGAATTTATACACTATAATAGTATTTACATATACACAGCATATATATATATGTATATTACGCGGACACGTAATGAAGAGAATATTATATAGTGTATGCGCAACAAGGATATAGTGGAGAATAAATTTATTTAAATATTTTAAATAATTTTGGCTCTGGTTCGTGCACCCTTTCAACGCGAAATGTTTCTATTGCGAGCAGGGTATTTCCTCTTATGGGCCTGATCCAATTCAGGGATACACGTCCCTGTTATGTAGTTATATATAGTGAATGGAATTAAGGTTAATGCTAGTTGATTGGGTGGAGTGGTCGTTGCCGCCCATCATAGTAGACTATAAGTTATCCTATCATAAGATATCGTATTTCTTTGAAATTCTCGAGTCTATATACATATATATGTGTATATTTTATAAAATTGTCTCTATAGAAGTAATGTGAATAATAATGCAGAGATGGCGAGGGTGGTTGAAGATAATTGATGAAGTGTTGTCATAGCATCATTATGATTAATAATGGTGGTATCGATCTTAGATTGTAATTGTCTCTTTGCAATTGCAGATTGTGTAGTCGCTATAACTCTATCTTGATTAGAAGCAACGCTGCTGCTGCTGCTACTGCTGCTTGTTTTTTTTTGATTCTTTCCCTTCTTTTTCTTGCTAGTCTTGCTAGTCTTGCTGCTGCTACTGCTACTGCTGCTACTGCTGCTATCAGTACTTTGAGATGATGATGTGGTTGTCACAGTAGGTGTTATCGTGACAGTCCGACTTGCTACCACTGTCACAGTGGATTTAGCACTTGTAGTAGATTTGGTACTTATTGAAGAAGTTTTAGAAGTATCATTGTTATGTTTGGTTGTAGTGTCAATAGTTAATGTAAATATATTACCTCCTGTAGAATATGTTTCGGAGATGGACCACGTATTATCATATCCTGGTGCTTTTGTAGCACTTGGTATGCTTCCATTGTTTTTAATTACTTCGATCTTAGATTCTTCCTTCGTTATATTAAATTTAGCTGGTGCTAAAGAAATCTCATAATTATCTAAATCATATACTATGTATGCATTTGATAAAAATAAGTCTCCTAATACTGCACTCAATGTAGAATTATCAGGTGTCGGATTTATCCCTAACAGACACGTGTCAGAACTAATTTGCAATAAGAAATTGTTTATATCCGTATGAAATAGTACTCCATTGAAATTAAATACTAATTCTGTATCGTTGAATGGTGTCGGATTAGATATGCTACATGGAACAGTATACCCATATTTCTCCTGGTATGTAGCATTGATCGAGTTAGCAATTCCTTCAACTAATGGTCTTGGTAAGTAGATTAATGATGTACCAGAATCTAATAATGCAGGAATTTTGGTTTCTGTCATTGTGGTTTCATTCTGACCAATAGTTAAACCAACACCATTCATAGTAATATCAAATTGAATAGGTGTATTATAACCATATTGTTCCATGGTGTTGATGATTGGAACTGTAAATAATTGACCATCATAACGGGAATGATCAACTGCACCAAATAATATATTCCCCATAGATGAATGGCTGGATGAATCCCCCAAATATAACGAATATACATTACTCGAGATGTTTCCTTGTTCTTTTAATTGCATAGGAAAATTGTTATACATATATGATGATTTTTGTGAATTGCCTTTACCACCACTGTAGGTGACTTCTAATTGAGGATATCCAATACCTAATACACCAACAGAGGAATTCGATAAGTTGGAAACACCGAACGACAGATTTGGTATTGTGACATTTGTACCTTCTAATGTAACGTCATCATGGCCCCATATGCCACTAGATCTAGTTGTATCGCCATAGAGGATTGAAAATGAAGTACTATTGGATTTGAACGATTTGGAACTGGATGAATCAAAAGTACCATATTGTGTACAATTAATTTTATCACTGTCATCTATATTATGAGACTTGTACCATTTACTATTCTGATTAGATGAATCAGTAGTATTGATACAATATGGGTTATTGTTACCCATGATCCATAAATCGGAAGATCCAGTGTCGACCAACACTGTAACATTCTGAGAATTTGAACCAATTCCTAACGTTAACGAATAAAAACTATACTGATTAACCAGAGTTAAATTTTCATAATCATTACTACCATCACGCCTATAGAGTCGATGAATGTTTGTGCGATGTTTAGAAGAACTTTCATATGAATCGCCATATGTCTTATCAAATGTCATATGAACGTATCCAGCATTTGTATTATCATCTTCCACTATTGGTTCTAATGGAGAATTATTTGTGGCTAATACTAGTGGTATCATCGAGATACACATTAAGATATCTTTTACTTTCATTATTAGGCGATATTTAGGTCTATATAGTGTGTGTCACCTATGTCTCTGTGTATTGGTTAGCAAGCGCCTCTAGGAAGAGTACTAGTATGAAGAATATATGACATACACATATATATAATTACTATTCTATATATATATATATAGCTATAGTTATTTAAATGGTGTGATGAAGCTGGGTCTTTTAAACGATGCCATATTTCTTTCTTTTTTTATTGGCTTATTGGTTTATTGTTAAATATGTAGTAAATCCATTTTTAGCTCACTTAAACCAGAACAGGTAAAAATTGGGGCTCCTCCCTGTCCTCTCGACTACGCCAAGTTTTGTTAGTAGGTTTCGTTTTGTTTTTTATAAAACAACTCAGATCATAAATTTATTCTTTACTTAGATCAATTCTTAGCTAATTTTACACACGAATTAAAAGTCCCTATTTTATTTCAGGTTCAATTCATCGGAAAAACTTATTGATAATTACAAAATGTCTAAAATGCAACACTTTTGTACGCCTATGTATAGTGTTCTGATATATTTCCATTTAAAGTACGTCTTGTTGTACTTGTATACTGTACATAATTAAGTAAATATATACGAAGAAAACATATTTTTTATGAAAGAGCGAGAATTAGAATGAGAAAAATAAAAATAAAAATACCGCGACGTGCTTAAAAATTCAACTAGCATGGGGTATTTTTCCATTGTTACTGTTTTTGGTGATGTCTCTCTACCTTGTGTTAAATTAAAATAAAGACATAAAGGGTAATAATAAAGAAGTAATTTTCGTGAACTAAAAAATGAACTGATGTATTAAGAGAATTGGTATATTGTTTAACTTTATAACATGAATCAAAATATTTTACGGTTTTGGGTACTTTACCCCGGAGAAAATCTTATAATACTATAAGAATCAGGAAAGGCATAATATTAAAATATGAAGATGGTTTTGTCATTTGCTTGAACATGAAATGATTATCTAAATTTAACAAAACAGATAATAATCTGAGTTCATGATCTTGTATAATATATTTTATATTAGTGTATATACGAACCGTACTAGCTGTAGAGGTTATTCACAATTCACGTGAATAAATATATTATATTTTCTTGAATTAGTATTATGTTTTAATGCTTGGCCTATTGTTTTCATACAAAGGAGAATTTTTAGAAACAATAGTTTATATATCTATAAAAATATATTACGATATTATGTCTAAATATCGTTATTACATCATTTGGACAGCCATTCTGTTTGTTGGTTTTATATAATTTGATTGCTCATCATATATACAATAAAAAATATCATATAATGAAAATATTATTTTTGACTAAGAGTATTATAGTTAAAGCAGCACGAAACCTTTCTTAAGATTGTTCATTATCATTTTTCAATTCTTCTCTAGGTTAGAGATAAAAATGATTTTATGTAATTTAAATAATTTGTCACTATTAATTACGGAATTAAATCGATTTCTTCTAGGGGTAGATATATGTCTTAGTTATGTGCATAGGCCAACAAAAATCTCAAAGAGAGTCACTCTTCAGTCATTCCAGTTATGATTCATCAAACGATCTCTCTTGATCATTTATAATTTCATGTTTTGTTTTGTTTTTTATTTAGTTTTCTATATATTTTATATGTGTCTATACAAATGTCTATCGAATTATATTTGTCCAAAATAGGAGAATATAATAATATAATTTAGCAAAAAAAATTTACAGTGAAGTTACAACTCAAATTTTAATTCTTTTTAATAGTTCATAGATGATGTATCCAATGAACTGTTAAAAACAAAAAATCGGTAATAGCGAAAAAAAAATAGTAATAATATAAATATGTCGTAGTTGTCAATAATAGTCGTTTCTAAAGTGCTGTGTTCTAAGTGTTTGTAATGTCCCTCATATATATTTTATGAGACTTGTTTGTCCCTTAATGTTCTTTGGTTTCTTTCAGAGAACATTACTCAAATATAAATATTTAGTTTGTTATTCTTAATGTTCTAAGACAGTTGCCCATCTGATATTCTTCTCGGTAGAATTCCTTGTCTTATAAGAAGTAGTACTAGAGTCAAATTCAAATCCTCTTATTAATGCAGCGTCGTTGATATTATCTTCTTTTTTGGATTTATAAAATTCATCTGAATCCTCAAATTTAAATAATTCATCGTCACCGGAATCATCATAATTGTCATTTCCGTACCATTCCAATTTCATTTTCTTATATTTTTGTTTAATTTCAGAATTCACAGGAATAGTAATGCGTTCCCAAATGTTTGTTATAAGTGGAAGTTTACTATCTTCTTTATTCACAGTAGCGTTTATTTCAGTAGCAAAAATTGTTGCGTCCTGAAGGGAGCCTTTTGAAGAACTAACTAAAAGGTTAAGAGAACCCTCTTGTATTTTTAAAATGGATCTCTTTGGTTTATCATAATGGTGGCATGGGATATGTTTAAGTTTTTTTGAAATCCTTATTTTCTGTTTCTTAATTGGTCTTGCCTCTGAAAGTATCTTATTTTTATAATCAGTCAAAGTAGAATGTAACATTTTATTTAATTCAAAGGCTTCCTTATTAGCCAACGGTTTTGTATTCCATATTAGATTGTCCACGTTGAAAGGATCAATATATTCATTCTTTGATAATGCTGGAGAATATGATGGTAAAGGTGGGACGTCACAGAAGGGACTAACCGATCCAAAATCAGATACCGGTGATATGCTTTCATTATCAGCGTTTAGTTTCCTACCTAGTACATCTTCGTACACGACAGGTGACATATTGTCTTCGCTTTCAATTAGATTATTAGATTCAATTGTCAATCTTTGAGGAATAACATTGGTTGAATTGGATCTTATTGAGGGACGAGAAAATCTATAAGGTTTAGATGGTGTAAAATTCCGTAACGTAAATTCCTCGGTATTAGGTAAAACAGGCTTCTTTGATGGAGTAGAAGGTAACTCAATCATCGAGGATGTCTTTGAGGTTGGAGTAGAGAGGGTTACAACTTCTGTCATCTTCTTTTCTTTTTCTTTTTGATTAATTGTTTTATTGTTGATTAATGGTTGAAACAAGTTTGAAATCGTATGGATATTTTCTGTTTCTTTATTTCTTTAATTTATAATTCAATTGAGATCTTCAGAATCGATGTCCTTATTTTCTTCTATAATATCAAATATGTTGAACCAAAACCCTCTATTGTTATATTAAATAAATATAATAAAAAGTGAAACTTCTTAAATAATAAAAAGAAAATAAACGACAAAATAGGCGGTTTACGAAGGAACGAAACAAGATTTATTGATTAGGTATCTGGATACATATATGCACTTGTATATATATGTGGATAATTGCATGTATGTATATGTAGTACTTAAGGTACTTGAACATTTAATTGGTCATAAAAGTTATGCGATACACTACAAATTGTCTTGTTCATGTTTGGAAACATAATTGATGAACTGTTCATCAATTATACGGTGTCATAGATTAATCTAAAAAACTTTAATAACAAATTGATATGTACTTCACTATATCATATGTAGAGCATGTCATTATATTTTATTAATGACACTCTATTGATTCCTCCGTTTTATTCTTTGGAATTATTGTCTAGTTTGTTTGTCATTTTCATTTTTAACGTCCATGCGGCCCGTTTTTCCAAAGAACTAACGGAAATGGAAATTTTGTAAACAAACAAAACGGACTTCGTACATCGAGAATGTTTTTGGTTTAAGAGGGCTGCAGGTTTCATCCATCACGAACTGTCACCTTCTTTTTTGTTTATTTTGTTTCCAATTTTACTAAAGAAGAGTGGTAATTGACTAATTTCAAAAAAATTTAAGTCCTAGAGGGGCTTCAACAGTAATTTTATAAAGATGATTTCTCTGAAATTGGTAATTATTGCATTTAACGAACAAAACAAAAATATAGTGTGTTAGCTATCTTTGAGGTTTCCAGCTTCAGTTTGTCTACGGTATAAGATGTACAATTCCGGTAAACAATATATGTTTACTGGACTTGAATGCTTATCAGTTTATCTTTTGGGAGAATTTTTATTCTTATTCAGTGAGATGTCTTAGATTTAATCAACTCTATAAAGAATGCTGATACTTTAAAAACAAAACAAAATTAAGGAATTGAGTCTTTGTACTATTGTAATTAATTCCTAATTTGATATTTGAATTTGAATAGAAAATGTGTGTGCTACAGAATTGTTGAACTACAAGTCTATTATCATGAGAGAAAAAAAAAAATAATATCTGCAATTAAAATAATTGCACTTCCCCCACTATTCTCATCATATGTTATTAAAGTTTTGACCACTGCGTACCTTAATCTGGTGCTTCTATTGCTTTGTATTTTTGTTATACTCTTTTCGGGCCGGTTGTTGCATTTTTTTATATTCCCTGTATTTATATTTTACCCTTTCTGGAATAAACTTTCCCAAAAAAAGTGGAAACACTTGATTTTTGAAGCAATTTAAGGAAAAAGAAAAACATATAGGCACAGTTTCATATATGTTAATGGAAACCTGTAGTTCTTTTGATTCCAACCTTTGTCTATTGTTGGCTTTCTCAACAATGGAAGTACAGCTTGATAGGCTGCCGTTTCGGGTGATACTGTTTAAAGCCTCTTTCCAAGTATAATTTTTAATATTGAGGTTAACTAAAGTAGAGAACTGACCATTACATGTCCTCTTCGAGCTAAGTTTATAGTTGTTTATTTACTTTTCAAAGAGTTTCACCGTTCTTATTCCTCCTCAGATAAAGTTTTTATACTAATTACTTTTCCGAATATGTCGTATATGCTTCTATTACTTCTTTCAATTTAGATTTAGATTCTTGTTTACATGAAACACATTTATAAATTTTCTAACAACTTTATGGCAACAGGAATTTGCTATGGTAACGAATATCTAATATGTGAATATGTTTACTTTATTCTCTAATTAGTAAATGATATGTGCATGGATTCTATTATCCATGACGTATCTTTTTTTTTTTGCAATAAAGTATTTAGAAAGTGCTGTTGATTTGTATTTCAATCAAATGTTATTTATTATCTTTTCGTTTTAAGTGTTGTACTGAAAACTAAACATCAGAATATCACTAAATGGATAGTCTCTCTTCTTTTTTTAAAAAAAAACTGGTCGAACCATACGATGTTTATTAAATTACATCATTATATGTAAGTCAAAATAACTAACTAACTAACTAACTAACAATTAAACAAATCAAGTAAGTTAATATGGCAATATTTAAACCACTACGATATGATAGAGCCGTCCTGATACATTCATAATGTTTAAAACATATATAAGAAATTTAAATACCCATAAGAACTTATTTATTTTATATACCAGATCTTGAGGCAAGACAAAATATATTCAACAAATATTTGGTGGAACCGTTATATAAACTGTTTAAAAGAGAGAGAAAATCAGTTTATTATAAATTTCCAACTGTTCAAGATTTTGATTTTTGAAATGATGGTATATCACTTCACCTGCCATGTATATTTAATTTAATACATACAAAAATCTTGAAAAGAAGAATACAATACAAGCTCACAAATTCGTAATGTGTTATATGATTTCACCGACATTGAAAGCTTGTTTTTTTATCCACTCTCTGTTCACTTTCTATATTACTTAGTTTTAAAAAATCTTGGAAGATTCTTTTTTTTTCTCATCGGGAATTAGACGCCAAATTAGGGGTGTCGAAAATAGGTTTGTGTCACATAATATTTTTTCTTTGAAAATACAAAATAAAATATATAAATAATTTAAGAAATCAATATTCTTGTTTTTTATAAGAAAATATATTCCTTTCAAGAACTACTTTTATACTTCTTCTGTTTTTATAATTATTTTTTGTTATTTTGTAAATTTCTTACTCAATAGTCATTGATTGGCTATCATAACAAACTAATAAATTATTATAAAAAAACAATAAATACAAATGAGTCAAGACCAAACTTTAAGTGCTGGTAACTTTGTTCAACACTCACAAGTTAATTTAAACGAAACGGCTGTGGATGCTCCAGAAATTGAGCCAGAAATTGCTGAAGCCTCAACACCTATTGCTGCCGGTACTATCCACACTAAAAAAGTTCGTCTTGCCAAACATCCAATGAATGCAACCCAAGCAAAATATCATGAATTTAAAACAATTGAACATTTCAAAGAATACAAATTATATTCTGAAGCTAAGGCAAAAGCTACTAATATGGCAGTAGTACGGGTTGTAGACGCAAACATAAGGCCCATGGTTACCTCTATCCGTAGTTCGCCCGTTCTATTATCTACAAGGTTTATTACTGATTATTTGGATAAAGCTACTCTAGCTACTGTGATTTTTACTGAAAGGTTTATGCCTTGCATGAAAAAGACTGGTTCACAAGAAATTATGAAGACCATTACATATCCAATTGTTTTACCTTTACGTTTAACAAAGGATATTAAGGATGCTACTGTCGAAGTTACAACATATTTTATCTATAGGCCATATCACAATCAGTTAGTGAGGTTTAGACATTTTTACAATAGGAGATTCATTGATACTAAGAATAAGCCATTAATTAGGGGGAATCTTGATCCAATCATCAGTCCTTTAAACAATAATATTGAAAAGATAGTTAAAGCACGCTTCCCAGATATGATGGTCCATCATAAAGAGTCATTCTGTTGTGAGACATCAAGAAGTGCTTCATTGGTTTATGTCGTTACAAAAGGTACAAAAGCCTCTACCTTAAAACACATGACAAATAAAATGATGATGCCTTGTATGGCTGCTCACAAGGTTAATGAAATTTTTAATAAACATTTAGATAAGCAAGATGATTTAAGGTTAAGAAGTGTTTTGAGAGCTTCAGATGGTGCATTTAAAGAAATAGAAAAGGAAGCAATAAACTATTTAAGGAATAATCTCTTACCGAGGCGATTTAAAAAGGAACAAACCGAAGTTCTAGTTGAAATTCAATCAATTAATGAGGAATCCGAATTCCATATCCTTCCAATTGACGAACCAGCTGAAGCACAAGTACAAGCACAAGAATCCCACATCGCTGAAGACGTTGAAAATCCGGATCCGCTAAGAGAGGTGGACCATTCTTCTGCTAATAATGAGTCTACTGAAAATGCTACTTCTTTTCCTGTAAACCAACCAGTGGCAGTTTGAAAATAATTAAAAGGTGAACCCCGTTATTAAGGTATCAAAATTGAACTGCCCAAATTGATATTACGATCAATATAAAACTAATCTGCGTGCAAGATAATGTTACAAGTAGAAATTGGTTATGATTATTCTAATTCTGATGGTTACTAAGAATCCATTGCTAGATAGTAAAAATTATAATTCATCTTATCTTCTGGATTCAAATATCAAAATTAGCAAATATTCTATCACACTTTCTGAATGTGATTCTTCACTTTTTTTTGCTTCTCATTCAAGTTATTAATATAAAAAATTCTGTATACGTTTCACTATATAACATAAATAAAATTTAATAAATTTAACTATTATAAAGTATTTCACTTTTAAACAATTAATTTTGGTAATCGTGCATCCGTACATTTTGGGACATACACCCTTACATCTCTAAATTATCATAAAATAATATTTCTGATTTTTTTTTTGAATTTTTTTTTGAATTTTTTGGAACGGGCAAAACAATAACTAAGCAAAAACAAAAAACATATTGGAAGGCTTCCTCATTTACCTTTAGGCTCTCACAGCAACCATAACCACCACGGCCTAGATAATCAGTCCTCCCAAACACAATTGTGTTACACCAGATTCCCTGTCTAGGATAAACTGGTAAGCTGGAAAATTCAAATTTCGGAATCAATGGAGTTGGAGAAGGTTCTCTCTAACGGAAAATTGTTACCATCAACTATTGTATTACCATTTTACCATTACTTACTGTGGACTTCAGTTAATGGCAGAGCTGTGAACTTTTGGTAAATACTTTACATTACTCCTTGTAAGATGGGTTACCACGAATTGGCACTAGATACACAGCTATCTCCTAAGTAGAAGTAGTAAGTAGTTAGAAGTTAAGTGACCTTTAAAGACATCTTGTTTATTATATATTATTGAAGTTGCAAGACAAGTACAGTAAGAAAAAAGTGAGTAAATACATACACATAGGATGATTAAAACTGTTTAAATTCAATAACATCTAGGTAGAAGTTGATATACTCTCAGTACTATGGAATAAGGAATATTTGATAATTGATATTGATATAAGTTGTAGGTTATGTTGAACCTATTTACGTATTGTAATATGGATAACCTACCGTGCATTTATCTATGTTGGTCGAATTATAAAGGAAGTGTTGATATATTTAGATTTATTCTAGAAAGATGTTACTATGATGAAAATATATATGTTGAACTACTGATCAGTTACAATGGAGATAATATAATTTTTTGAAAGCAATGAAATGGACTATCAAACTAATAGATAATGAAGAATTGAGAATTGAGACAGTTAGAATCTAATACTCCTAAACATTCTCGTGAATGATTTCATAATAAATAATAATTACTAACAAAATTTGTAATTCTATTTGAAATAATATTATTACTTTCGTATTTACAGTGGCTCATTTCAAGGAATACCAAGTTATTGGTCGTCGTCTACCAACCGAATCCGTTCCAGAACCAAAGTTGTTCAGAATGAGAATCTTTGCTTCTAACGAAGTTATTGCTAAGTCCCGTTACTGGTACTTCTTGCAAAAGCTACATAAGGTTAAGAAGGCTTCTGGTGAAATTGTTTCCATCAACCAAATCCACGAAGCTCACCCAGCCACTGTCAAGAACTTCGGTCTATGGGTCAGATACGACTCCAGATCTGGTACCCACAACATGTACAAGGAAGTCAGAGATGTCTCTAGAGTCAACGCTGTTGAAACTTTGTACCAAGACATGGCTGCCAGACACAGAACCAGATTCAGATCTATTCACATCCTAAAGGTTGCTGAAATTGAAAAGACTGCTGATGTCAAGAGACCATACGTCAAGCAATTCTTGACCAAGGATCTAAAGTTCCCATTGCCACACAGAGTCCAAAAGTCTACCAAGACTTTCTCTTACAAGAGACCAACCACTTTCTACTAAGCTGGTTATCCTATTTAACTTTTATCTAGTGAATTTGTATAATTTTGGTATGTAGATTTTTCATTAAAAACAACAAATATTGTTATCATAAAAAAAGAATTTGACAATCCTGTAGAGCTGCACAAAAGTGAGGTAGAGGGTTCAATTATATGTGCTTATGTATTTAGTTTAATAATGACCAAATCTAGGCGAATATGTTATTAAATGAAACTGGACGTATATTAAGTACTTCAATTCAATTTGTTGTATTAAAAGTTGGTACAAAAGTTTCTTAAGAGATCGCGTACAAACTAAGGATCATCTTCGGGCATTACGATTCTTGAATCCGCCCACTATTATAAGTTTCTATTTGTTTGTTTTGTTTTGTTTAGTTTATTTTTCCGTCTTCACTATGTATTATCCCCAGCATGTACGTAAGCAATATAAAGACCATTAAGTACGTGGGGCAAGATAGTAGAACAACTTATATAAACAGTGAAAAATAGTTATACATTATTTATAGAAAGGTTGAAGTTCCAAACAGATTACTCTAACATTTACAGTTCTTTTAATTTTAGTTTAATTTTAAAAGGTCGATCACTAATTGATAATCTTAACAATAATGTCAACAAGTCAATCGATCAAAGTAAATGATGAAATTAATAATATAACATCCAGGAAGAAAGGGAGCAATAAAACCAAGTCAAAGGATGGAGTTACTGAAAGTACAAGTGATGATATTCATCTACCAGTAACAGAAATTCATTTGAAATCCCATGAATGGTTTGGCGATTTCATCACGAAACATGAAATACCACGTAAGGTGTTCCATTCTTCGATAGGGTTTATTACATTATATTTATACACTCAGGGGATAGATTATAGATCTGTTGCAACACCTCTAATAATAGCTTTCGTGAATATATTTATATTAGACCTGATCAGATTACGTTGGTCGTTTTTTAACAAACTTTACTGCCGTTGTGTTGGTGCATTAATGAGAAAGAAAGAAATACATACATACAATGGTGTATTATGGTATCTGTTAGGTTTAATATTTTCTTTTTCTTTCTTTTCCAAAGATGTCTGTTTGATTTCTCTATTTTTGTTAAGTTGGTCAGATACTGCTGCTTCTACATTTGGTAGAAAATATGGACATCTAACACCAAAGATTGCAAGAAATAAATCCTTGGCAGGTTCTTTGGCTGCATTTACTGTTGGTTTATTGACCTGTTTGGTATTTTATGGATATTTTGTTCCTCATTACAACTATTTAAATAAAGAGGGTGAAATTATGTGGTCCCCAGAGAGCAGTAGATTAGGGCTAATGAATTTGTCATGGTTAGGAGGTTTAGTTGCTGCATTAAGTGAAGGCATTGATATATTCAATTGGGATGACAATTTTACCATTCCTGTTTTATCTTCGATATTTTTACATAGTGTAATCTACTTATTTAGAAAATAGGAAGATTGAGTTTGATTACTTTCTAAAACATATTAACTCTTTAAAAAGAACTTTTGATCAATGATCTGAGAATATTAAAAGTTTTCAATGCTTATTGTTTCTTTAGTTTGGTATATTCCATACTAAGATAAAAGTACAAAGAATATTCGTTGGTATCATTTTAATCACCAACCACTTCTTTTAGAGAATAATTTAATATTCTTCATGATTTTTTAAACGGTTTCCCGATAAGAACTCAGACAAGTATTATTAAGATTGAAAGATCTCTCATCGGGAGAGTTCTGTCTACCTACCTACATATTTTTTATTTCCCAATATACATTTTCCTCACATTATTTATAGATAGATAAAAGAAGCAAAAAATGCTTTGATTTAATTATTAATATTCATTTCTGCTACATCTCCAAATGTCTCTCAATCGTTAATTATCGTTAATTATCGTTAAACTACATATATTTAAAAATTACATAGCTAAAACGTGACATTAATTAAATTTTCACTAAAATGAAGAGCACCATTGACGGCGAGTGAAAAAAAAAATTTAGTTGTTTTTTTTTTTGAAGATTTTGCACGATGCTCTGCGAAACAGCGAAAATTTTCTTAGCTCATCGAGGATCCATCCATTTTTTTCAATTTTTTTTTCATAGGTATATAGAAATTAAGAAATATTTGAGAAGGTTATTAAAAGATACTATTGGTTAAGAGTTAGATTCTTCTATCAAGCAGAATTTCAGATCCTCCAAAGACCACCAATATGTCATACGTTTTAACCGAAACCTCTGCAGGTTACGCTCTATTGAAGGCCTCTGATAAGAAGATCTACAAGTCAACCTCTCTATTGGATGATTTAAACTCCTCTGACAAGGTCCTAAAGGAGTTCAAAATTGCTGCATTCTCTAAGTTTAACTCTGCCGCAAATGCTTTGGAAGAAGCTAATTCTATTATTGAAGGTAAAGTTTCTCCACAATTGGAGAAACTTTTGGAAGAAATCAAGAAGGATAAGAAGAGCACTTTAGTGGTTAGTGAAACTAAACTGGCTAACTCCATTAACAAGCTTGGTTTGAACTTTAATGTTGTTTCCGATGCTGTCACTCTAGATATCTATAGAGCTGTCAAGGAATATCTACCAGAATTACTACCAGGTTTAAACGATTCTGATTTGAGCAAAATGTCTTTAGGTCTAGCTCACTCCATTGGTCGTCATAAATTGAAGTTTTCTGCTGATAAGGTCGATGTTATGATTATCCAAGCTATTGCTCTTTTGGATGACTTAGACAAAGAATTGAATACATACGCTATGAGATGTAAGGAATGGTACGGGTGGCATTTCCCTGAACTAGCTAAGATCGTTACTGACTCAGTCGCTTACGCTAGAATTATTTTGACCATGGGTGTTAGATCCAAGGCTGCTGACACAGACTTGAGTGAAATCTTACCAGAAGAAGTCGAAGAGCGTGTTAAGACCGCTGCTGAAGTTTCCATGGGTACCGAAATTACAGAGGATGATTTAGACAACATTAAGAACTTAGCTGACCAAATTGTCGACTTTGCTGCATACAGAGAACAATTATCCAACTATTTGGCTGCTAGAATGAAGGCTATTGCTCCAAATTTGACCCAATTAGTTGGTGAACTAGTTGGTGCTAGATTAATTGCCCACTCTGGTTCTCTAATATCTTTGGCTAAGGCTCCAGCCTCCACCATCCAAATTCTTGGTGCCGAGAAGGCTTTATTCAGAGCATTGAAGACTAAGCATGATACACCAAAATACGGTCTTTTGTACCATGCCTCCTTAGTCGGTCAAGCTACCGGTAAGAACAAGGGTAAGATTGCTAGAGTTCTAGCTGCTAAGGCCGCTGTCTCTATACGTTATGATGCTTTGGCTGAAGACAGAGATGACTCTGGTGACGTGGGTCTAGAAGCTAGAGCCAAGGTTGAAAACAGATTATCACAAGTTGAAGGTAGAGATCTAAGAACTACTCCAAAGGTTGTCCGTGAAGCCAAGAAGGTTGAGATGACTGAAGCTAGAGCTTACAATGCTGATGCTGATGCTGTCACTGAACCAGCTGCTGAAACTGCTGACTCTGATGATGAAGATGAAGATGAAGATGAAAAGAAAGAAAAGAAGAAGGAAAAGAAGGACAAAAAGAGAAAGAGAGATGAAGATGAAGACTCTAAGAAGTCCAAGAAATCCAAGAAGGAAAAGAAGGAAAAGAAGGAAAAGAAGGAAAAGAAAGAGAAGAAGGAAAAGAAGTCTAAGAAAGAGAAGAAATGATTTAGTATTTGCATAACTAATCTAGTATTCCGGCTCCCTCCATTCATTCATCATTTAATCCTAAAATAATATAAAAAATCTGTAAATTAGTATATGAAGAATAAACACATACACAAGTAATGTTTATAAAACTCAAAAAAGATAATCATTTGTGTAAAAATAGCATAAATACTGAAGGTTGTATCGCCTTTATGTATCATTAGTTGTAATTTTTGTTTGTCTGTTTACATTTGATTAACAAATTTTTATCTCATCGGACATTCATCAATATTTAAGATTCTTAAACAGTAATATTTTTTGACCGTATTCAACCTGATAGAGACAAACATTATCAAGTACTCCATAGTATTCATCTCGAGAGGTATTCATAGTTTATCCAACAGCAGAAATTGATTCATGCTTTATTAATATAATGGCTGAGGAAATTTCATTATCACTAGAAGAGACCAATAAGATACGAATTCAGTTAGGTTTAAAACCTATTGTGCTTGCTGATTCTGGTACTACTAGTGGAAACAATCATAAGTTACCTGAAGTTCGAGGAGACCAGAAGGATATAAAGACACAATTTATAGATGAAAATAGGATCAGTAATATTAGAAAACGTTTAAACAAAGCATCACAGCAGATAATTCTTAACTTAAATGACGAGTCACAAACAAATGAAGGATGGTTGAACAAAGTTGGAAGTCAAGACAAAAACCATACTGTGAATATATCATTTGACGATGAAGTAGAAGATGACGATGATGGAAATATGCCTGTATTGAAATTGTCGCATAAGCTTAGCGAATTTCAAAATGGGAAGGATATCATCTTAACGTTGAAAGATAAGAGTATAAATGATGACAAATCTGACGATGATGTTTTAGAAAATGAGGCCTTATCTACATTCAAAGATCAGAGTAAAAATTTGAAATTAAAAGATATGAATAAAGAAAGAAGGCGAAAGAAATACACTTTGAATGTATCAAGTAAAGACTTGGAGGATCAAGACTCAGATAAAGAAGAGCAAGGATCAGTTTTAAGGATAAACGCAAATTCTACCATTCCAACAGATATTGAGGAACAGGGTCATGTGATTGACAACAATGAAAAGGTCAACAAAATAAAAGTTGAATTTTCCGATAATGACAGTGAAGATGACTTTAATGGTGGTGACTTTAAGGTTGCAAAAATTAAAAAGAGAAAAATTAAAGATTTCAAATCAATTAAAAAACGTAAAAAGATCAATTTACCTTCATTGATTAAAGAAGTTAAACTTATTGATGAGGATGAGGATGAGGATGATTTGTTAAGCTTGAAAATAAACCGTACAACTGATAATTTTAAGAAAGAACGACCCGACTTGGTTAATGAAGCTGAACACGATATTAAAAAGGAGGCAATGGAAAATCGGAGAAGAGAAATGGAGATTAGAAAGCTTCGTAATAATGATAAGGTAGCAGCAACTGGCGGGGGTTTGATGATTGATGAATCGGCCAGTTTCTTAACTAAGTTGAATTCTAAATTGATTGAGTCCGATGACGAGAAAGAAAATGCGATTGTAGATGATATATTTACTGAAGAAGATAAAACACATACGTCTACACCATACAATCGTTTAGAATCTACTCTACCATCTATTCCAAATGACAAGACCCAAAGTGATACTAGTGCTAATAAAGAGGTTACTTTTTCTAGCGGTTTGGCCTCAACTTTGCATTTTCTTCAGGACCGAAATGTTTTACCTACGAAACAAGAAATAACTGATAATCCTTCTAATGATGAATTATTAAAGTTGAAGAAAAAAATTGGACATCGAAAGTTAGAGGAAGAAAGAGAAAAGAAATATGGCTCAGATACTCGAATTCAGAAGGATCAACGTACAGTATCCAATATACAGAGTGAAATATTGAAGGAATATAACCCAGAGATTAATCTTGTGTATAGGGATGACAATGGAAATGAATTAACGACAAAAGAAGCATATAAAAAATTATCTCAACGATTCCATGGGACCAAAAGTAACAAACGGAAACAGGCAAAGTTCGATGAGCGTGTTCAACAAAGAAATACACAGAAACGATCAGCAATGCAATCCAACTTTTTTGAGTCGATAACTAACAATAAAGAAGGAGAATGAACTTATTGAATATTATATTACTATTTTTTTAATCATATATAATCATTTATATCTCAATTACAAGAATAACTTTGGTAAGTAATGTATTTTTTTTTATATTATCACTTTTTTCTTTTTGTTTACTTTTTTTGATATTTAGTACCATTTCTAATACTTTAGTGAAATCAATAATTCAAAGAATAATCAAAAAATTTAAGTTGACGCGAATTCTTCATTTTCTTTTTTCTAAGCGATCTTTATGCTTATTGAATAACAGAATTTTTTTTCACTCCATTAGGACAAAAGATGAAATCTATAACAGATACACATACGTAAGAAACGTTACAGTCCATAATAAACTTAATGCAACATCTTAGAACTAGTAGAAATACCCATATTAATAACCTAAATAGTTATTTATAAGTACGCTGTGCCGTTGGTTTACATAGGTTGATAATTAGAACCAAAAAAGGAACGAATCATCAAATATAGACCTATTTCTATTCATTATATTGACCTATTTCTATTCATTATATTGTTCGAGATACCTAAATTCACAACACCATTTTCTTATAGTTGATCTCATCTCATTTGATATTTATAATTTAAAATCGAATATCTATTCTTCCCTTTGGAAACATACCGATAAATATTGTTGATGAGTAGCATAGAGACAAACGGTATCACATCGGTGACGAAGAAACGTCGTGGTTCGACCCATAAGAACTTATTTGATTCAGATCTCTACAGTATTCCTAATGAACCAAACAGTTTGTACCAGCAACGGAAAGCTGAAAAGTTACGAAATACACATTACCAAAGCCATGGCTCTGTGTCAAGTCAATTAGCTGACTTGTGGACATCTCTAACGTCATGTATCTCCAAGGAATACACTAACCAATACGATAAAGATTTTTGGCCTGAAATTAATATGAAAGTTGTCGTGTTATGTTTCCTATGGTATGTGACATCATCAATATCTAGTAATCTAGCCAAGACTATCTTGAAAAAATTTACACATCCTGTTGCCCTTACTGAATTACAATTTTTAGTGAGCGCCGTCCTTTGTCTGTCTTTTGCATGTGTCGTGAATATATTCCAAAGGCCTGAATTGAACTATGGTAGGTTTGCCAAGACACTTAGGAGTTTCCCTAACGGAATTCTTCCAACTTATATGAATGGCAATTTCAAAGAATGCATTAAGGAAAGATTTTTAAAACCAGATAAACTAGTTTTAATGACTACTTTCCCACTTGGTATCTTCCAATTTGCTGGTCATATAACATCACATAAAGCTACCTCGTTAGTTTCCATCTCTTTGGTTCATTCCATCAAATCATTGTCCCCAATCATTACGGTTGCCTATTATACTACATTTGAAAAGAGGAAATACAACCCTTTAACCTATTATACTTTAGGTCTTTTAATTTGTGGTGTCATGGTTACTTGTTGGTCAAGCCATAACCACCAAAGTAAGATGGATAATAAAAATAATGGTGGTATCCTATTCTTAGGAATAATTTATTCCTTCATCTCTACAATAATATTCGTGACTCAGAATATCTTCGCAAAGGGTGTACTGAGTGTAAAATTGCAAAAAGAAGGTGTTCTATCTTCACGTTCAAGGGAAACTAAAAAGGAAAGTCGAGAGAATTACACTTCTACCGCACAGATAGATAAGATAACTATCTTGTTCTATTGCTCTTGCATGGGATTCTTACTTACCTTGGGCCCCTTCCTTACAAATGAGCTATTGCATGGTTCTAGTCTTCGAGCAGATATGAATATGACTGTTTTCTTATTGACTTTATTCCATGGAATAACTCATTTCATTCAAGCAATGTTGGCATTCCAATTAATTGGTCTTTTATCTACCGTGAATTATAGTGTTGCTAACATTATGAAACGTATTGTAATCATCTCAGTAGCATTAATTTGGGAGTCTCATCTCAGTTTCATGCAATTCTTTGCTTTACTTTTAACCATTATGGGATTATATGGATACGATAGATGGGGTCTATCTCACAAGGAATCTCGACAATTATAGAGATATAACAAGAACAACTTGACAAATTCCTCTTTAGTCAACAACCAAACATAAATAAATACATACCGTTATCTACTAATAATCACAAGAGTTAATTCCGGTGAATTTTGAGAAACACCTGCCAATTTGTATATATATGTCAGTTCATTGGTGTAGCAGGAACTATAAACTTCGGGAAGCGAGTCCCGATGCCGCAACGGCGCCATAACAAAAACAGAAGCATTCTGCAGAGACAACACAAAAAGACACATTATATACAACATTTAGTCCTTTCTATATAGAATTTTTTTTTATTATCTTGAAGTTAAAGGTGAGCTGTATTCTCTAGAATCATATCATCTTCTTGTATATATCGTTAGATATATAGATTTCATAAAAGAAACTGATGTAAGAACAATAAATAATTTAAAAACAAACAAACAACCTCTATGTGCAAACGTACAAGTTTTTGTTCTTTTGGATAAAACAATATTAAAAAATAACAACAAGGATAATCAAGGCAATATTATCTTCCCCTTATTCTAGATAAGCTAACTTTATAGTAGGACCAATTAAAGTATTTTCTGTAGGATGGAAGATCAGCCCAGGTACTTGTTTCAAGCTTGCTCTTGTTGAAAGATCATCAAAGGAGAGAGTTTTGATAAGCCCGTTAACGGCTCTGCCTCTCCTACTAAAATGAAAGCCCTTAAACACCAAAACGCATGCAAGTTAATCAGAAAAAAATATAAAATCTAATTAATTTTTCCCGCAAGGGTGTGCATCGCAATGATGTTTGCATACCTGTAATTAGGAAGATGACACACAAACAAAACACCTTCGACCACTTTCTTGGCTAACTTTCTTTTTTTTTATTTGTACAAAATAACAAGACCTTTTACTTCTTCTGTAAATATATTATTGGAATATATCATTAATTAAGGGTGACCGGAGCTGGTTCTTATTTCTATAACAACAAGCTCTGAATCGTTTCATTAACAGTATATACATAATCTATTAATAAATAAAATCTTTAACTGCTCCCCTTAAACCATAGTAATGATCACTTGTTCTTTTATTTTTTATTTTTTATTTTGTTATGTTCAAGTAAGATATTCCAACTAGTATTATGTCTCTTGTTGAAGCTACAGAGATGGGAACAACTCTTGAGATATTTTGTCTTCCTAAAGTAAAATCTAGACTCACACGGTGGAAATATAACTTCATTCGATGAGCATAAATAACCAAACACAATGAATTCGATGCAAAAATTTCATATATTAAATTCGGGGATGGGTTACCGGATTACTCGTCCACTAATAAAATATGCAAACTTTTTTTTCTTTTGTTCCTCTAATTATCTTATAAGAAAAGGCAATAAAAAAGAATTTTTTGTAAGAACAACAAAACGGCGTAATTTAAATAATCCGCCTTTCTTTTTTCTTTCCAGGTTCGGCTCTGCTGACGTTTCTTGGAGGATCTCGCGCTGTTGACTCATTTATTACTTTTCTTTTTGTTAATTTCTCGAGCGCAAAGCTAAAATACTTTCTTTTTTCTTCTTTCTTGGTGATCATAAATATTAATAATAATAATAAAAATAAATCAGTCACTTTTAATATGTGTCTTTTTTCTTTGTTATGGAAGAACGAAATACAATAGAGTAATGATGGTGTGGTGGACATATTTATGCACAGTGAATTTTACGGAGAAAAGAATATATACAACTTCTAATCATACCCCTAGGTATATTCAACTGTATATACAACTTACGAGTGTGGGATTGTCTCTTTTATAAATATTCATATTCTTGTCGTTCTTTTAATATATAAGATGCACTAATTAATAAAATTTTTAATAAGTATCTTTGGATAATTTATAATTCTATCTTAAACATTATTTATAATTTTAAAAATTGAATTTATACACATCAACAACAAAAAATTAATAATATTGATTACGACATTAGGATTTATAACATATAATCTGATACTTAATCAAACAAGAAGATAACATTTTTTAACTCTAACTAACAACCTGGATTACTAGCATTTTAAGAAAAAAACAACAGAAATCCATAAAAAAATAATTAATAAACAACTTTCATTATTTCTAAAACATATCTATAAAATTTTCTCCTTTAAAGATAATGAAAAATGCAAACTTATCAAATACGGCATCCTCAGACAACAAAAATATTTCAAATTTTAATTCTAACGACCTGTCACAAGTAGAAACAGCTGTTGCACGTCCACAACCTGCACGTTTCATGTCGTCTAGTTCCCTTGATGAAGATGCCATTATCACACCAGTCGAATCTGCTTCTTCATTTGATTACAAATCAATTGAATCTACTCCATCTGTATCATCGCTAACTTTTGATAAGAAGGACAAAACATTGGCGGTATATACTTCTACTAATGCTCTTGTCGGTGAAAAGACCCACGAACATTCTGATTCAGATGAATCAACTTTAAACGATGAAAAAGCATACACCGAAGATGATGATGACTTCCCAGAAGGTGGCCGTACTGCGTGGATGGTCGTGTTCAGTTCATTTTGTGGGTTTGTACCATGCTTCGGTCTAATGAATATCGGTGGTGTTATCGAAAATTACATTCAAGACCATCAACTAAAAGAGGAATCATCATCCACAATCGGTTGGATATTCTCTTTAATGTTCTTCATTTGCTTTTCATCATGTATCTTCAGCGGTACTTATTTTGATAGAAATGGGTTCAAAGCCCCAATCGTTGTAGGATCTTTACTTCACGTTGCCGGTATATTCTCATTGGCTAACTGTACCAAATATTGGCATTTTATCATCGCCTTCTCTATTTTATGTGGCCTGGCTAATGGTATCCTAATGTCTCCTCTAATGGGTGCACCTGCCCATTTCTTCAAGAGAAAGCGTGGTACTGCTACTGCCTTGGCAACCGTCGGTGGTTCTGTTGGTGGTGGTCTATTCCCATTAATGCTACGTAAGTTCTTCTCTATGGAGAAAATGGGTGTCAGTGACTATGGTTATATGTGGGGGATCAGAACCCTTGGTTTCATCGACTTAATTTTACTTTGTGTTTCTGTTACCTTAGGTAGAGAAAGACTACCTCATGTGGTAGACGCTCCAAGAAACAATGAATCTCGTTACAAACATATCTTAAGAGTGTATTTGTTACAAAGTCTAGATGTTAAGGCATTCCTTGACATGAAATATTTCTTTTGTGTTTTGGGAACTGTCCTAGGTGAACTTTCTTTGACTTCCGCTATTACTTATTACAGTTCATACGCAACGAGTCAAGGTATCAGTCAATCTGACTCGTACATGTTGATCATGACAATCAATTTGGTGGGGATCCCAGGGAGATGGGTACCAGGATTTTTAAGTGACGTTGTCGGAAGATTTAATATTGCCATTGTTACATTGACATCCTTATCCTTGATAATGTTCATTGGTTGGTTACCATTTGGTACTAACTTAAGGAACATGTATGCAATAAGTGTACTATATGGGTTCTTCTCAGGTTCCATCTTTTCTTTACTACCAGTCTGTTGTGGTCAAATTTCTAAAACTGAAGAATTTGGTAGACGTTACTCTACAATGTATTTCGTCGTTTCATTTGTGACATTGGCAGGTATTCCAATTACTGGTGCTATTATTGGCAACAAGTCCGTAACCAATTACCAACATTACGTTATATTTTCTGCAGCTACTTGTCTAGCTAGTGCAATTTGCTATGTTATCTCAAGAGCTTACTGTGTCGGATTTAAACTGGTGAAATTCTAAGTTATTAGACATGACCTTATTCATATCATAATCTGGGAAACTAAAAATATAAGAAGTTTCCTGATACTTCAATTTTATAGAAGTTTTTTTTATTCTAATTATACTTGTTCTGTTTAAACAATTAATATGATAATTATTAGTATTAATTTTTTTTTAACTGAACCGTCTTTAATTTTGTGTATATACCAATCTATAGTAATAATATCTTTTTTATACAATATCATGTAATGTCTAATATTGAATATTAGCTTTATTTGCTACAAGTTGGGTCAACATTTTTGTAAATATCATAGTCTATCCACTCATTAACACGACATCCTTGCAAAAGTTGCATCGCATATTCATTTTCGAAATAATTAATTAATTTACCTGAATTCTCAAAATCATAGTTTTCTTGGCCTTGCAATAACCTCAACATTCCTATCCTAAGATATATCAATGGAATGCGAAGTCCATTTATGAGTTTTAAACCGTCCTTAGTGAGAAGATGTGGTGAACACATAATGACAACAAACTTATCACGTTCGGAATTATTAACAAGTGACCCAAATGTCCCTACCAATTCCCTCAATTCTTTGGGGGTAACTTTACTCGAGGTGAAAGCTTTGCATTGGACTAAGGCCCTTAGCGATGTGACCTCATTTCCTGATTCAATTTTATTTGCAATCGGTGATAGACGGGCACCATTTACAGTACATCTTTTCGGAATTTTATCTCGATATGGTCCTAAAACCTGTTCCATTTTTTTATAAATGGGAACAACTGACCAATCTCCAGTAATATCAACGCCACCATCATGGGCCCCTCCAATTCTCTCGAGATTTGTCATGCCAAGTTTTTGACTCATTTCTCTCATTGCTATATTTTCATACAACGTACCCTGAAAGACAGTACTACCGGCCGTGTGCTTATTGAGAGAAATATACCGTTCAATAGCTGCATTAGTGATTTTTCTTACCTGTGAATATGTTATTCTCATGTCATTTGGCTTGGTCGTATTTGTATCATGAGTGATGCTAAATATACAAGTTTAGGTTGTCACATTTATCTGTGATATATTCATTTAGCTTCATTTTTTTTTTTAAAAAGAACCGAAGCTAACATTTACAAACCCAATATGATGGTCCCACCCGTAGTAGTATATTAAGAATCAGCCATCTAGTTGTTTGACACCAACTAATAGATCAAAATACGTGGTGCAAGGCAAACAAAACAAGCCAAATAAATACATACTTTACTTCAAATATGAGTACAGATAATCTAAATGTTTCTGATCCTAAATTGACCCAAAATGAGAAGTTTGACGAGACTGATGTAAAGAGCAAGGTGGTTCCTATCTTTGAATTGACAAACACCATAGAGAACTCTCTTGATGAACTTCAAGATAAAATGGATAAGAACGAAAAGGATTTTATGGCTGCTATGAACACTATTGAGCAAAAAATCAAAGATATTGAACAGTAATCTTTAGTATGGTATGAAAAGAATCAAGTTCTATCGCATTGTTGAATGATAAACAGAGGGTCAGGTGAAGATTACAGCTGTACGAATACATATTGCTTAATAACTTACCAATATAAACCAATAAACGACTAGAGCATACCTTTTTGGTTCTTCCTTACAGTGATTACGTATACGATTGTTAGCTGCTGTAGGGAATTCGAAAACAGGATCAAGGCTACACTACCTAACATATTGCTAATTCCTGAAATACATCCATATTATTCATATATTTGCTTATCTAATGTTATAATATTACAATGTTTAATTCTGATTATTTAGAGTGTTTTATTTACTATTTTATTCAACTTTTTGTTTTTTATCCTGGTGCTCAACTGTGTCAGGATGCAATCCATCAGAAACGGTTTCAGTGTTGCTAGTTGATTCTATATCTGATGCCTGAACAATTGGTGGAGTTTTTACTGATGTGATAGTGTTAGTCTGTACAGTATCAGATGTTTCAACTATCACAATAGGTGAAACGACAGTGTTACTACTCACCTCTTGCTTATTATTTATACCATCATCCGCTCTAACAAATTCAGGATGCACACTAGTACTTGGTGTAGGCGCAACACTAGGTGTGCTAGAGTCCTCTCTATTACTTCTTCCTCTCCTTTTCCTCATACCATCTTGCCCTTCATATTCTCTTACAAGTAGTCCCAATAATGTATGAGCTCTTTTTGATAATTCGTGAACCGTTCTTGTTCTCATAAACCAATCGAAGATAAACAAATCACTCATTACTACAGCCTGCTTAACCTTATCATATAATTTAGAATCTAGTAAACCAATTTTGCTAACAGCGATAAGTATGAATTTATCTTCAGTAGAGTTGTATACTTTTCTAGCGTTATTTGGCGCATAGGAAATAACCATTTCCTGTTGTGGATATTTATATTGTCGTATTTTCATATTCAATATACCTTCCTGATACCTTAATCTTTCAAATTTTCTTTCTCCATTTTCAATAGTAGTCAAGTACTTTTCATATCCATTAATATCAGTATATCTCTTCCAAAATATTACTGCATACTCTTCAACCTCCTCAGGTGTCTTCGAATCAATAGATTTTTTAATATTTTCCATGCTGGTTCTACCATACTTGGCGCATGCACTTATAAACGATAAGAAATCTCTTTTGGTCCAATTGTTGTACGCTTGCGAAATTAATTCTTGTTTCTCTGTTTCGTCTTCTTCAGTATACTCTTCTGCATTATCGATTTTATCTTGCTCTTCCTTTATCTTAACAGCCATCGTCTCATCAACGTCCTCATTATCATCATTATCGTTAGAAGAATCATCATCAGATCCATCATCATCGTCCGAATCATCAGACTTTCTAGATCTCTTCTTCTTCTTTTTCGAGCTACTATCATTTTCAACTTCCTCTTCATTTCTTTTGATATCATAAGATGTAACTTTATAATTAACCTTTTTCTTGAAATATAGCTGTTCCTTTTCCTGTAATTCGTCTACACGTTTTGGATAGAACTGATAATCTTGACCATGAACAATTTTTGGGGCACGGGGCATTCTAGGTTGTGGCGTTCCTTTGGAGGACTTAGAAGATCCACCAATAATCTCCTTATAATAATCATCAACTGAATAAGTCTGCTGTTCTCTTCTTCGTTCTCTTCTTGAGGGATTGATCCAAGTGGTAACCTTATCCTTATCTTTTTTTTGGAAATTCTTACCGTTCCATTCATAGGCAGATTGGTTTTCAATACCATTGTATTTCTGTAAATCGTCTAAACCAAGTGATTGGAACTTTGCATTTAATTGTTGCGTCCTTTCTTCACCCTTTTTCAGGATTTCATCTATATCATCATCAACTGTTATCTTCTTTGTACCATTATCGAACATATCCTTTGCACCGTATTGAATCATATCTAGCAAATCATCCTTAGAATTACCAATATTAGCAGTTTTCTTACCAGTCCCCTGTTGGATGACCAACTGATCCAGTCTCAATTTCTGAGCAGCACGTTCAATAACTTTCTCTTCAATTGCATTTTCTGTAACGAACCTATAAACATAAACTTGCTTCTTTTGACCAATTCTATGAGCTCTATCCATGGCTTGCAAATCTGCTTGAGGATTCCAGTCAGAGTCAAACAAAACAACTGTATCAGCACTAACCAAGTTAATACCAAGGCCACCAGCACGAGTGGTTAGCAAAAATACAAATTTATCAGAATCTGGTTTATTATATTCATCAATTGCCTCAATACGCTCTTCATGAGACGTAGAACCATCAATTCTACAATATTCGTACTCTCTAAAGAAACAGTAATCTTCCAAAATGTCCAAAAGTCTAGACATTTGACTAAATATCAACACACGGGACCCTTTTTCTTTTAGACGTTTTAAAAGTTTATCCAACACAATCATTTTACCAGCATTATAAACCAAATGTTCATCTGTTGTATACGGCGGACCTGGTTCTGCACCTTCAAATAGGTAAGGATGATTGCAACATTTCCTCAGTTGCATAACAATGTTCAATAGACGTGTCTTACCTTCTCTTTTTCCTACGGCACCATTGACAGCGTCAATATCCTTTTCAAGCAATGATTTGTACCATTTAATCTGCATATCTGTCATCCCCACGTAAACATTAGTTTCAATTTTTGGCAAAAGAGATTTCTCGACATCTGCTTTTATTCTTCTTAATAGGAATGGGTTTAACACATCATGCAATTGTTGAACGACAACCTCTTGGTCCTGATCAGAATTATTTTGTTCGAACCATTCATCGAAAACTTCCGAATCACCAAAAACATCTGGTAACAAGAAATTTAATAAGGCCCATAGTTCATGAAGATTATTTTGTAATGGGGTACCTGTAATCAGTAATCTACTCTTAGAATAGAACAGTCTAATAATTTGAGATAAAGAACTTTGTTCATTTTTAATACGATGTGCTTCATCAATAATCAGATATTGCCATGCCACTTTTTTTAAAACATTTTTTTCTCTAATAATCATCTCATAGGAAGTAACTAGAACATCAAATTTGGCTTGTAATACTTTGTTCTGTAAAATATCATGTCTCTTTTCTTTATCTCCATGTAAGATTAGCACATTAACTTCAGGAGTCCATTTATTGAATTCTCTTCTCCAATTATCTAACGTTGATTTTGGTACGATAACTAAGAATGGTCCATCTATTTTTTTAACGTATCTCAAATATCCAAGAAAAGAAATTGTCTGTAATGTTTTCCCAAGACCCATTTCATCTGCCAAAATACCTGACAATTTATGTTCATGCAATGAAATTAACCAGTTAAGACCCTGTATTTGATAGTCTCTTAGTGTACCTGATTTGACAAATGAAGGTGATTCGGTTACAAAGTCTTCTTCATCGAAATCATTCTCATCTTCATCTTCTTCTTCACGCATCAATTCTGCATCTTCCTCCTTTTCAGATTTCCTGTGATGTCTAGATCCACGATCTTTTTTCTTACTTGAGTTTCCATATGTTTCAGGGTTTGTGTTATTGTTATCTATTGATTTTAGTAGTTTTTTCATAGTTTTATCATGTTTAGCTCTCATACCTATAAAGTAACGAAATAGATCAGTCAATGATAATAAATATTGAAATCTTTTATAAGTGTCACCAGAATCCTTTTGTTTGGCAATTTTTGGGTCTACAGATAGGATAAACCGAGATTTTCTTTCTTTCCAATATTCTTCATCGTGTTCATCATCCTCCACTTCTGGGGAGGTTTCTGTCTCGATTTCTGTCTCTTCTTCTTCTTCTTCTTCTTCTTCTTCTTCAACCTTATTATTATTATCATGATCTGTATTCTCCGCTGCTTCTTCAGATTTATTTGATTCATCTTCATTTTTTTCCTGAGTTGGTGTTATTTTGATTTCGTTGCTGTCACCAGTATCATCTTCACTACTATCACTTAGAATAGATAGATCCTCTTTATAATCCCCATCATCATTTTTCTCATTTTGAGTAGTTACTGGTTCTTTTCGACTTTCGTCATTGTCAATTGAATCCTTTTGAGTTTCAGTGGTTGACGGTTGTTGTGATAATGATTTATTTGAAGGGCGTTCGTCGTCTGACATCATTGAAATGATCAAATAATCGATTTAATGTTTACCGTATATGAGATATACAAACCTTAAGAATATCACGATGCAAATTGTTTGCGATATCTTTATCTCTCTAATGTCCATATAAAGAAATTTTCAAAGAAAAATAGACTTTTTTAATTTGTTTATTTATTTTATTTTTTAATATTATTCTTGATTTATTCACTATTTGTTTTCGATTTTTATTTTTTATTTTTTATTTTTTTTTGACTTTTCGTGATTTTTCCAATTTGAAATTTCAGACCTTTTTTTTTACCTTTAACTGAATAACAAAACAGTCCATAACTTAGATAAGGAGAGTAAAACAAGATATACTGTTACTGAACAATAAAAAATATTTAAATATTTGAAATATACCAGAGTAGAAGAACAACGAAATAAAATAAATACATAACGAAAACAAAAAAAATTGAAATTTGGAATATTTGAAACGAATTATTTGATTAAATATATGATTTTTTAATTACTCAGACTAAACAATATGATATAATATAAGTAGAGCATAATTAATTATTTACGTATTATAGAGGTAAAGGTTTGATTTGATGAGATATGAGATGAATTATGATATTTTTAAAAGGTTTATTCCTTTTCTTACAATAGAACTCTTTCTTTGGCAAGAACATCGATGTTCAAGCCCAATTGCTTCAAGTTAGTAGATTTATGTGGTTGTTCTACTTTCAATTCATTCTTATGAGTCTTGAATACTTCAATGTTATGAAAGAACTTGTCAAACATAATATCGGTATCTAATGGACCACCTTTAGCTTCAGGATGGAATTGCGTAGAGAAGATAGGTTTAGTCAAATGGATCATACCTTCATTAGACTTATCATTCAAGTTAATGAAGTAAGGTTTCCATTGATCCTTTGGCAAAGTATCGACATCTACTGCGTAACCATGATTTTGAGAGGTGATATGACATTGACCAGTAATTAAATCCATTACAGGGATATTATGAGCTCTATTACCATATTTCAATTTAGTAGTTTTAGCACCACTAGCTAAAGCCAACAATTGATGACCTAGACAAATACCAAAGATTGGAATCTTATCGAAATTTGGATTGTTCAATAATTCTTTCAAATTATTAATAGTCTTGACATTCATTGCTGGGTCACCAGGACCATTGGATAAAAAGATACCATCGAATTGATCAGCGACTTCTTGAATCTTGAAATCACATGGGAATACAGTGACGTTAGCGCCTCTAACAACTAAACATCTAATAATGTTTTCTTTGACACCGCAATCAATCAGTGCGATGTTTGCTACAGGGTTTTTCAAAGTAGATGCAACATGGAAAGGTTTCTTTGTAGTGACTTGTTCGACCAAATGAGTAGCCATTGGATCGAAATATTCACAAGGAGTGTCATCACCAATAGTGATTCTTCCTAAAGAGGAACCTTCTTCTCTTAAATATTGAACGACAGCACGAGTATCAACACCAGTGATGGCAGCGACACCTTCTCTTTGACACCATTGAGCCAAAGATTCAATAGCGTTCCAATGAGAGTATTTATAGGCGTATTCAGCGACAACAATACCAACGACATGAGCGTGAGGACTTTCGAAGTATTTCAATAGGTTGAATTCGTCACGAGCAGAACCGTCAGGGACACCGTAATTACCGATCAAAGGTTGTGTGAAGACTAATATCTGGCCACGATAGGAAGGATCCGTCATGGATTCTGGATAACCGACTAAGGAAGTAGTGAAGACTGCTTCACCAGCAATGGATTTTTCTGCACCGAAGGAGATACCTTCGAAAGTTGGACCATTCTGAATGTTGAAAATAGCTTTGGACATTGCTTTATGTATTTGTTAATTTTTTTTGATTAATGGAGATAGTTTGTTTTTTGTAAAAATGATTTTCTTTTATTTTGAATATATGGGTGAGATTTGTTAAAATTTCAAAGCAAAAAAAAAAGAGAGTGTTTCAGTACGAGCTGGTCTTCCAGATGTGATCAGATATGTAGTCTTGACAGGTGTATTCAGATTGTGATAACTTAAACATACAACAGAATATGAAATTAAATTGAAAAATAAAATAAAAAAGGTTAATAATAATCTTTTTTCTTTCTTTTCCAATAAGAAGTAAGTTTTAAATTAAAAGTTTTAAAATGGGAGGATGAGTAAAATATAAATATATATATATATTCTTTATATGGAATTCAAAAAAGAAAAGAAAAGAAGTAGAAACAATAGGAATAAACTAACTGAAAAATTTAGAAAAACAAAAACCAACCTTCTAGTTGACTCTTCTCTATATATATAATTTATTACTTGGTAGTATCGAGCAAAAAACAAACAACGAGCATCATGATGATGCAGTCTGTTTGAAATTTCAAACTACCAATAATGAATTTATGACGATATCATTACACTAAGATACCACGGTATATACGGCCTTTTATTTCTCACTAATTCGGATATTACCGTGACATACAGAGAGTTTCTGTTAGTTAATTGGAATTGGAACTGAAATTGGAACTGGTCATAATTAATTGTAACGATTGAAAAAGAAAAATTTTTTCAGTTCGAATTGCGACCGCACTAAGAGCTTGCTGCAGAAGCCCACAAATTTTTCCATGAAATGAACAATTTTTAATTTACTTTTCATGTCTTGAGGATATTTATTGTTACATACGCCTACTGCTACTACGGCTAACTAATAAAAGAATAATTGCTCTCATTAATATACATATTCTTAATTTGGGTGCGGGTATTTCTGACGTAACACAGATATGCATAAATTTTATCTTTTTGATAGCTGGGTTTTCTATGCGTGACTCACTCTGTCTGCTCGTATATTGTGATGTGAGATAGTGGGCAAGGAGTGAGAAAGAGAACAGTTGTGTGTGATGCACGGGCGATGCCCTTCTCATTTTTTCAATCTGTGGCCGTCTCGGCATTGCTTTTTGTTACGTGAAAGGGGAAACGTAGCGAAAAAACAAAGGCAGGGCACTAACAAATCTCCCTGTAGGAAGAAGGTATAATTGCCGGAGTGATAGCTTAGCGTAAAAGGGGTGAGCTTTCTACTCCGATTCTCTCTCTCTCCCTTCCCCTTCATTCCATTACTGGTTGGCTTTTCTCGAGAGACGTCACCGGTGATGTTAACATAACATAAGCAATGATTTATTATGGTAAGTTGGTTGCTATGTGAAATATAGAGACGCCGGACTTTAAAGTCCTTTGCGATGCTAATAATAAGCTGAAGCAGATATGCTAGAGTTAATTCTTGATGGAGAGGTGCAGGTGCAGCTTGAGATATAATGTTAAGAAAGCAAAACATACTTGCTATTCTTTTCTTATATTTGTTTTCTTGACACGCTATATCTCTTATTACCTAATATTACTTTCATTAATGTTTAGTTCTTATCAGGATATTTGAAATCTGTCGTTCCAACATAATTGAGCTGAAGCAGGCATACTAATGTTAGACTTGAGCTGAATTGGACATACTGAGGTTAGACTTATATTCGTTCATATTATATAGTGGCAGGTAGAGAGGTTGATGGCATAGCTTAAGTTTTAATGTTAGGTAAGCAAAATACAATTGTTATATTTCTCTTATATTTGTCAGTGATTTATTTATATTGTATATAATTTACAGAACGAATAGAATCTAACTCAGAATGTAAGTTCAGAATTCTCTGTCTTTATATATTATTTATTTTTCTCGACAATCGGTTTCTCCTATTACCTAATCATTACGTAATATTTGTTTCATACTATAACGCGCTTCATAACACATTCGAGATATATTGATCCCACATAATTTCTGTCAAGACTGATAGTCGTTCATTATTTAAGGTGTTAGGTATAGAGGTGAAGGCGTAGCTTGAGTTTTAATATTAAGAAAGCAAAATATATTTGTTATATTCTTCTTATATTTGTAAGTGGGTTTTTATATTTGTCAGAAATTAAGATAAAGGGTTCGCCTCTAGTAGTCTCTGCAAGCTTTAATTTATTTAATTCGGACATTTTATAATATGATAATTGATCGGTCTCTTTATAATATATAATATATATAAGTTACATATTAAAGAACATTTAATATTTTATTTATATTATATTAAGAGCTTCTTTTTTATATCATTTTCTTTAAAGGTTTTTCTTTCCTCAATCACACCTTTCATTTTTGTTTTGTCTGATCCTTATCATTGTTTGATCCTTATCAATGGTTGATTTTTATCAAAGTTTTTCTTTACCTATTTTAATTAAGAGTTGTGCATATTACTCTTAATTTCTGACAAATATAAAAAATCACTTACAAATATAAGAGAAATATAACAAATATATTTTGCTTACCTAACGTTAAAACTTAAGCTACGCCTTCACCTCTATACCTAACACCTTAAATAATGAACGAATAAAAGTCTAACCATACTATGTCTGCTTCAGCTCATTAACAATATAGTGCCGCAAGGTTAATCTCCTCATACAAATCATGAATTTTGAAAAAAGCTACATTGAAATAGGATTATAAAAATATACAAGAAACATAGCTCGCATGGCGTAATGGCAACGCGTCTGACTTCTAATCAGAAGATTCTGGGTTCGACCCCCAGTGTGAGTGCTATCTTTCTTCTCAATTTCCGTGATAGTTTAATGGTCAGAATGGGCGCTTGTCGCGTGCCAGATCGGGGTTCAATTCCCCGTCGCGGAGTTTATTTTTTTGTTGCCATGACATATTATTTGTACGGAAATTGTATTTATTTCATGACACAAAAGTTCTTTATATTTTTTAACATATACTTCATATAAGATGTGGCCAGTTATTGGCAATTTAAAATAAATAAAAGATATGAATTGAATAAAGAATAATATATTACAATATGATACTAAGCGTAGTGTTACGAGAGATAGTTTTTTTTGTTTATATTACTTAAACTGTCTTGTATATTCGGATGGGAAACTCAATTATTATTAGTTTCTATTTTAACAATCGCTTACTCTTTTTCCTACTTTCTAAACTGTATCAATATAGAAAGATATATCATGAAGATCAATTTCTTATTTTGAATACTAAATATATTGGGTATCGTCACTAATTGTGGTGACACAAATATCAAACAATGTTAATACAATACTTTTCTTCGTTCGTGACTACTTTTCACAATCTAATATAGCTTTTGTTAGCCTCCAGTGCTCACAATCGATGTTTCTTCTATCTTAAAAAGGAAAATACAACACAATAGATTATTGATTATTCCTACGTGACATTTAAAATATGTTGCAGTTGTAAATATAATTATTTATTTTTCAGGTAAATTCCAACTTACTGCCTTATTTCTATGAGTGGCTACAAGTTTATACATATTCCATATTGAATGATAACAATTTTTTTTATTGTCCTATACATTAAACTAGAGAAATAAAGAGAATCCGACACCTTAATTGTATATAAGTAACTATAGTCTGTACCCTGGAACACAACTGAATATGATTGTAAAACATGCTGTTGAGATAAAGACCAGCATACAACACCACAGTCCTCTTTTAAAAAGAAGAGCTTTTATAAATGGATGTTCTACTCTTAGTAATCTACTTCTCCCACCTAATAATGCAAAAATGAAGGGAATATTTTTAAAATTATGCTTTCTTCCTTGTTCTAAATCAAGATCTTCCTTGGTAACGTCATCGCCTTTCTTGACATTAAAATTATCGAAATCATTGTCTTTAAACATCAACCGTTGAGTGAGCCCGAACCATGAATAAATGATATCGACCTCATACATACCACATATGATCATGTAACATCCAATAGTAAAGGGTACCACTGTAGTGACCCTGATTGCTCTACTATATTTTAGAAAGATTAGGACATAGCCTATCCAAAACCCAATGCCCAACCAAATCATACCAAATATGGTCCTACTTAAGGATGTGTAGTTAGAAAATGGAGATCTGGATCCTTGATAACTCAAGGAATTAATGTTATTATTTTTATTTGTCCGTTGTATTGTTCTTTTCTGTTCTGTAACTTGTGTTTCATCATTATTTTGATGAAACCTCCAATCGGACACTTCATCGTGTATATTGTGTAAAGCTACTCTGCTTAAAAATTTGGGAAAACAGTCTACTTCTAAGAATTGGTATGTTAGCATCTTTAATTGATCGAAAATTTCAGGTGTAAATTTTTTATTTTCCATTACTTCTCTAAGAATGTGAAGTCTTATATCATCGGGTATATTACTTAGATAACGCTGACTCTCAGTAGGGGATAATAAATATGTGTTACAGATATGTTCAACATTTGATTGCAACTCATTTACTGTAATATGTGGAAGTGGTAATCCATCTGGATGTTTCTTAAGCACTTCATCCATTAAAATAGCAAGGTTAGGGTTATCAATATTGAGTGCTTCATTATCTCCATCAGAATGTCTTTTCCAACCTTCTATAAGATCCGCAATTTTTGGCGAATAAGCATTGCTTGTGTTATTATTATTATTATTAATATCACCCTGAATGAAATTATTCATATCTTGTTGATTTTCCAAATCGATTCTACCATCTTCTAATAACGCATTTAACAAGACCGATGTCGTCACCGATCTATTATCATCATCTTCACTATTACTATTGTTGGAGTTATCATCTATAATATGTTCACCATTTCCGGGCTGTTCTATCTTTTCATTTTGTGTACCATTAGTTCGTCGTTCAATCATGGCTGATTCTCTTACGAGTTTAACGTAATCTTTGCAAAGCCGTATATGTGCCATCAAATCAACCCAGAAATCTAGGTAGTTTATCGCGAATGGGAATTGTGAAAGATATGTATAGAAGGACCATAAATCTACTGGTGCAACAGTTTTTTGTATGAGTACTTCATATAAAGTGGGGAGTCGCTCATTCTGAACTCTTTCAAAATCCGCATCCATTTTGTGTTATAATACTTATTTTTTTAAAACCTTCTAATCTGTAATGTCTTTTTTCCTTCAGTTTCTTTAGAATGGTTATATTTAATGTTGTTTCTTGGAGAACTCAGAAATTGATGGTCTGGGTATGCTCTATCAGAATCCCGGTTCCATATATATATATATATATATCACTTCTTCTTTATGCAAGCCTAACGGTGGTACCAATTCAGAAGCAATATGATATATATTGGATATCACATGTGGTCTCACCATTGAATTGGAAGTGACTTGGTCTGTTACCAGTTGGCAAACAGGCCCTCCGACGATTCTTTTATTTACATTTCGAACATTTCGAGCTTTATTTTTGGTGAACCTAAACGCCAATTTTCATTAGTACGGGAGTTTCTCTCTAAGCAAGCCGCTTTATTTATTTACAATGAGTGAAATGCGAGGCAAAAATTAAAATGAAATTAAAATTGCTGGTCTCTCCCTCTAAGAGATTAAAAATAAAATATACTTTGGGTGATGATTGTTCTAGTTTACTTTACGATGGTGTATGTAATGGACACACGGAGAAGTTACACCACGGGTAGGAGTAAGCGATGAACAGTTTGATACGATCTCTTGAACGTATACTGCATGCTAATATTCATGTATGTTGGCATATATTAATAAATTATAATGTAGTTTTATACAGGATTATAAAAGTGGTGGTGTTTTTTTTGACACCAGGTAACAATACAACAATGAAAGGAATATATATTCCTTAGACATCGTCTGTGTTTATAGAATTTTAGTGTCAAAGATCTAAGAAACGTGTGATTTTTACAAAGAGTATTTTTTTGATTCTTCGTTAAGATATGTTTTTTTATGAACCTGGCTAACTTTTTGACAATTAAATACTGGAATGCATACGATAGGAAATTTTGTTATTTATCAAAGTAATCATTTGTATATTTTTCTAAGAATATCAACATATTGTCCCTAACTAGTTCGAATACAGAGTTTGGGTATCGAGCTGCAATCTCATTAGAAACCTTGACTAACCCTATATCTTGTACCACCAAGCTTATAGCCATTAACAGTTGCGTAGAAAATTCGATATACCAACGATGATTCCAACAACATATTTTCACACACAAGTCAATAATAGTCATATCTAACTCATTGACACGCGCCATGATTTGGTTCGAGGTCATCGTAGAATTAGGTACGTTAACTATCTGTCTAGTACGTTGACGTTCTTTAATGCAATATTCTAGTAATTTTCTAGCAGATTGTGCAGAAAATCTTTGGGATAGTGCCATTTGGAACGCTTTGGCGGCCTCTGGATAATGTCCTAATCTACGTGCACATAATCCAAATAATTCCCATTCAAATGTGAGTTTTCTGTATTCAGAATTTTGAGCTTCATGTTGCATATGCTCTGCTTGCCATACAGTGTATACTTTGAAGTCTTCATACAACAACATGATTAAATTATCTAACCATCTTTCACAAAGACGCTTTGAACGTATTATCGAAGAAGCATTGGATACGACAGTATGACTACTACTCATATTATTAGAGACATTATTTTGTATATTACTAGTAGTTCCATTACTAGAGCCATTGTGTGAAGCATTTGGATTGTCAACATTCTCTGCTTCATGAGAGGTAGAACCCTCATTTGTTTCAACAGGAACGTTATTCAAGGATGCTGCTGTATTTGCATTTGTTGAAGAATAAGCTGCTTCTTCGGTGGCAATTCTCTGATAATCATTCTCCATAATAAATATTTGTGCTCTAAATTTTAATAAATCATCCCAACCAGTAATTGCTACAATTTCAGTTAATAATTTATAACAAAGTATGTAAGTAGACTTTAGATTTGCAGAGGCAAGATTAACCAAAGCAGGATCAGCAGTCTTATGTTCTCTTTGTAGATCTTGAGGATTTAATGATGTGACACCATCTAATACTGCATCTACTGGAAGCGGCAAGTGTAATGATGTTTTAGTTGGAAAGGGGACAACTCTTTTTAAGGAATACTTCTCCTTTGATATCGCCATTGGACAAGCATTTAATGTATACAAGGCATTTTCAACATCATTTAATCTAATATAAGCTCGTGTTAACAAAAACCATGGTTTAAATTCACTTGGAGTACAACTGACAGCACTTTGAGCCACATGTTGTGCCAAAACATAATCATGCTTCACATTTATCAAAAACTCCGCTTGGACACAAAGTAACTCCGATTTATAATCCAATTGTAATGGTACAGAAGGATGACTATCCTCGTTATTATTATTATCATTATTATTATAATCCATATTTTCATATTCTTCAATTTTCTCTAACTGATCACAAATCAATTCGATCGCATCAATTTCCATATCATTGCCGAATAGAATACGAGTCAATAGAATAACCGCTTCGGGGTAAGTCTCCATCAATTTTTCTAACATTTCACGACACTGATCAACTGAATGAGTTAAATTTACAATTTCAATCAATGTTTCCGCCAGATAGTTGTTTGTTCTTGATGTATTAATAACATCACAAGGAGAACCTAAAAATTCACCCTTTTCATATACCATAGGGAATAATTCAATAAAAGCTTCTGCTACTGCTTCAAGTTCTCCCGAGGTTAATGGGTCGACAATCAATGTCTCCACCAAGTTTTGAACTTCACCATCTTCATAATTATCCTTCATCAACATCATAGATCTAACGACACCACTAACAAAAGTTTCAGCCCAAATGATTTTACTCTCTTCTGAACTTGGTTCAATATGTATTTGATCATCATTAGCATCCAGGATAAACATCTGTACCGTCCCTGGCATATGGACAATAATATTCATATCACATTTTCTAAAGGTATTCCAGGTTGACATAGATACTCTTGCAACTTGGAACGGTTTTGCTTTACCAAACCATACTTGAGGTTGTTCAGTAATCAAATCGGCAATTTTCTTTAAAAAAATTGTGATTGATGTAGGGTCAGAAGTATCTGTCCCTAACGAATAAAAATAAGTACCAATTTCACCTTTCAATTTATCATGAGAATGTAATTCTGCCAGTATAGTTGCAGGATCTACATTGGCAATCGAAGCGGAATCTCCAAGCTTTTCAGACAAATTGGCATGAGTAGAGCTATTGCTTGAGGCAATATATTTGACTAATGTGATAAGATCAGGAGGACCTAAATCTAAGAATTGAGAAAGCTTAGTTTTACGTTCATTTATGGCGTATCCTGACTGTTCTTCCTTAACTTCAGGAATAGATCTTTGCGTCAACATTCCTATTTGATAATCTGAAAATAAGTGAATATAATGATTCCTTTCTTTTTGGAAACACTCAACCAATTTCCGAGAAATAGCGGTTTTATTAGGATCTTACAATCTTTAAGATTAATTTTATATTAATGTTTAACAATTTGTGAAAAAATAGAAATCTCAATTAAAAATATATATATAAACAAATATGTTGATAGTATATCAATGAAAAATATCTTTAATTGAAGCTTGAACTGTTTATCCAAATTACAAGGCGTTGTTTAATTTTCTGCCATCTTCGCCCTCTTTACATCTCTCCTTTTTTTTTCCCACTTATTATTGAAAATCATGAAGTACGATCCCCAGGCATACATAATAATAGTAATAATAATAATATATTAACGAAAGATTTATGATATTATTCTAGTTTGTTTTATTTCAACACCACTTTACAATCATTTGTCTTAATAAGCTGTTCTTTATTGAGCCATTGCAACTCTAACCATTTTTCAAGTTTTTTGGGTTTCAAGTCCATGAGATATGGAAGTTCGTGCTTGCGAATGTCTACCATGATAATAATTGGATCGGCCACGGTGGAAATGTTGTTGTACATCAACTCTACTAATGAAGGTGCGACTTGCTCTAATTGAATTCCGTCGTGTACTTGTAAATTACCATTATCATGGTCATGCCCACAATCTGTATATTTCATTCTGTAATAAATTATAGTAAAATCGTACATGTACTGATTTAACATGACAGTATCTTTAGGCAGCTCACTGTATTGGCAACCACCATTAACCACCCAGTTGTCACTAGAAACACCAGTGTTGAGTTTGGTAGTTACCTTTTTATTTAATGAATCTGTTGCTTTAAATAATTTGCCTCTATGGAATATCGACTTTTTGGTATAACTTTTAGACTCCTTTTTTGGGTAAAATTCCTTAAAAGCCCCAATAGTATTTACAAATGTATTAAATCTTGGATAAAGCACATTATAAAAATTTGAAACAAAGGGAGAGTATTTTTCATTAATTTTACGTTGCATCATTCCAAGTTCAGTGGTAAGAATATTTACTTCTGGAAATATTATTAGAACATTATTACCATTTCTTTTTAGAAAGTTTAAAACATCTTTACTGGCTATCTTAAAATTCTCATCTTTCATTATAATATCCTTCAATACTTCTACTTTTATCAATTTAAATATGTTACCCCATCCAATAAACCGAACTTGTAATAAATCGTTACATACTGATATATCGTTTTCAAACCATAATTGTTTCAAAATCGTTATCATTGAGAAAGTTTCCTTTTTTGATCTTAGTTGGTCATATATGATATGATAAATTAAAATATAATCAGTAACCGCCCTATGATTTGAAATTATTAATGTAGTAACTAAAATATTGTTTTCAATAGTCCTAAATTCTTCAGAATTTTCTGAAAATAATATAGGTACTGTTTCATTATTTCCAAATAATTGATTTGTTACCGTTACATTGAAAAACAGTTCCCAGACAATCAATAAATTTTGAAGCCTTGGTATTATAAATTCCATGAGAAATTGAACTGAGTCATCAAGTAGTTTGATCTTATATATACCACATATTGGTATCGATTTCCAAAAGTTTATGTACATTCTTCTGTATTTCAAAAAAAGTTTAGAATTAATTTTTTTAACCAATAATATGTGTAAGAAATATGTCACATAATAAAAATATACGAATAAAACGACCTTACATATTGACCTTGCAAAATTAAACCATATGTAAGGAGACCATTTACTTACTTGGACATTATGGCCTATTATATGTGTTTGAAAAAAAGAAAGAATGCCCATATCAAACACTTACAGATGTATCTATATAGTCCTTATAAGATGCTTTCCTTTCAATTATTCAAACTTTTATCTAATTATCTGTTTGTGTTATTGAACCTTTAATCCTTTACCATAATTTACTTCGAAGAAGTGTGTCATCTGTGAATCCAAAATTCGGCATTCCTCTCTCTTTTTTTCTTTCTTCGTTCTTTTCGCTCTCTTCTTGTCTACCGGTAAGGCTAGATGATTCAATTGGACTGAAATGCTCAAGAAGAACAATGAATATAACCCATAAAAGAGAACTAACCTTGAGGTTAACTTATAGAACAGAAGCAGAAATCTACAACTATTTGTGATAATACAAGTAACTGCTATCAGAATAATATAACAATGTTGTCGAGAATGCATTTGGGTTTGCATGTTAGCAGGTCATTTCTACAAACAAGCATTAACAGAGGCAAAGCAGTCAACCTCATATCAAACTACACTAGATTTCAGAGTACTCAAACAATCAAGAAAGATGATAAGCTCATAAATAAGAATGACTCCATTAAAGGTCTTGGAGCCACTGTAACAGCGGAAACAAAGATAGTATCTAAGAAAGAGATTCCGAAAAAGATAATCAGGCCTGGTTATTTTGAAACACCCAAAGATCCAGGTCTTAATGGGAAATTTCAAGAGGACTACCAAAGAATTATGAAGTATACTTTAATACCGCTGACTTTAACACCATTTTTCACATCATACGCTGGAATACCATTCCATCCAATGTTAGATGCTACATTGGGGAGTGTATTTCTATTGTATGCCCATTACGGATTTTCCTCATTGATATATCAATATTTACCCAAGGAAAAATACCCTAGATGGAGTACTATATCTCTTTGGACACTATATTCTTCATCATGTCTTGCATTTTACGGTCTTTATGAACTTGAAACTGAAAATAACGGTATTGTGGATCTAATTAATAAACTTTGGAACTTCGATGATAGAAACGTGTTTGTTTTCAGCACTTCATAATATTTCAATTGGGACAAAGTTCATTTAATCATAGCATCGATTTTTCTGTTGGGTCGTTATTTAGATACATTTTGTACATAATGAAATAATGTTTAATAAATGCGTGAATCCTTCATCTCTATTATTATATATCCTTATATATATATAATCAAAGGTATTAAACATATCATTTTTTACAGGAAAATTATGCATTTTAGAAATATAGATATAATATTTAGTCATTCTTTGGCGGCACCTTGCCTAGCTAATTCATCAGCAATTTCATTACCTTCATGTCCAGCATGACCTTTGACCCATTCCACTTGAAATTTATTACCTTCATCGAAGTGATCATTATTAATCTCATAATATTTCTTAACCTTTACATAATTTTGAATTAAAGGCTTAATTAGATCATTGTTAGGTAAAGAGTTAATCTTCTTATCGGAATATGTGTAATATCTATCATTCAAAAGTTTAACCACATACTCAGAATCAGTTTTAATCTTATAGATATTCTTATCTTCAGTTGAAGTTAAATTTCCCCAAATAGTTTCAAGGGCACTAGATACAGCCTGAATTTCACCTCTATTATTTGTCTGCTGACCTCCCTTTAACCTTTCTGAAATATTGTTTTGAGGCTCACCTTCAAAATAAACACCATAACCAGCTCTAGCATTATCTGTCCCATTAGATAAGGATGATCCATCGCAATATACATTTGCTAATTTGGAATATTTCTGAGTTTTGGTAGATATGCTATATTTCTGAGTAAAACTCTCTTGGGTTTCGTTAATGTGGCCATAATCAGTCACATCATTAGATACACCACTGATATAGCTATTAGCACCTCCCTCAGAATCAAACTTCATGTATGACAAACCCTTTTTTCTATAAGCATATGATCTACAGTCTTTCCAATTCTTGAAAATTTTGCTTTGAATTTCAGGGTTGTTGCTCTTTACAGCATAATAGTTTTTGGAACTGGGAGTGGTGAAAGAATAAGAAGAAACACTTTTCTTATGGACACCACCATAGCTGCCACCACCATTGTATGATAGTGACACATAAGAACTAGGCGACGGTTTTGATTGTCTACTGGAGCCAGCACTAGTTTGAGTACCAGAATTACTAGGCCGAGAGTAAGAGCTTAGGTATGAACTACCATAACCATTGTTATTGGAAGACCTACTATTAGTACTGCTTAATGTTGTACCACTGATAACATTGTTGGTAGATGAACTGCTTGAGTAACCAGAATTGGATTTCGAGAAGGCCTGAGCTTCACCATAAGATGTGAATTTCTTATAAACTGCGCCGGCGTAACCATCAATCTGCGACTTACAGTCGTTCCATGAGCTGTAGACACCTTCGTTACGTCCATTCTGGACAGCGTAATAGTATTTCTTGGCCATGCTTGTTCTTATTTCACCTAACGTCAATGTGATATTCCTGATAAGGTTTTCACGCATAAACTTGATAACGAGATAAAATGTGTTAATTTTAAATACTTTTTATATACTGCTACATGCCAACGAATACCCAGAATATACACAATACGAATACATGGTTTGGAATGAACTTGATGCACGAGGACTGAAATAAATATTTTGTATGTTTGACTAAATAGGCCTCATTGATAGATAGTTATGGGAAGCATGCTCATCAATATCGTTACATTTGTTTATATTTTTCGCGTGGTATCGCCACGCGATGATAAGTTAGTCCTAAAATAGTATTCTATCATGTCTATAAAAGATCGTTTAATATATTAAAAAATTGAAGCATATAGATATTTATTCTTGCAAAATATTATGTGACACAAACACCTTTATAATATACACATATACACTTCATAACTATGGCGAGGTATTCATTTTTTATATTTAACTCTATGACCTTTTGAAACTTTGTCTGCAATTGATGTAATAGCTATCATTTTCCTTTTCAATTTTCTCTCGTGTAAATGCTGATATACAAAGTCTGTCTCATTCTTAGAGATTAAAATCCTAAGTATAATATCTAAAAGTTCTGAATCACGTTCTAATGTATTAATACAATCATCTGACGCTTCTCTGTCCAATTGTTCTTTAGTCTTCCGGAAACTGGTTTTCATAATTGTTTTACGTCTTTCAACAGAGGTGAGTTTTCTACTAATTACAATGTTAGGGTTGTTATCACGGTACTTTTTCTCAATAAATTTATAATATGACGGTGTTAATCTTTGAATTTCTTTTTTCAATTCTGCAGAACTTTTATCATAAAATGCTGGAATTAGCAGTAACTTTTGGTAATCTTTATTTTTCAAATCTTGTAATGGAGGCCCTTCACCATTGTTGTAAAAGAAATCAATACACAGGGCATCCAACCAATTGAAAACTATTTCTACTTCTTTAATGGTCAATGGTCTACCATAACCAGGAAGTGCAGTACTATCATGCTTCCATAGAGAATTTTTTGTCAAGGCTAATTTGTTCTTCGCAATAGATAATTGCGGCAGAAGAAGATTGTCCGCGGTCTTTAAGATACTAAACCATGCTTTCAACATAACCATAATCAATAATTCATCTGTTAGCTGTGTTGCCAGTATTGTTAAATTTGAATTCAGGTAGTCAAATAAGGGAACTATTGCATCATAAATACTATCATCAGTGGGACGTAGACTTTGTGTATTATCGCAGATACTTTGTAAAGTCTGTCTTGATATCGAATAGGAGACATATGACGAAAATTTATCGACAAGTAACTCAACTGCCCTATCTCTACTTCTTGATAAGAGCCTATATGACCTTCCAAAAGAGAATAATGCGTCATATTTCTCTGTCTCTAACGAGATTTGGATGTACAATTGCCCTTGAGTGTCTAAGTCCAATGTACGGCTGTTTGGGAAGCCATCATCTGTAAAATGTTTTGGATCCAATGTCAAATTTGCTCTACCACATATATCATCCCCAGTGAAAGCTTTTAATTTACTTGAAGAGTGATGCCAGACATTGAAAGTAAGATTTGACGAACTGTTGAAAGGTAATTGAATTTCAAATTCCTCATCCCAGATGGGATTAGTAGTTTTTGGAATAACTCTTGTCATACCAGATTCTCTCTGCTTTGTGCTACATCGTAAGGAGACAGAGACATTTGACATCCCATCTTTACCATAGCCTCTTATATCTTTAGCTTCTACCACTCGAATAGAATATACTTGATGTAAAGGTACATCTAAATCGGTAATATTCTTATCATTTAAGTCATTTGATGAGTTACCATTCTCAATTTCTTGCGAAATACATTCAGGCTCAAGTTTCTCATCTAGTTCATTTACCATTTTTATCATTGTTTCGAGGTCATTTAGCATTACACAGGTCCCTTCCCTGTATTCAAATGTAGGTGGTATAACCCTTTTTTCGGGCTGTGACATCAATGCTTTCTTCATTTCATGGAATGTCCATCTTTTTTTATCTTTTACATCTGACCCCATGACACGTTCTTCTAAGTTATGATCCTCAATGGTGTTTTTCAAGGCATCAAAACTTGATTGACGTAAATCTTTTTGGATCAATTTTAAAGTACTTTGTGAATAAATCTTAATATCATCAGAAAGTGCCTTCAAAATCAATGTAAAAGCTGTTGCCAATTGATAGAAATTTCCCCAGCCTAAGTTTATTATAAGCTCTATAGATTCGTTCACCATTTTAAATATATCAAGCACTGAATGACTAAAAGGTGTTTCGTTGTTGATTCTCTCCCAGCGTTCATTTTTTAAAGAGGTAATTATGACACCTTTAATATTTTTTATAATCTCTCTAATAATCTTACGCATGTATTTATAGAACATGTTTTCTAAATCAAACGGAAATTGACGTTTTGTTTGTACCTGGATATAAATATCTCTTAGTTCTTTTAGTAAACTATATAATTCTAGCGCATTGACAGGAGCAATTGATTCATTATTATTTATTTTATAATATCTCTCGGCTCTCTTTATCATTGATGGGAAATCAGTGGCATATGCCGTTATTAGCATTTCCGCCGATATAAATGCAATATTAATTTTATCGAGCAGCGGTTTCGTATATCGTTTTTGTATATCTTTGATACTTTGGAGAAGACTTTCCCCTACCTCCTGTATATGGTGGAGTTCAAGGAACTTATCCTTAGGGAGAGTATCTAATAATGATATATAATATATCTCTGCGCATTTGAAAATAGTTTTCTTTAGTCGTCTAATAGCATTTTTATTGGTATAATCTGTATACTTTTTAAACATCACAATTGCTGGGTCTGTCTCAATATAGGTATAGTAAAATGACAAAATAGGGGAAAATTTAGGTTTCGTTTTTGTAAATAATCCTGAAAGAAGATTATCTAATGAATTCATACATTGCTCCTCAATAAATAACATATTAATTATCCACTGTTTCTGATCTCCGTCGTTCCATATCGATGTGTTTTTATAAACATCTTTAGTTAATATTTTGAGATCAATCATACTGAAAAGATTCTCAGCAAGAGGTACATTAATTTGCTCGTTTCCCAATACTGTCAAAGTCATTGATGTATAAATTAAGGATGCCAAAGTTGAATAATAATCAACCATCCAATATTTTGAATATTTTGAAAGAAAGAATAATGCGTCTTGAGTTAACTTTAAAGATGTGGATTGGTTATTACAATCTTTTGCAAACACCTTCACCATTAGAGCTGTAAACATATCCCTCGGATTTTTTGGGAGTATTTCGAAAGTTTCTGAACTCTGACCTGCTTGCACTGAACGGGTCTCATATTTTTTGAACAAAATATTCATCTCATTCAATATATATGATTTCCATAATTCGTAATCATCATTACTTGAAAAATCGATGTTGACCAGGGGTCCCTTATCATTTTTAACAGAATTACTCAATTGTCTCAACTCTCTACAATATTGATCATTATTTACATATTTAGATATCTTAATAATATCTTGTTGAAGTGTCAAAGGGTCAACATCAAATATTTCAGCAAAATATGATGAATGGGTAACTTGCTCTAATCTGAATGTTGGAATATTTTTCAGTGTTCCAGATATATTCGCTTGATCTTCTAATGATCCTATATTTGATTCCTGATATATACAGGCTCTTTTAGCCTGTATCGATGGACCTGGACTTTTCAAGGACCTTTCATAATCCTCTAATCTTTTTATAAAACTGGATGAAGCTTGTGAGGCGTTTGCAAGTTCAATCAATAAAAAAATAAATTTAGAAATTTGATTATAGAGTTCATACTGGAAATTTCCTGTCTGAAATTTTGTAAGTTGGTTACTGGCTGTCTTAGAAAAATATACTATCATATCCTCAGGCCTTATTATCTCATCAGTAGTTTTTCGAAGGGTTGGGTTCAAATAATAATCATTGTAGTACTTCATTAAACTTCTTCTATAGTCTTGGTTTGTTATACCGACTTGGTTGATAGTAACCTTATTCAAATATAATTCAAGTTTACCTTTTAACAATGCCAAAGCGGTATCGTCATTCTTTTCTTCTTTTATTATGTTATTTCCTCCAGAGCCTAATCTTGTTATTCTCCCATTGTTTAGATCACCATACCGTTCACGTGAGGACTGTCTCTGATCAATATTAATAGATTTGGAGCTCTGAAACCTTGGCTCATTAATATATTCCAAAATTAATAGCTTTAATGAATAGGAATATAGATCATGAGGGCTAACCGCTGGAGAATATGAATCCTTAACAGATGGAATATCAGGATTATTATTATGAGATAACGATGTGGATGTCGTAGATGTTATCCTTTTCATCCTTTATAATTTCTCATATGATTTGCTCGTCTATCTTACTACTAGAAGTAGTTTTCTGATGAATGTGTGTCAAACTTCTAACTTAATATGTAGATTTTTGTATGTAAACAAAAGAGCGGCTTGAAGGCTCTTGGCGTTAATCTATATTTGGAACATTCTAAACGATTGAGATATAATCTTATAAGTCGAAAATTGAATAACATATTTAGTTCATAGACAAAGTAGCTATTACTTATATTTACATTACGTAATACTTCAAATAATGCTCTAGTTTGCATCATTTTTGATTTCACCACATAAACAGTAATTTTCAATACGTTGACAGATAGGAATTGTGCTCTGTATAACATCGTTCCAACTTTAAAAGTACAGGACAGACCAGTTTACCTGATGGATATAATGTCAATATCATAAAGAAAAAAATTGTAATTCCATCAAGAGTTAAGATCATTTGATTTTGGTTCTTCAGAACTAAAATATTCACGGCCACTACTCTCACTATCGGAGGAATAACTTTCTCTCTTGTTTTCATCATCCAAATCTACATCATCGTCTGACGAGTCCAAAGTAGAATTTACAGTATCCAAAGATTCAGCATGAGACGTTATATCATTTTGTTCTGAATCACTGAATTTTATTATATGTGGCAACAGTAATTTGTTCATGGAAAATATGGTGACTTTCTCTCCAAATATAACTTTCATAGGATCGTCACATATGACCTCCCGCTTGTCTTCAGGATTCTGCAAGTTGTTCTCTCGTATATACACCCATATTAATTTCACGACCTCTGTTCTTGTAGAATTGCTTATTCCTAATAAATTCTGTAACGGCCTACTAAGTTTAACAATCGCTTTACTCATATGATTTTCGGGAATATTTCTTCGTTTTTTAGGCCCAGAAGATTTTTGAATCTTCCCTTTTACATTACTAGTATCTTCCTTTTTCAATTTCTTATCCCATCTTTTAAATCTACTAAGTAGAAGTCGTCTCTCTTTATCGACATCCTCACGAGGCACTTGTTGTATGGCCTGACCTTTAAACTCATCCATTTGATTTCTAATAAATTCATTCAAATTTTCTTTTCGATAATTCTCGAGATTAACTAGAAACGCATCGGTAAGCATCATTTTGATCCTATTTATGTTATCTTCCATAGCTATCACTTGAGGCAAAATAGCCCCCATGTACGGTACTAAATTATCGAAATGACATAACTTTTCACCCTTTCTTCTGGTCATGATATATCTTGTAAATTTGTTGTGTTCTACACATTTTGAAATGAATTACAATAAGCTTATAACACTTTCTTAAAAGACAAGCTAAACTCTGTTTACTGGACTAATTGTTTGTTTGTTTACATTTCGGCATTAAAATTTAAATAAGAATCGGCCTTCTTCCAAAATTATTTCATCAAAAATAACAGGAACTGAGATTTAGAACTACCGTAGTCTGTAGGTTCATTAATGGGAACAATTTGATGTGATAGACTTAAAAATTTATATGTTATCCTAAATAATCATTTAAATATATAAAAAATACAGATGACCTACATATTAAAATGAAACCAACATTAAAGATCGCTTAGTATCTTCTGTTTGGTCTAGCGTTTTGTCTGGTGTTTTGAGATCTGTCTTGGATGTAAGTACCTGGAACAATATGTTCTGGCAAGTGCAAGTAGTCTCTTAAGTATTCTACACCTTCTTCAGTCAAGGTGTAGTAATAGTATTGCCATGAGAATTGAGTCTTGACATAACCCTTGGAGGTCAAGGATTGTAGAGCCTTGATGACGTATAGGTTTCTGGTGTCAATTTCTTCATGCTTTGGTTGGTTGAAGTCCTTCTTGGCGACACAAACACCTTCTGTTTAAATAAGTAAATGTTAAATTTTTATAATAATTCAACTCTATTTTGTTAGTAAATTATTCAATTATGATCAAAAACACTAAAAATAAAGATTATGACGGATATTGGATGCAGAGATCTATTAATATGAAATTATGGACATTTCTGTTACTTGAGTATTATTTCATATGCTATTGTTATCCTGAAGTTTTTTCCACTTCTATTTATTCTTTCTCTTCTGCTATAATATAATGAAATTCCTAAGTCTTTAGAAACGTGCATCACTTTCTTTTATTCAGGTTTCTGATATATGTATTTTCTTCATCAGATTCTGAATATATCAATGTTTAAAATATTATTTGGTAACCATTAAGATATATTTCCTGTACGTGCAATTTCTTATAACATACAGCATTCTTTTCTATATCAGCTCTCTTAATTAATTTCTAAAGTAATCCAAAATATATCCACAACAAATTAACGTTTAAAAAACGCATTAATCCCCATTCATCCTAAAATCTTTCTTCAAATTAAAACATACCTTGGAATAAGTATCTGAAGATCTTGTTTCTTTCGTCCTTTGGCATCAACATCTTGACTATATTATATGTATTATCACTACTGGTCTGTTTTACAATTTAAAACAATAACTATAAAAAAAGTCTACTATGTTTATATATAGCTTTTTACTTAAGCTGGTCAAACCTTAACATTTGTATGTTGTTGGCCACAATAGCTAACTGTGACAATCCTTCAGTAACGTTAGTATTTACAACATTATGGGAGCCATACGCTAAGCTGGTGGTGAACCATATTGGCCCATTGCAGAAACTGTCTAAGGATGATACACAGACAGTGAAAAATTCAGAATCGGAGCCATCCACTATAGAGAATTATGTTGAGCCATCGCTGATAGTATGAGAGGGTGCCCGATTGACATTGAAAGACGTTTGAGGTTAACAGATTCTTGCCATAGAATCTGTATTTCCAGAGGGAGGATTCAGTGGGAAGTATTGGCTTTGGTAAGAAAAGTTAGGCAGACAAGTCTTCTCTTTCCCCTGTGGAGAATTTGGTTTCCACAACATAGAAGACAACGCAAAATTGGTTTACTTGGAGACTCTAGATTAATTGATAATTTACAAAACTTGTTATTTAGTCAAGCGGCATGTCGCGTTCTTCAAAAATGATTTTTATTCAAAAAAACAAAAATTTCGAAAATATTTGAAAAGAGAATATTACCATTCATTAATGCACGGGTGTTAGAGCAGTCAAATATAATGGATATTTTATGAAATTGCGAAAGTTCAATTTTCTCGAATTTGCATTTCATTGTGAACAAGAAACATACAAAATTAAGGTATAGTCATGGAGTCGATGATGGTGCTGTGAAAACAAACAATGTGATACATTTGTCAAGGAAGCAGGTCAGCTGTTGGATCTCGGAATATAATCTTAGGGGAAACATTTTTATCTCTAAAAGCAACTCATGATTAATCGATCTTCTGAATGACCTGTAAGTAAAGCAAGGATCTTTTCGCTAAATTATTGTTAGTGATATGATCCTTCGACATATACGAAAAATAAGATAGTCCAGCTTTTCATAATTTGCTTAAAAGCTACCTCTCTCTTTTTACTTTATCCCGTACGATATTCAGTAGAAAAAGGGTTGTGTTCAAATCGATTTCTTGCAAATAATGATTTTCCATGCGCTTGCGCCAGTCGCCTTTTAAAAAGATAATACAGATTATATGGAAATTGGTATCATTTAAAGGGTTATCGAAAAGGATCATCTATAAAAGAAACTACTACCAATAGTAAGCGTTAACTCTATCGAGTATGTCTGTTCGATTGTTAAACGATGTTGAAATACAGGGCTTGGAGGATTTATCTGATGAAAGTATCATAGAATTATCGGAATTGTCAGATGATTCAAGCACAGAAAACAGGATTATTCATAGCATTAAGAAATATATACAACAAATCCGATACTTTGTTTATGAAAAAAACTTCTGCCATCTCACGATTATACATTATACACTTCTTGTTATATGGTTTTCTTTTCTAATTAATAACATTGCAAAGTATCAAAAGAGGTACCAAGAAAGTAGATTGAGAGCGTCCCGATATTTAAATACCATCCTTTTTGGTTGCTCTGATATTTTGGCACAGTCAATAACCTGCTATTATTCCCAACGTATTGACCCAATTCATGGAGTATTTGGTTCCACAACAAATAATCTATTACAAAGATTTCAATCAACAATCCTACCAGAAGAACCTAATCTAGATACAGGCTATGAGAGTGATTCATATTCGGTATTCAATGACTATGGAATTACTCCAGTACCCTCAAGGGAATCTCACATGAGAAGTTATGAAAATACTGAAGAACCCAATATTACAAAATTTAACTTTACAAGATTTATCACTTTCTCTCTGTGGGGACAATGCATATCGTTTTTCCAAGTCCCATGGTATAGAATTTTAAATTTCTTCTTCACGGAAGATCCATCCGTTGTACAAGTATTTGAAAGAGTGTTAGCTGATCAGTTACTATATTCTCCAATTTTTTTATTCTTTTTTTTTACTTATTCAAATTTCGTTATGGAAAGAGGGAATAAAGAAACCTTTAAAGTTAAGATTCAAAAATTATATATTTCAACTTTAGGTTGTAATTTATTAGTTTGGCCATTAGCGCAATTAATAAATTTCTCAATGATACCGAAACCATTCCAAATACCTTTTAGTTCCTCTGTGGGTGTCCTATGGAATTGCTTCCTTTCAATGAGAAATGCATCTGATTCAAAGTCATTATAGAACGATCATATAATATAAAAGAATAAGTGATATTCTTGAATAACAATTATTTAATGTAAATATTAATAAATTATTACGATATTTAATTTGATAAAAATAGTTTCTTGGAATATTTATACAGTTATGGAATGGTTAATAGCTGGATGCTTAAACAATATAACTGTTTAACTCCTCTTTTATAATATTTTTATACCTTTTACTGCTCTTCCTCTTCTTAAAGTAAGGCTTCACTAGCGGTGGAATAATTAATTGGGCATAATAATTAATAAATGCCCAGATGAGGACAAATATCTTCATACTATTTGAGACACCAGTAAGTTGGAATAATTCACCTGCCCAAGAAGGAATAGGGATATACATCACAACAATACTAGCAAAAATAGACGCCAAAATATCCACTATATACCCCACATTCTTTAACATTGGTTCTCTATAAGGAGGTCCCACCGATAGTACAACTGATACCAAAATATACTGGAAATTTGATATATAAAATAAAATGGTATTATCGGATGATTGAACAGCATCATCTCCACCTACAACAGGTTTAATATACCATTCTTTGCCTTGAACCATTTTCCAAGGAACAATCTGAAATATAAGTATAATAATAAAACTAATAAAGAGCGGAATTAAAATTTTAAGCGATACTAAATTGGCAGATGGTCTCTTTTTGGTAAGTTTGTGATATGGTTTTGACCATGACATAAAGATGGCAATCGGAATAATCAAAAACAGATCGATGTACAAAAACTGGAAATCACCCAGGTTCGAACCTCTACTATATAGGATCGAAATGGTGACAAATTGAATTGCAGAATATAAACTCATGTACTGGAAACAAGAAAAGGATGTAACCAAAGATGCACGTCCCTCTTTCATTACATCAATAACACAACTGATATCAAATATCTTAGAAGTAAAGGGCGCAGCAACCGATGCCTCTGCTTCAGATAATGATATCCCAACATCAGCAGCCTTAAGAGCACCACAATCGTTTGCACCATCACCACAAAACCCAACAGTATAATCAAGCTTTTGTAACTGTTCAACCAATTCGTGTTTTTCGTCTGGGGACATTCTTGCATACACAGATGACTTGAGTAGAACATTATCTAGATAGGTTTGCGAGAAATTTGTTTCATTAGAGAATATTACACGGAATATATCACCTGTAACAGCCATTGTGTATTCTGAGGTGTTACAATCTTTTGGGGTTAATGTTACTGGATCTAATATATTATCTGGATCGTTTAACTCTCTCCAAATAATTGGATGCTGTTCACCTGGGTCACATAGATACGGAAGATAAACAAGATTTTCTTGGATTAATCCACACTGTTTTCCTACCGAAACAGCAGTCAACACATTATCACCGGTACACATAACTGTTCTAATCTTTGCATCACTTAATACAGAAAGAGTTTTGGGTGTTGCTTGTTTTAGTCTATTTTCAAAAATGATAAATCCTAGAAATTCTAAGTTCGTCTCAACTTCCTCTCTTGAAACCTTTTTAGCATACAACCAAGTATGCTTTGGTAAAATTTTACCGGCACATGCAATAACTCTATAACCGGCAAGTGTGTAATCATACAATTGTTGTTCATAATCATGTGGAATTGTATTTCTGTTACAAATACCAGCAATAACTTCAGGCGCACCTTTTGTAAATGCATAGTATACATTATCACTGCTAGGTTTTACAATTACACTGAGACGTCTCAATTCAGAAAGAAATTCAAAACTTCTAATAATACCTAGGATATTTTTGGGATCATTCTCAATAAATTTACTATTTTTGTCTTCATTATTTGGGTGCACGACAGCAGGTATTATATCTTGATTTTCAGGAAACACGGAATCTTCATGTCTTTCTTCATACACAGAATGGAATGTTTGATTTTGAAAATCTTCGTCATAAGACCACCCAGTAAATTGAAACATTTTAAAATCTAATGGATCACCAATCAATTCCCCATCTACTACCCGAAGAGAATGACACGTCAAAATTGACATTAGGAAGTTTCTATTTCTAATATCTGTAGGTGAATTGCAATCATTTAAAGAAAATTTAGGGAAAACTGTGTGTATATCATTTTTAAGTTCACCGAATGCATAAGAGTTACGACTGTTTGGTTCACAAATTTGAACCCCCAAAACATCCAGATCGTCTTCAGTCAATGTACCAGTTTTATCAAAACACATAATATCTACTTTCCCACCAATATTAACCCTTGTTGGAGAAATGCAAAAGATACCCTTCTTTTTTAGTCTGCTTAAGGCAAAACTTGTACCGATTGTCAACGTTGCAGGTAAGGCTGGAGGAACGACAATAGTAATTATATCCAAAGCACGTAATATCATAGTTCTCTTATCTAAACCAAGTTTCATAAATTGTAACCAACTAAAGAAGAAACCTAACAGCGCAATTATCGTCATGACACCAATATATTTAAAGGAATCCTTGTAAAATTTAAAACCGACGGGTTTTGGGAAAACCATGGATCTAATTAATGAACCTTTGGTTGTTGAAAACCCAGTACGTACAACCATAGCTAAGGCAGATGTTTGTCCCTTCGAAATCTTACATCTAATAATGATTGTACCACAAAATAAGAACGATTTTGAGACAAAACTTGAAATCTGGGTATCTTGGAAATCCTGGATTAATTGGCCAATGATCATTTCATTCGCCGCAAGTTTCGTAACTGGGACAGATTCACCAGTTAACATTGATTCATTAACAATACAATCACCTGACAAAAGTATAGAGTCTGCTGGAAATACAGTTAACTGTGGATCAGATACTTCATACACATCACCTGGTACCAAATCCTTCGAGCTAACAGTGATCCAAAAACCTTCCCTAAAGACACGAACCTCACAGTCAAAATGTGACATTTCTGCCAAGTTCTTGGCGGTTTTCGTAGTTTGGAAAAGTGTATCTACAATGGACATAATGGAAATTATAAATATACAAGCCGCATAATAGTAATACTCATCCAAACTCCACAGAATAATTGAAAAAATCTGAAAAATATAGAACGGATGCAAAACTTCATCCCATAATAACTCTGATATACCTTTAGTTTTTAAATCAATTTGATTTTTATCAAACACAAGTACTCTGTCTTCTTGGATAGCAGCCGGCAACCCAGCATACACTGTATTTAGATCTATCCAATCTGGATCCGCCCAATTGTTATTTGTTCTAAAGATGTCTCCAAATGGTGAGTATATAAACTTGATATACCTATAATGGAAGTATATCAAAACAGGAATATTCGGATTCTTTTCACTAGCATGATGATGATATATCTCTCTATCCAAATTATCAGCGGCGTGACTTTCATTGTGAAGTATGGTACTGAGAGGCCTGTTGTACCAACATCTTTGAACTGGTTCAATTTGTATCTCTCCAAACTCGTTTTCGATAACAACCCATTCGGCTTTACCTAGAGGACATCTTTCACCGCAAAGTTTAACTTTCTTTGAAGGTAACCATAACATTAATAAGTAAAACAAACCAAACGTTAATATACATATTAAACGATATATGAAAATTCCCAAATGAGAGTTCTTGTAACCAGCAATACCAATAACCAAATCTTCCTCACTAATATAAAATCTTTGGAGTCTTTCTTCAGCTTTAAGATTTGGATAAAATTTCTCATGATATATGGGCTTTAAAAATTCGTCTTGATGTCCAGTTTTCTTATGATGTTGTCCAGACTCTTCCTCAGAGGAAATAATTTCAGAGTCTTCATCAGACACTCCTTCATTTTCTGGAGATGGTAAAGGTGCAGAAGCTGATCTCGTATCTAAAAAATCATCTAGATTTCCTTCTAATTCTGTTGGAATTCTATCTCTTATAGTATATCTAGATGAACTTGAAGAAGAATGTGTTGATACCTGTGACATCGGATCTGTCGAAACTTGCTGTTGTTTATGAGCAGGCCCAGTTCTTGTTAAAGGGTGTCCTTTATAACTAGGCGTCCCATACTGACTATTATTTGATAATGATGATCTTGGTGATGCACTATAGAGCGAAGACCTTCTGGATGCATTCTCTGACCCAAATAAACGTTGTTGTTCATTAGCAGGCATAGGATCCCATTCTGTATTATAATCGGTATGCTCTAAAGTAGAGGCCCCCTCGGCATTATTAATCTGTTCTGTTGTGAAGAAATTGAAATGTGGACTACGTTGCGAACTGGTTGAACCCCCTCGGGGGCGATCAATCAGTGGGACATTATCTGATAATCTACTCCCATGTAGTTCTATGTTATGTGACGTTACAGATGTGCCCAAGAAGTTGCTCGATTGTAGGGAGTGAGGATGATGAAATGATACAATAGAACTTGGGATTGCTTCAAAAGGTACACCTGAAAATGGCTCTGTACTGTTTTCAGGTAGTAGTCCTGATGTTAAAGTAGCAGATGATGACGATGTCATAGCCGATGAAAAAGATCTCCGTTCCCTTCTACTGGATTGTCTGTAGTTTTCATCTCCCATTACATTTTGTTCAGTACTGTGAGATGACATTGTGGTTCAATGAAGGCTATTTGAAATATATTTCGTTGTAATGTAATAAGACACAAAATGAATTGATATCTTGGCGTTCTTTTGTAGGCTCTCTCTATTTGTTTCTAAATTGTACTTTCCCTGAAATTGTGCCTGAAATCCGGACCTTTTAATTTCGTTAAAAGATACGATTATTAAGGTGCCCGTTCACGTGTTAACAGAGTTGCACTACTCAAAAACAACACTATAATAATATATGTGTAGAGTATACAATTCTAAAAACAGAGTACTCCAAAATAATGAATTTCTTACAAGATTAAATCCTATTTAATATAAATATATATGAAACATTCTATATTTGATGCCGTCCCTGTTTCGAAGCTTTTCAAGTTATATTGACATCTCTTCAAAAATAAAAACAACATTGGTTGCATTATAAGTAATTTGAAATACAAACAATAAAATTCTTCTCCTCTCATACAAACAATGCGAATCGATGCCACATATGTGGTCTGATAAGTTTTGCGATGTACTGAAACAGACTCTTCTTACCTCATGGCCGAAGACAATAGAACTTTATTATTTGCTTTCTTAATAAATAAATAAATAAATAAAATGATTATAGAGAAGGCGAAAAAACGGAAATTATTTTAAAGCGATGAGATGAGATGAGCGATGAGGTCGTGACAAATGACTGAAAAATTTATTTTTTAAGTGATGAACGAAAATTTTTTTTGGTATTGATATTACGGAAGACCCACTAGAGACTGGCGATGAGTTTATATAATATAATATAATTAAGTAGATTATTACATTGATTAATTGATCTTGTTTAACGTATTCATTTAAGATAGCTTAGTTAAGAGACAAACATTTTTTTATTCTCATAGACTGCAATAGAAGGTTAATTATCAATAAGATATTAATATGGCTCCTTCTACTAAGAGAAAGAGAGATGAGGAGTTTCCTCTCGCAAGAGAAGATGCAACACAACAACCAGTCGCTTCTTCATTGGTCAGAACTACCGAGGAAGTATCATTCCCAAGAGGTGGTGCTTCTGCATTAACTCCATTGGAACTGAAACAAGTAGCAAATGAAGCTGCCAATGATGTTTTATTTGGTAATGATAAGGCTGTCCCAGAGACTTCAAGACCAAAAAAGAAAAAGAAAACTACTAAAAAGGACAAGACTGAAGATACTGAAAAATCACAATCAGATGTCACTAAGGAAGAATCTTCTGACATAATACAACATATTGGTTTCAAAAACTTGAAGGTAGGTTCTTACCTATTGGGTCAAGTCTCCAACATATCTAAAAATGATATCTGCGTTACTTTTCCAGATGGTATATCTGGTTATGTTAACATGGCTCACATTTCGGAACAATTTACAACTATGCTAGAAGACATGGACGAAGAGATGGAAGAAAAAGAGAACAAGGACGAATATGACTCTTCTGATGATGAAGCACAAGATAAAATTAACGAACTACCAGATCTACACAACTACTTCAAAATCGGTCAATGGTTGAGATCCTACATAACAGTCAATACTGCTCTAGAGACTAGAACTAAAAGAAATAACAAGAAAAGAATTGAATTGTCCGTTGAGCCTAGTATTGTTAACGCATTCACCGAAGAAGACTTGGTTAAAAACTGTACTGTTCAATGTGCTGTCAAGAGTATCGAAGACCATGGTGCCATCTTGGACATTGGTGTCGATGGATTTACCGGTTTTATCTCTAAATCAGATGTTCCAAGTCTAAAAGATTTGCTACCAGGTACTGTCTTTTTAGGTAACATTATTAAAAGAACCGACAGAACTGTTACTGTTAACACTATTTTATCGAATAAGAAAAATAAAATCACCCAAATTTCTGCTGTTGATGCCGTATTACCGGGTCAAACTGTCGACCTGTTATGCGAAGAAGTCTCAGAAAATGGTATCATAGGTAAAGCATTTGGTTTAGTTCCAGGTTTTATTGGATTATCCCATCTGAGAGTTTTCAAACAAGATAGTATAAAACACAAATATGCAGTCGGTTCCAACATTCAATGTAGAATCATTGCAGCTTTAATAACAGACGATTCCGAGAGAACTTTAATGCTTTCAGTCTTACCTTCAATCCAATCACTGGAAACATCTTTATCAAGCACTGAAGCTCTAACCGCTTTCCCAGTTGGTTACACATTTGAATCCAGCAAAGTTTTGGGGGTTGATTCGCAATATCTTTATCTTCAATTAAATGATGATCATATTGGTAGAGTTCATAAGTCAAATATCGGTACATTAGAATCCAAAGATAATCTAAAGGCCAGAGTCCTTGGATTTGATTTAGTGGATAATGTTTACGAAATGACTACCAACCCAGATACTGTCAACTTGAAATATTTGAGACCTTCAGATATTCCAGTTGGTGAATTACTAACAGGCTGTGAAATTATTAATGTTTCCAGCTCTGGTATTGAATTAAAAATTTTAAACGGACAATTTACTGCTAAGGTTCCATCTCTACATATTTCCGATATTAGACTTGTATACCCTGAAAGAAAATTTAAAATTGCATCGAAGGTTAAAGGTAGAGTTCTTGCTGTTGATCACAGAGGTACAATATTCGTCACCTTGAAAAAATCGTTGGTTAATATTGAAGACAAAGAAATTCCTCTTGTAGTATCATACCAAACCGCTGAAGATATTAAATCAAAGAATGAAAAAACTATTGCTTCTGTTCAAAAGTTCACGCCTTCTGGTGCCATTCTAACCTTCTTTGGTGGTATTACAGGATTCCTACCAAATGCTGAAATTTCAGAAGTTTTCGTTAAGAAGCCAGAGCAACATCTAAGATTAGGCCAAACAGTCAGTGTCAAGCTTTTGAATGTCGATGGTGAAAACCACAGAATCCTTGCATCATGTAAAATTTCCAATCAAAAAGCCCAGGAGCAAAAGGAGAAAATCCAAGATATAATCCCAGGTAGAACCACAATGAAGGTTACTGTTATGGAAAAAACAAAGGAATCACTCATTGTTGAAGTCCCAGAACTTGGTTTAAGAGGCGTTATATATGTTGGTCAACTTTCCGATGATAGAATTGAAACGAACAGAGCCGCAATTAAAAAGGTTATCGTTGGTTCTGAATTGGAAGGTTTAGTCATTGACAAAGATACCAGAACACACATTTTCAATCTTTCATTAAAAAAGTCATTAATAAGAGACGCCAAGAAGAAAATGCTTCCATTGACTTACGAAGATATTAAGAGGACAGACAAATCAACTCCTTTACACGGTTACATAAAGTCCATATCAGATAGAGGAATTTTTGTAGCATTCAACGGGAAATTCGTTGGTTTAGTTCTTCCAAGTTATGCTGCAGAAAGTAGAGATATCGATATTTCAAAGATATATTACGTCAATCAATCTGTGACAGCACATATTCTAAGAATGGATGATGTTAATAAGAGATTCCTTCTAACTTTGAGAAAGTCCAATGAAGAGAAAAAGGCACCTAAAGACGACAAGAATTTCGAAGCTATCGATCCAATGGTTAAATCTTTGGATGATTTTGTATTCGGTAAAATTGTTAAATGTAAGATTGTTGGTATCAAGAAGACTCAATTAAACGTTGCTTTAGCAGATAATATTCAAGGTAAAATCGATGTATCGGAGGTGTTCGATGACATAAACATGATCAAGAACAAAAAGGAACCATTAAATGTATTCAAGAAGGATGAGATAATTGAAGCTAGAATAATTGGTAGCCATGATGCTAAAAGTCATAAATTTTTATCAACTCCAATCCAAATTGCTAAGGGTTCAGTGCTAGAATTAACTATAAAACCATCAGCATTGAAGGCCAAATCTTACACACCAACAGAATTAACTAATGTTAAGATTAATGATGAGCTAGTAGGTTATGTCAACAATTACAGGAATGACATCCTATGGTTAACTATATCACCATCTTTGAGTGCAAGAATTTCTGCATTTGATTTGATTGAAAGTGAAAAATCTCTACCAGAGAATATCGAGCAATCATTCCCAATCGGTTCTGTCATCCCAATTAAGGTTGAAGGAATTGATTCCGAACACAATTGTGTGTCCGCTGTAACCGGGCCTCATAAGGAAAAAACTATTTCCGATCTAGTTGTCGGTTCTAAAGTTCCAGCACGTATTAGTAAGGTAGGTGATAATTATGTACTATTGGACTTGGGTAATAAGCTGACTGGTATCTCTTTTGCAACCGATGCACTTAACGATTACTCTGTTTCTCTAAAAGATACTTTCAATAATAAAATTAACAAGATGGTCGTAGCTACTATTGTGTCTGTGGATATCGAGAACAAGAAGATCAATCTTTCTCTTCGTTCCGACAATGCAAAGACAAAATCAATTACTTCTCATAATGATATCAAGGAAGGTGATATCGTACAAGGTATCGTAAAGAGAGTAATGGATAAAGGTATTTTCGTTTATCTAAGTAGTAAGATCGATGCTTTTGTTCCAATTAGTAAATTATCCGATTCTTACTTAAAAGAATGGAAGAAGTTTTACAGACCAATGCAACCAGTAGTTGGTAAAGTTGTTCAATGTGACGAAGATTCTCGTATTTTGCTAACATTAAGAGAATCTGAAATTAATGGTGAAGTACAAGTATTAAAAAATTACAATACTATTCAAGCAGGTGATATTTTCAATGGTTCCGTTAAGAATGTTACCGACTTTGGTGTATTTATTAAACTTGACAACACTGTTAACTGTAGTGGTTTGGCTCATATTTCTGAAATTTCCGACGAAAGACCAGAAGATATCGCTGCTCTATTTGGTCCAGGTGACAGAGTCAAGGCTGTCGTCATCAAGACAAATCCAGAGAAGAAGCAATTGTCGTTAAGTCTAAAAGCCTCTCATTTCTCCAAGGGCAACCAAGTTGAAAAGAAAACTGAAAAGGTTGAGGAAGAAGCTGATGAAGAAATTCAATTTACAAATGATATTGACTCTGATGATGATATGGATGTTGATGAAGAGGAGACTAAACCAAAACGTGATATTACTACTATGTCTACTGATGGTTTAAGTTTGAGTACTGATTTTGACTGGACTGCCTCTATCTTAGATCAAGCTAACGAAGTTGAGTCTGAATCTGAGTCTGATGAAGATTTTACCGAATCTAAAAAGCACAAGCACAGAAGAAGAAAAGAAAAGATTGTTGAAGATAAAACTATTGATATCAATACAAGAGCTCCAGAATCTGTTTCTGATTTCGAACGTTTAATTATCGGTAATCCAAACTCGTCTGTCATTTGGATGAACTACATGGCTTTCCAATTGCAATTAAGTGAAATAGACAAGGCTCGTGAAATTGCTGAACGTTCCCTAAAGACTATTAACTTTAGAGAAGAAGCTGAAAAGCTAAATATATGGATTGCGATGCTCAATCTGGAAAATACCTTTGGTTCTTCTGAGACTTTAGATGACGTATTTAAGAGAGCTTGTCAATACATGGATTCTTTCACTATTCACAATAAGTTGATAAGTATATACCAAATGAGTCAAAAATTAGATGCTGCTGCCGAATTATTCAAAACAACTGCCAAAAAATTCGGTGCTGAAAAGGTTTCTATTTGGGTCTCATGGGGAGATTTCTTAATTAGTAACAAGAGAAACGATGAGGCTGCATCTGCTTTAAGCAGCGCTTTGAAGGCTTTACCAAAACGTGATCATATTGAAGTTGTTAAGAAATTTGCTCAACTTGAATTTTTGAAGGGTGAATCTGAAAAGGGTCGTTCGTTATTTGAAGGTTTAATTTCTGATGCTTCTAAGAGAATTGACATATGGAACGTTTACATTGACCAAGAAATGAAAATCAAAGAAAAGACCAAGGTTGAGGACTTATTCGAAAGAGTTATCTTAAAAAAATTAAGCAAAAAGCAAGCTAAATTCTTTTTCAATAAATGGTTGAGGTTCGAAGAAGCTAACGATGATATTAAGACTTCTGATTATGTCAAGGCTAAGGCTACAGAATACGTCGAAAAAAACAATAAAGATGAATAAACTAAATCAATTATCCATCATCCTATTATCTGAAGCATCGTAACGTCATCATGTATATTAAAATTTTGTAAAGTATCTATGAATATAAAAAATGTCATAAGAATCGAATCCATTATGTTGCATAATATATAGTTGCAAGAGGTCTGGAATTCTATAGTTGGCAGACATTTATACAAGCTAAATTTATCATTTCTCCGAAATCTTGTCTAAAACAAGCTTAAATTGGTTATATGTAATACTACTTTTATTACCTTCATATCTAACAACATCTACAAAATATTGATCGTAATGATCCATAATCTCATCTATATTTGACCAACAACCAGCTTTTTCGATTAAGTTCCTAAACGTTTCTGTCTTATCCCAGCATTGCTCAATCATAACATCTGGTAAAAATGTGGCTGACTTTATTTTTGAACTATGAGGATCTCTAAACCTCAATTCAATACCATGTTTTCCTAATGTCCAGTTAAATATATCATTTTCTTTAATACTTTTTTTACTATCATATATAACCTTAAAATTTTGCAATATATTACAATAACATTTTAATAATGGCACTTCCGTTTCTAAAATAGGACTAAACCTTGTGTCTTCTAAAGCAGAGACAAGAGAAAATCTCTGAATGCCGTCATCAATTGGTAATTTAGAAAAAGTTCCAATACATCCCCTTAACTGATACTCATCCTTGCTGTGTTTCTTCTTCTTCCATGTTACAAACAAAGAGGTCTTTTCCTCAAGATCTACTTCAACTGTTGGATATAATGTTTTACAAATCTTTGATAGAGTCAGCTTGCGACCTTGACTTTGTATGAAATAGGAGTATAGACAATAAAAGGCATAGAACGCTTGAGGTGACCCTGGTATATTCGATACTGTCATTTTATCTTACCTACTTTCCCTTATATATGATTACCCAATTAAAAATACTAAAGTGACTCTTCTTATATATATATATAGTAATATGATTGAAGTAGTTATAGATAACCTGAATTCTTATTTACCTAAACTGACATAACAGTAATAATTAGTCCCCCTAAAATATCTTTTAACCTTTTTTTTATTAATAGTGCCTTACTAAGAGAAATTTTATAGTATGGCGTTTTTTAATCTATCACGACGCGGCAAAACCTTCTTTTCCAATTTATATATAATATATTAAATAATACTTCTGAAGATAACAACAATACATATTTATAACTACAATCAAAGGTAATAATATGGTAAATACGCAAATATTATTTCTTAAAACTTAAGCTTCAGTATATTTGAATTGGTAGAAATTTTGAAAGGGAATTCCGTGCTTATTTCGTTATTTTTTTCGAATGGAACTATGAAATTGAACATACTCACAAAACTGTCCATATGGGTATTAATATACCAAGTATTTGTATCGTGCCAGAATTTTTATGATTCTGATCCACACATTATTGAAGCAAATGAAAGGAATTTCGATAAGATAGTTCATTCTACTAATCAAACATCGTTAGTTGAGTTTTATGCACCATGGTGTGGTTATTGTAAACAATTAAAACCTGTGATGAATCGTGTTGGTAAGAAGCTGGATGGTATTGCACAAGTGGTGACTGTTAATTGTGATCTTGAACAAAATAAAGGTCTATGTTCGAAGCATGGTGTAGAAGGGTTCCCAACACTGATGGTATTTAGACCTCCCAAAGTATACAGAAAGGGACAAAAACATGCAAATGAAAAATACCAAGGTGAAAGGACAATGAAACCAATAGTTGAATTTGTTAAATCAAGAGTGAAAAATTCTGTGAAGAAATTACGTAGTATTAATACTATCCAAAATATGTTAATTAAACATCACGATACAATTTTGAATAATTTCACAGTAGTATTATTTTCCAAGGTAGATATTATTCCACCTATCTTTAAAAGTATAGGGATTGACTGGTTAAACCAAGTCGAATTTTTCATGATGCATAATAAGAAAATAGAACAAATAAATGAGGAGGATAAGACTTGGAGTAAATTTGCCTCATTATATCCAACAATGTCTAAATCTTTGAATGAACTCTTGCAAAAACAAATCCATAATATGGATTTTAACCGATTACTATTATTGGATAAAGTCAATGATGAATTACATATCTACGATGGGAATCAAATTACTAAGATGGACGTTACCAAATTTATTAATGGGATAACCCATTTGACTCCACAAGAGGGCCCAATGAGTAAACGTCAAATGTATGTCGATAGTATGAAATCAGGAAAGAAAAACAAGAAAATTCGTAAACAGGGTAGAAAGGGAAATGTGAAGGACGAATTGTAAATCCAAATATGATGAAATCTAATCATCTTTATAATTTTTACTTAGTATTATTACCAATAAAATTTATTGATCTAGTCATATATATACGGTGTTCCGTCTATTATTTTAGTAGAAACGATTCCAAAAACCAAAAAAAGTTTTTTTTGGTGATATTTCCGAAAACTTTGAATTGGCGATGAGCTGAAAAAATTTATTTTCATACAATATTTAGAAACAAACTTACTTTTGTAGTAAGTAATACTATATATACACTTTATAACAGATTGGAATATTCCTATTTGTAAGATATAGCTTTGTAAATCAACTATAGAGTCACAACTAAGTAAGAACAGAGATGTCTTATTTTTTCCAGAATATTAAGGCAACTAATGATTTTGACGAAGAGGACCAATACGAAGAAGATCCAGATGAATTAAGAAGAATCCTACAGAGACAACAGAGGAATAGTAAAATATCTGCTGCTCAAAAACATGAATCTGATAATGGAAATGATAGTGATGATGACGATTTAAAGACCTTGTCATTTGGTGCTATAAAAAATGCAGACAATATCCTAGAAAAAGAAACTAAGACTGAACGACGTTCACAGGATAAGGGAAAGCCCAAAACATTCAGAGAAGAAAAATTCGAAGATTCTGATAGTAATAGTGATCAACCTGAAAGTGATGGACCAGAATCAGAATCAGATTCCGAAGGTGGGTTTTTTGAAGAAGACAGTGACAATGATGAAACGGAAGATAATAATAATAATAATGTGAGAAACAGAAAGAGTGGCTCCAATAAGAACCAAAGACATAAGCATGCACCAACCGAACAATCCTCTAAGAAACGTGTATCGCGAATTAGAAAAATAGATGGGCTTAACGATAACAGACATGGTTCCAGTATATACCAGGATATTAGATTCGAGAAATCCACTGGGGCAGTTACCGATGAATCTGTGATTAGGCGACGTTACGCATTCCTTGATGAATACAGAGAGAAAGAGATTTCAGATCTTGATGCTCTATTGCATGATCGCAAATTCGTTGATAAATTGAACGACAGAGATCGTGAAGGCATGGAAGGTGATTTAAGAAGTATGAAGTCTCGTTTACAAAGTATCAAGAATAAAGATCTTGAAAAGAATATTATTAAAGAATATGAAGATAATATGAATAAAGATAATCAAACGCGATTCCATTTAAAGAAGGCTGATAAAAGGAAGGTTGTTCAAAAATGGAAGTTTGATCATATGAAGGCTAAACAACGTGAGAAGGTCATGGAAAGAAAGAGAAAGAAGAGATTAGGTAAAGAATTTAAGCAATTTGAATTTCATCAAAATAGGTAAATGAAAGCTATTATTTGCCGAAAAACAGAAAAAGAATATAAATAAGTATATATATATATAGTATATATATATATAGTATAGTATAATATATGAAGAGAGACAACAAATAACTTGCTAGATATGTGTATCTTAATATTATTTAATATCGCGACCACCATTAGCCAACCATTCAGTCATAGATCCAGGGTACACAGCTGTAGTTGAATATCCATTCTTACTTGCAATATCTTTTGCAGCAGCAGCTCTAATACCTTTTGCACAAAAGAATACCAATTCCTTATCTTCAGCTGGTTTCTCAAATCCCATCTCAGCCTTAAATTGAGATCTACTTAATGATAATGCTTCAGGTTTAGTCTTATAAGGAATGTTAATAGTATGTGGTAATTTATAATCCAGTAACTCAGAAGGTTCTCTCACGTCAACTAACACAACTTTGGAGGATGGGTTCTGGACTAGAACTTTAAATTGGTCGAAAGTATAGATTTTGTTAGAATTGCTACCATATGTACGGTACATTAAACCCTTTCCGAAAACAGATTTAATCATTATTTTTTGTGGAAGTGCTTTTAGGGTTTTATTTTAATGTAGAAGTTTAATTTTTAGTAATAGTTCTATCTATATTAAAATATGTATGTATGACCTTTTTTTTTTAAGCCTGTAATAGTCAGAAATAAGAAAAATTAATCAAAAGAAAAAAAGAAAAAGGGGACAGAAATCCTGAATACCAATGATACTTCTCAATTGGTTGATATAAATCACATATTATATATTCAGCAGCTATCACCAAAGTAAAAATTATTAGCAAAGACACTTTTCTCTCGTTTAAAAACATTTCAATTTGTAAGATATACAGGTAATAGACAATATATATATATATGAGAATATATAAGTAGAAATAATTAAAATCCACAGATAAGAACGGTAAATTAATTAGTTAATCATTCCAAAGTTTATAGTTAGAAACTCAGCTTATCACCACCATTGCTAACCCAATCATTCATAGAGCCAGAATAAATAGCTGTATTTGGGAAACCGTTGTTAAACGCAACAGATCTAGCTTTAGCAGCACGCATACCAGAAGCACAGAAAAATACCAATTCTTTATCTTGAGTAGGCTTAGCAATACCGAAAGAGGATTGGAAATCTGATGCATCTAGAGCGAAACCATTTGGATGAGACTTATAAGGAACATTAATAGAGCCTGGAATATGAACAACAGCGTATTCGGATGGTTCTCTGACGTCTACTAGAATGACAGAAGGTTTACGGTTAGTGGCTAAATCTTTCATTTGAGAAAAATTATAACTTGGACCAGTAGGTTCATCGACAGGCATTGGTAGAGATCCACCTGTTCCTGTGTAAGGGTTGTTATTTCCATTCCAAGCGTTGTGTAAGGCAGTCCAGATACCCATAGTGTAAAATATCAGAATGAAATAAAAAGTATGTGCGAGGTTATTAAATACAAATAGAACTTGATGCAATATGTATTGTACCGATAATGATCCTTTATGAATAAGAACTCTTAAAGAGTAAATTTCTTAACTCCAAAGATATATAGAAATATACCCCTTGTACCCTTATATTTATATACAAATCTAATCTAAGAAAAAGTCAAACTATTTTTCCTCTTACTAATTCAGCTGAAAGCTAATAATGTATGTGAAGTTTTCGCTTACTAACAAAATATCCTAATGTCCTTCTTGTTCGCGCATTGCCGATAGTTCTAGCAGTAGAAATAACAGCAAATCAGAGAGAAGGGGCAGTTCAAGAGTATCCACTTAGTCAGCTATCGAACTCAGATGATGTGATGAGTAAGCATTTGCGAAGTGACATACACACAGAGAGATACTATTAAGTTAGTTAGTTGTATATAATTCATCAAATGCAGGGAGACAGAGAGGGAGAGAAGATTCAGAGGAACATGTAAATTTGTCGTTTATTGAGTCGTGTTTTATGTATAATCTGTATAACTTATACTGTTACTTAAATTTGTATTGCGAAATGTATCTATAAAATGATATGTCATGAAGGAAAGGAGTATAGCATGTACAATTCGTTTTTTTAGATGTATGAATATAGCCGTTATCCTTTCACCTGTGTTTATTTAACGTAGTCTTAAATCACTGACAACAAACTCACCATCACCAAGATGTTGAGTGTTACCCACACTTTTAACAACAAATTGTTTGGTTTCTTTCATATAGTCAACAATGGTCACGGATGTATTAAATACAATAATCTTTTGAGCGTTTTGTCCGTTATAATCTAACCATTTTAATATGGTTCTAATTGCACCACCATGACTCATCAAAGATATATTTTTTAAATTCTTTTCGTTACTTTCAACGACTGCATGATGAATACCATCCGTTAGTCTCTTTGTAAATTCTTCAAATCCTTCACCAAAATCTCTAAAGGAACCTTTGCCATGTTTGTCTGCGTATTTCTCAGCATCACTAATGTGCATGCCTTCAATGACCCCCATATGTCTTTCTCTTAATGCAGTGGTTAACTCTACAGGGACATCCGTTTGATCTGAATATTTTAGGACAGTTTGTAAAGTTTCCTGACATCTAATCAAATCACTAGAAAATACTTTGTCAAAATGGATGTTTTGTTCTTTCAAATAAACGCCTAATTTCTCAGCTTGTTCAAAACCTGTATTATTAATTGGAATATCCTTATGTCCCTGAAGAATTTTAAGAACATTATGCTCTGTTTGACCATGTCTGATAATGAATATTCTTAGAGTATTATCATCTTCATTATTAGTATAATACGGATTTTCTTTGCTTACTGTCATGATTGATATACTTTGGTGATAATGCTGCCCTGTATTTAGTTTACTAGTTCGATATTGGCATGATGTTGCAACTATCTTTATACCTTTCATATACATACGTATATACAACAATTATATTAAATGACATTCTCTTTGTCTAAGTCCTACGTTAATTGTGTATATTGTCCGATCGTTATAAGAAAGAAAAGCAAAGAAAAAAAAGAAAGCACGAAAACTTTTCGGTGATGATGCCATAATAGGAACCACTGATCGCTTGCAATGGGTTTCGCACTTCTCCTATTCTTTACTAAAATCATTGAATATGTAAACATATCCTTTTTTCCAGAAATAAGTATTATTGATAGATCTAATAATTGACTTATTATTTGTTCTCTCTTTTGCTCACAAATCGAATCAATTTTATACTAAAAAGTTACCGGTCCTCAATATATAAATAGATAATGCAGAACGAACCTATGTTTCAAGTCCAAGTGGATGAAACTGAGGACACAGAATGGAATGATATTCTAAGAGCTAAAGGTGTTATACCGGAGAGACCCCCATCTCCAACAGCTCAATTAGAAGAAGCCTTGGAAGAAGCCTTGAAAAAACAACATGAAAATAGACTAGAAGATAAAGATATTAGTGATTTGGAAGAATTGGAAGATGATGAAGATGAAGAGTTTCTAGAATTGTATAAAAGGAAACGGTTGGCTGAATTGACTAGTTTGCAAAATAAATCGAAATTTGGTGATGTGTATCATATTAACAAGCCAGAATACAATAAAGAAGTAACATTAGCAAGTCAAGGTGGTGAAAAATTCAATACAGATGAAGTAAAAAGTACTACTTTCATAGATAGTAATCAATCTAAGATCATGTCAGAAGCTGCAGATGGAAGTACATCAAATGACACCAAAGTAGTAAATAAGGATGCCATATATGTTTTCGTCCATTTATCGTTACAAAGTAAATTACAGAGTAGAATACTAGCTCATATTTTTGAATCAGAAGCACCCAAATTCCGTGAAATTAAATTTGTCGAAATACCTGCAAATAGAGCCATTGAAAATTATCCAGAGACTAATTGTCCAACTTTACTTGTTTACCATAATGGAGATGTCTTAAAGAACCTAGTCACTTTACTTGAACTAGGAGGTAATCAAACCACAAACAAGGATTTTGAAAAATTAATGGTACAGCTAGGTGCTGTTGATGAAAAGGACAATAGATTGGAGATGAACCAAGATGATGATGAGTCTAGAGAGGCCAGATTGGCACAGTTTGGTAACATAAACAGTATAAGGACCGGTATTAAATCTAAATTTAATGTGGGTGTCGGCAATGATTCTGACGATAACTATGATGATGATGATGATGATAATGATGATTTCTTTTCATAGAATATATATAACGATTCATATGTTGGTGTAGATAATAAAAAAATTCTTGCCCTCGAATATTCGAGATAATTTAGATACTTGATTGGTTCAACGGACAACCTACCTTCCCTCGTCTATTCAAATCTACAATATGCTATTTTTATATTTATTTTACTTCTTTAATTACATAGAATAATAAGTAAGCTTCATCCTTTAATGCTTGTTCCTGGGATATTTCAGAAACCATGGAATCATTGAATCTAAACCATTTATCTTCATTTACTTTTAAAGTGGATATATAATGACCTTCATTTACAGTGCCTTTATGAGAAACTACCCCTATCAACTCGTAGGTAATATCTTTGGCCATAGCAGAATCATCTAGTTTACCATCATCACAATATTTAGTTACATTTAAGTATAACGGATACTCCACAAAATTTGTCAATTTTACGTTATTACCATTAGGTAAATGTTCGAATCTCTTTAACTGCAACGTTAACATGGATCCAAGTTTATCAATAGTTAATTGCTTTGCTGGATCATCGGTTGTATTACATTGTGGACAATGGTAATGATAATCATTCAATATTTCTCTCTTGTGGAAACTATCCAAACAATTGTATAATGTAGCTTTATCCTTAATATCCAATGACAGATCCATGAACGGATCTACAATAGTCTTTGAATCATCATTACAATTAGAACATACGATGGAACTTTTCAAAGCGCCCTGAAACATTGAATGTATCAGACATTTACAACTAGACCCCTCTCCAGTAGAACTAGTACGGTGTTCTACCCTTTTGTAATCATTGTGAATTTGATTTAATAGAAATTGTAGAAATTCATGAGCATCCTGTTGTGAATAACCAGCGAAATTCTGATTTATCTTCCATGCACAATTTAAGAATGATATAAACCCTTCGTGTGGATCCACTGGGGTGCTGTTATCTGATTGCTTATTCCCAATATTCCCATATGATTCAGCTATAATGACGTCTAAGGCACATGATATACATCCAGTAGGATCTTTAATTTGACATTTGTTATAATGTTGTTGGCTCATGGAAAAATTTACAATATAAGGATTATGGATCAAACATTGTATGACACTACTAATGAAACATGTTGACCCCATATTAACAAATCCGTAAAGACCATCTCTCCGTTCTGCTTGTGGAATCTCCGTAGTTTTATTGATTTCATCCCAGGATTTGTTTAGGAAAGAAGAATTAATCATTTCGACATCAGAAACATAATCTTGGCATTTAATACAATATAATAGCTGATTACTAGAATTAATACCAAATATATGGTTCTTTAGAATAGAATGATCTTTAAAATGAGAGTTGTTCCAACAACCAACATATTCACATTGCAAGCATATAAAGCTGGATCCCGCATTAATTTCGTTACATGTTGTACAACGCATAGTATACATCAACTTATCATTTTGAGACGAATGTGATAGGATATATTTTGTGATATTAAATGTTTTCATTACATTGTCTTTAAATTTTGGATCCCCAATAATTTGTTCAATATGATTGCAATGAGTCATTTTTTTAATAGTAACACTTCGATTCAATTTATTTTTATTTATTTATTTATTCTTCAGTTGGAAAATATAGTTTTTTGAATGAGATCACTATGAGCCTTTTGTATTAATATTATATGATTTCAAAAAATAATTATATCTGGAAAAGGAAGAGCTAAGAAAAAATAATTATCGTGATGAATGTAAATATTGATGCAATTATAAAGATTCCACAGATCTGTAAATATATCGACAGCTGAAGTTCTTCTTTGATATTAGTTCAGCTAGCTCACCTTTTTCCTTTTGTAGATTAAATTAAATTTTAGCCTTCATTATAGGTAAAAGAAAAAAAAAAGATTATGCTATGTAATACTAACACTACCTAGAAAACAATACATAGAAATATATTATACAGTAATATCCCGACAATATAAACCTGGGCAGATTTTACCACATTAAAAGATATTTGTTAAACCGCGAAGAGTGAAAAATAAAGATAAAAAGAAAGAATAAGTTATTCAAAGAGAAAAGACATAGATAATAAACACCAAACACTTGAGGACAAGAAAATAATACGACATTATATTTCCTAAAGCAACCAGATGAAGTGAGAACAATTAAATGAATATTTAAAAAAGTTATAAATCTCCTTGCCAAACTATCGTTTTTTTATTACCTTTAGATTTCCTAAAATAATAATAAAGATAGCCTTATATTGATAGTATTCTAGTAATTTCATTCTATTTAAACAGATATGAAAATATAAAAATGAGTTGTGATTAGTATGTTAATGAATATTATTAAGACATGCTAATTATTTACTTCGTTAGAAGACTCTAATTATAAAGAACAAACACATATTTTTAAATCACACAGAGACACCTGTCTAGCAATGAGTAATACTTGAATATATATGCTTACATAATCCTATATCATAATTACCTAGTTGATTATATCACTTAAGGATGACAAATATAAGTATTAATAGCCACTAGTTCATGCTTATTCTCCCACTTCTTTCTACCAAATTATAAGATTGATATACTTGATATACTTGATCCAATTATAGAGCCGTAGAGCATTCAAATTATATAATGGAAAAAAAAACATTTGATGACCCGCCATCGCTATGACAACCCAAATGGAAATGTGAGTGGAAAAAGAAATTCAATGGTGATAATGATAATGATTACAAACGGGTCATGTATCTGAGCTATATAAACACACATTTGCCAAAGGTTTTGCTGTATATCAGAGTTCAATTACAATTAAAAACAAATACAGAAAACACATAAAAAATGACTAGCAAAGGTAAGATCTTAATGTTGCATGGGTTCGTTCAATCTGATCGTATTTTCTCTGGTAAAACAGGCGGTTTACGTAAAAATTTGAAGAAGTTAGGTTACGAGCTATATTATGCTAATGGACCTGAAATAGTAGATAAATCCACATTGCCAGGTGGTGACGATAATAAGACTACTGAAATGCTTATTGCTGACGCGAAGTCTGATGATTTATACGGTTGGTGGTTAAGAAAGACTTCCGGACCTCAAGCATTGATGAATTATGAGATTCAACAATCTACATTTGATTATTTGCATGATTATATTGTTGAGAATGGGCCATTTGATGGTGTTATTGGGTTCAGTCAGGGTGCTGGTCTCGGTGGGTATATTGTGCAAGATATTAGAAATATTTTAAATTTAACTGAAGAACAACAGCCTGATTTGAAGTTCTTCATTTCATTTAGTGGGTTTAAACTGATTCCTGATATATATCAAGAACCATACACATTAAATCATGCACCATCTTCTTTACATGTCATTGGTGAAATGGATGCTGTAGTGAGTGAAGAGAGAACAATGCAACTATTCAATGAATGGGCTGATGATAAGAGAGTTCTATTAAAACATGCAGGTAGTCATTTTATTCCAAATTCTAAACCATTTGCTATGCAAGTTTGTAATTGGATAAAAATTACTACTGAAGAGGAGACAAAGAAAAATAAGGAAACTGCTGAAATTACTAAGAACAGTAAGAAATCTGCTGATCCTGGTAGTTTAGAAGATGATTTGATGAACATGATGGATTCAATTGGAAAATTATAGAACTTTCTCAAATATATAAATACAAGATTTTTATAATTAATAATAAAAGGTATAAAATTTATTAAGATTATTCAAGGAAACTATATCAAATTTAAATTTAGCTATGCTATATTTCATGGAGATTTGCGGAGAAAATGTAGACAATCATGTTAATCTTCCAGTTGCTTCCCCCATATGGGGTGAATCCAAAATACAAAAAAATGGCAATATGATTTATTATTCTTCACATTAACTTGTTTAGGTTTTCTTACATTTTTTTTCACTTTTGGCGACGCCAGTAATCAGTCGTTGCAAGAAACAAAACAAAGAAGTAGACGAAAAGAGGAAGCAGAAAACTGAAAAATAAAAGACAGACAGACATTAACGCGCACATTCGAAACGTTTCCAAGTAGAGCCAAGTAATAGTGAAGAATTCTTGGAATTAGATAAATTTTGAAACCAAAATTAATGAAAGAAAGGCTATATTTGTTATATAACTTTGAGGGAGTTAGTTATGACTTTATAGATAGAACTTGTGGTTTATATTATTTTACTTTGTATTCTCTATTAGATAAATTTAGATATTTTAATTATTGTAAATATTTTTTTTAGAAAGGGAAGGTTTACCATTATTAAAAAATTAAATTGCGATCCAAGAATAAAAGAGGTAATATTACATTTATTATTTTAATATTATTTATTATAATACCCTTTTTCCTATTCTAATTTAAAGAAAAGAGTGCTATATTATTCATTTAATAGTTTAAATTAAATATTAAATTTGAAAAATATTTTTACATCTTTAGTTAAGTCACTAGATTTACATTATATATTATTATTATTATTTTATTGATTTATTAGATTTTCCAGTTTAATATTATTATCAACATTTTCAAAACAGAAGAAAACAGTTCATATATATTCACGAAATCTTTATATTTCTAAACCCTATATTATCAACTTCGAGCAGCATTTAAAGGTCCAAAAATAAATAATAAATTAGAAATGGCAACTGGTAAAATCAATGATAATCTGAAAACGATTAGAAAATTGTACAAAAAGACAGAAGAATTGAATGAAGAAATTAAAAATGTTATAAAAGATATCAAGCCTATGGAATTCGAATCATATGCAGATTATTTTTTAATACATACTTTTAAGAGTGGGATTTCTGAAAGTGGGAGAGTTAATCTTGATGGGTTAAGAAAGAGAGAACAATCAATATATTATAAGAGAATTAGGAAACCAAGCGAACAAAAGATAGATGAAAATATATCCTTACCACCAAAGAGAACACCCTCAGAGGATTCATCTACTTCAATTACACCAGCACAGACAGTATCATCTTCTGATAAAGAAGATGTGCCAGAATCAAAAATCGATGGAAATGGTGCAGGTAATAAGACAGTAAATAATGTTTCAGCTGAGATATCTCTAACTAGTATAATTTCTTCAGATGATATCCCAAATGATGGTGACCATAATATTAGGAGATCTTCCAGAATATCACAAAAGGATCGTGAAGATAAACTAAAGAGAGAACATGAAAAGATAGAAGAGGATGCTCAACATTCTGTTTCAAGAAAGAGACATAGGGGACCTGGTAGGCCACCTAAAACTAGTCATATTGATAGCAATGATGATGATACTGATGGTAATTTCGACTCTACCACATATTCTAGTAACGTCGACGAAACACCTGATTCAGAACTTATCGTTATTAAAGATTTATTTGAAAATTTGGTTCCAAAAATTAGAAACCCTCAACGAAGATCGGATTGGGTTCTCCCACCTAAAATGAAATATGTGCAGGAAAAGCAATTACACACAAGACCGGAATATAAATCTATCAAAATTCATGAATTGGTTAGTACTGACAGAATGAGTACAATATTGTCGCGTTTTGAAGGTGGCCTAGCTGGTGTACGTAAGTAAACACAGGATATTTTCCAATCATAAATTCCCAAAAAATATATTCAATGCCATAATAATCATTAATAAAATCAATATATGTATATGATTAAATAAATAAAAGTATTAAAATAAATAAATAAATAAATAAATAGATACATGCGTATATGAATAAATAAAAATAAATAAAATGAGAGATCATAAATAATAAAACCTCTCCATTGTAACATATCCCTTTTAAATAGTGATAAATGGCTATTAACAAAATTTTATAGCTGTTATGAAAATAATTTAACTGTCAAGAGATTGACTAGTGTTTAACTGTAGTTACCATTGATTTTTGGAAACCATCTATAGCATCTAATAAAGAATCTGGTGTAGGTTGAGGACTAACAACTTCTGGATTAATACCGTTGTCTAACAAATAATCGTTTGTTGTTGGACCGATACATGATATTCTTAAATCTAATTTATCCTTAATACTTGGATTTTGCTTCAAAAATTTAATAATATCTTTAGCACCTTGAGGACTAAAGATAACCACCCAACAACACGATTTACCGTCACACTCTTCCTTATCGGCTATATCTACTAATGTATTTTGAAATCTGTCTAGATTATCGTTTAGAACATTAGTCTCATAGGTAACTACTTCCTTCACAGAAAGACCTCTCTGTTTTAACTTGTTCTTAATAATATCTCTGCGGATAGCACCAACGAAGGACAAGATTTCTCCATCGTAGTTATCTCCAATATCTTTGATAATAAAGTCAGAGAGTTTATCCCCGTTCCCCATATCATCACCTTTCACATTACGAAACCCTACTCTTCTCAAAAAATCACCCGTCGCAGGGCCTACAGTATATACTGATAGATCTAATAACTTTTCTCTTTGTTCCTTAGTCAACGTTGGAATGATACTTTCATTTAAACATTCTACAGTTCTCTGCGAGGTAACTATTAAGTATCTTAAATTACTTATATAATTATTGTCTTTTAAAAGGTGTAGGGCCTCCACTGGATGATGTGTATGTGCAATTAAAGGCAAGAATTGAACATCTGAATATTTATTATCCTTCGATTCAACCTCGTATTTATCTAATGGGGTGGTTTTATTCTTTAAAAATATGATGTTATTAGACATATGTTTTGTTAATTGTAATTTCTTATTGTTTGATTGAAAGACAAAGTCTTATATGTGCAAAGCACAATTTGTGCAGAAAATGAACGTGATATTGGTAATTATTTAGTTTCTTAGGAAACAATTAGTTATTGAAAATGTCGGTATTTGACATTTATGTATCTATTGCTTGCGATGTATATATATACATCGCAAACAAATTGTATGAGTAAGCAGCATGCATTATTCCATATAACCCTTCACCCTCGGGAGTCCATATCTGAGAGAATCAATTGGGCTAATTGTGCGGACAATACTGAGGGAAATTTATCAAAAAATTTCAACAAAATCTTTTTTCTCCTTCAATTTTCCATTTATCATCACCACGGACGGTGTGGAGAGCACGAGCACGTGAGCTTTCATAAAATATTCTCAAATAATGATTTAATGTGTATAATGATGACTGTTATTCTTACAATTATGAAGGATATTTTATATTCCTTATTTAGTTATACGTATACATGGTTGAATGTTTGGTTTTATTTATTGTTATATGAGTTTTATTTTATTTTTATTATTATTGTGAATATGCTTATTCCCACTCGACAGTGGCGGGTGGCTTGGAGGTGATATCGTATGTGACTCTAGCTACACCATCGACTTCGTTAACAATTCTGGAGGCAACATTCTTTAAGAAACTGTGTTCGAATGGGTACCAGTCAGCAGTCATGAAATCGGTGGTTTCGATAGCTCTCAAAGCAATGACTTGTTCGTAAGTTCTTTGATCACCCATAACACCGACAGATTTAACAGGTAGTAAACAAGCAAAAGCTTGAGAAATGTTATTATATATACCAGCTTTTCTGATTTCTTCAATAAAGATACAGTCAGCATTTCTAGCAATTTCAACTTGAGCCTTAGTAACTTCACCTAGAACACGAATAGCTAGACCTGGACCTGGGAAAGGATGTCTCCAGACCAATTCATGAGAGATACCTAGTAATTCACCTAGATGTCTAACTTCATCTTTAAACAATTCTCTTAACGGTTCAATCAATTTCAACTTCATGTTGTCAAGTAGACCACCGACATTGTGATGAGTCTTAATAGTTTGAGATGGACCCTTGAAAGAGATGGATTCGATGACATCTGGGTATAGGGTACCTTGTAACAAGAATTGAATCTCTTGGCCATCCTTTGGCTTGATTCTTTCAGCTTCTCTTTCAAAGACATGAATGAAAGTGTTACCAATAATTTTTCTCTTCTTTTCTGGATCAGTGACACCCTTTAATTTACCTAAAAATTCCTCGGAAGCATCGATGACAGTCAAGTCAATACCTAAACCTTCAGTTAGAATTTTCTTAACATTAGTAGCTTCATTCAATCTTAGGACACCGTTGTCAACCAAGATAGCGTGGAATCTGTCACCAATAGCTTCAGTCATCAGCTTGGAGGCAACAGTAGAGTCAACACCACCTGAGACAGCACCAATAACTTCAGCAGTTGGACCGACAAGTTCTCTGATTCTTTGAATTTCAGTTTCAATGAAGTTTTCCATGGTCCAATTTTGTTTGGTGTGACAAATGTCGACAGCAAAGTTCTTCAACAATTGCTTACCATGAGTAGAATGAGTGACTTCTGGATGGAATTGAATACCGTAGATTGGCTTCGATTCATGAGCAATACCACAGTATGGGGAGTTACCAGAGGTAGCAATAGTGACGAACCCATCTGGTAAACCGTTCAATTTGTCACCATGAGACATCCAGACAGTAGAGTGGTCTACACCTTTAAATAGAGGGTTTGATTTGTCCTCCACGTTTAAAGTAGCAGGACCATATTCTCTCTTTTCACCACGGCCGACTTTCTTACCATTTAACCAGGCAAGCTCTTGCATACCGTAACAAATACCTAAGATTGGAACGTTTAAGTCGAACACAGCTGGGTCAACATGTGGAGCATCTTCAGCGTAGACAGAGTATGGACCACCAGATAAGATGACACCCTTTGGTTTCCAGGATAGTTCAGCGATCTTTTGAGTACATGGGAGCATTTCAGCATAGATGTTAAACTCTCTTAACCTTCTAGTGATTAGATGGGAGTATTGAGAACCAAAGTCCAAAACTAGGATAGTATCAAAAATACCGGAGACTTGTTCAACAGCAGACATAATGGGTGTTAATGTTGTATTGGTTGGATAAATAGTTGTAGTAGTATTTGTTAGTTACTAAGTACACTGATGTTCGACAAATATAACTAAAGAAGTTCAATAAAACGTGATTATAAAATATGTAATGGTCCCCTTATATATATTATAGATTAGATAGATTTGTTTGTTCACTTGCCAAAAAAAATTTTCTGAACTCATCGCTCATCACTTCCTTTCTTTTTTTTTTCAATCCGCCAACAAAAAATTTTACGGGAGACCATCCCCGGGAATGCCCACAAGCTTTTCCAGGTTAACCATCAAACAAACCCAAAATGGTGATGATGACAATGAGCTGAAGGTATTTACAGAGAGCACCCCCTAGTGGCTAAAAAGAAAAGAGAAGTATATTCTCAAGGGTAATAATAACGTAATTAAATATTGAAACAACGATTGACAAACGAAGTCAAAAAATATAGCAACGAGCATATTGTTGTACCAAAGGTACAATTTGTACTCTTGTTAGAGGACGTGAAGAGTAATGATATGTACTCTGTTTGCGTACAACAAACAATATTCAAGATATTTATATAAATAGGACAAGACTTGTAAACTATATAAAAACATAATTCAATAAATATGTTAGGATATACTCCCAGAGCGAACCAGATATCACATATCGCCTGTAGTCGTCTCCATAATGACGTCCGGATAGATGTCTGAAGGGACTGGCGGCGGGTAAAATCAGGATTATATTGCCAGGAGAGGTTCTTTTATATTCTCATATAACAGAAGTAGGTTTGTTCTACTTCCGGCCATTTGTGCTTTGTGGACATACAGAGGTATAAATGTCTTTGCTTGGTAATCCGGAAGGGTCAGTTTTGACCTTTTTTAGCAAAAAAGGGTAAGAAGGAACACAAAATAATATGAAGAACATATAAACTTATCTCATGAAGAAATATATTGAAATTTGTTCTCTTTATATATCCTGATAATATTTTGTATGTGGGAAAGAAGTTCGTCGCGTTGCATTTCCTCGCCAACTGAAGCCAAAGGAAAAAGAAAAATTTGCACTGTGAAGAAGCAAAGCCCTAACAAAATATACTGCATCGATAAGTATATCATTGTGTACGTTGTGTAGACTGATCCATTCCTCGCCAGAAAAGGAAAATGTCTGCGACTTTTCAAGAAAATTTTTTTTCAGTTTTCGACTCGAATTTCTTATATAAGAGAGTTTAACAACAAAGGATTTCAAAATAAACATGCGTTGAAGTTGTTTTGTTAATGTAAATATTAAAAGATAGTATGGGATCATCGATCGTTTCATGTGTCATTTATTGGCGTCACTCATCATTATTCCCTCAATATTTTGAGTTCTTTTAGATGCCCGATAAATACTGTGTCGTCGATTCCATTTCAATCTTTAACGATGCATGATAGAACAATTTTCACAAAAAAACGATGTATCTCCAGCTGTTGATACAGAGTGGGAAGACTTTTCTCTTCTTGCTCGCCCTTTTTAAAAAATCTGATACAGTTGGTCATTTTTCGTTTTACATTTATTTTTACTTTCTTATTACTTTTTTCTTAAAATTATAAAGTCTATAAATATATATATATGTATGCCCTCATAATTCATCTTTTATCCTAGAATTTTTAAGTGTTTGGGGTATTAAAACAATATACTCCACTAGTAAATCACCAAATTGGCCCTTCTTGCTTAATAATGGCATACCGAATCCTTTAATTCTTTCAGTTTCACCATTATGTATAATTTCATTTGCTTTACGTTTTAATACAACGGTCTTTTTCTCATCTAAGAACGCTATCTTTCTTTCCCAATTACCCTTCAAAGCTTCTTCTATAGAGATCACTTCGGTTCTATATAAGTCATCACCACGTCTCCTATAACCCATATTATCCACAGATTTTTCATTGAATTCAAATATTAAATCACCTGCTTCAAAATCAGGGCTTTTCTCTGCTTCACCCTTTTTCACAGTAACGTACTTCCTTGGTGCCCCTGCTGGGACACTAACATGGAATGGCTTGTTCTTTTTCATCACTTTATGTCCATGGCATGTCTTACATGCATTCTTCACAACTTCACCGGTACCACCACAATGTGGACACACTTGTTGAATTTGTTGTGACATAAACCCCATTTGGATCACCTGAATAGTAACACCACGACCTTGACAAGTTTTACATTTAGTAACCTTCCCGTCTTGTGATCCACTACCATGACAGAAATCACAGAAATCGTTCATTGAAAAAGTAAAATCAATCTCGCTACCAGAATAATAATGTTTTAATGATATTTGTTCACGAGCAACCATGTTTTGTCCACGTTGTTTCCCACCTCTTGCACCACCAAATGGATTCCCACCTTCTTGGCCATGGAACATCTTTTCAAATATATCGAATGGGTCATGGAAAGGTTGGCCACCGGGTCCGCCACCAGCACCACCAGCACCATTCTTTACACCTTCAGCACCGAATTGATCAAAGATCTTACGTCTTTCTGGATCGCTCAATACTTCATAGGCTTCACCGATTTCAATGAATTGGTTATGGGCTTTTTCATCATTAGGGTTTTTATCTGGATGATATTTTTTAGAGAGTTGTCTATAGGCTGACTTGATATCTTTTTCAGAAGCACCTCTCGAGACACCTAGAATTTTGTAATAATCTTGTGCTAACACCAAAAATGGTAAACAAGTTAATAATGGTATTAGTATAAAAAGAGCAGACCGCATGGTAACTTATCTCCTTCTATTTTTCTTCTTTGCGTATGATGTAGCTTTTCCTCTAACTAAATAATTCAAAAATAGGAATATTTATGATCTCACAACACAACGATATATTTGTAATTATATAATCTCAGAATCTACCTAGTAAATTAATTGATCATTATCTTTACATGTATATATACATGTTGATGTGGTCAGACGTGCCACCGCGTAACATTTACGTGTACGTAAGAGTGAAAAACAGATATTGCATAGTGAAGAGACAGGCTGTCAGAAAAAAATAAAAAAATGTAAATACTATACGACAAACAAAGAGGCAGGTATGTAAATCATATGATATAAAGATGAGTTAACAAGTTTCAGTAATATATATTAAATATGCTCGATATACACCTACATAGTAAATAAATTATTCAATGATGCATTAAATCTCTGGGAACCGAGGTTGTTTTAAATTATGACATCGGTAAATTTTTAGATCATTCATTCTCGTAATTGTTAGTCCCTTGCGCTCTCAATAATATAAATCTATATCTTACAATGTAATCGAAAGCATAATTACTATTCATATAATAGTTGAAACGTTTATCTATTGTTGGCGGTTCCATTTATACAAAAAAAAAATATTGACTAAAAATGACTACACATAATAGTTATACTATTTACTCATCGTCCTCATCATCACTTACCAAAGCAGCAAAGGTGTTGAAACCATGGACTTGTTTGTCGGTAATGATATCACTATTGTCAGCAGGTCTACTTGAAGAGATGTGTCTATTGTTTGGTTTAACCTTAACAGTTTCCTTAGAGATGGTAGGTGTAAAAGGAGTGGTGGCACTATCAGAGTTATTTTCACTGTCACCTTCTTCATTAGTCTTAGGTTCAAAAGTGGACCACCCATTTTCATCAGTAGTGACCTTTGGTTTGTGTTGCTTCACCTTTGGCTTACCATGGTGTAAATGGGAAGATCTTCTACGGTTGAAATGGCCATGATGGGTGGCATTGTACTCTTCTTCCTTCAAAGCTTGAACTTGCTTGACCTTTTCGATGATTGCGTTGAATTCGACAGCATCAAAATTGACACTTAAAGTCTCACTTGGTTTCAATTGAATTAGTTCTTCGATAGTATAAGATGGCATCTTGTCCTGATTGGTTCTTTCTTATTAGCGTAAGGATCTCCAATTAACTTTTAATTTTGATTAAGAATAGAAAAAATACAATAGAAAATATTAAAACTACAAAGGTAAATATACACATGAGATGATTTTAATAAAGTTAGCAAGTTCATTCATGAATCTAATGATGCATATAAAGACATAGAAGCGGGTTTGCCGCTTAGAATCACTCATCAAACTTACTCTCTAAGGTTGATGAAACTCTAGTAACCTTCAGTGTCCGCCATTCAATCAATGGTTTCACCGACGCTCTTTCAATATTTCATTAAAACAGACAGAACTTGTTAGCATTATCACCAAACGCAGACAAAACGCATACAATTATTCAAAACCGAAAAATTTTTGCGAAACTTTTTTTTTTCAATTCGAAAAAGTTTTTTGCGTCGTGATAAAGGTAGAAAATCAAGGCTACCCGGCTTGTTGGAATTTCAGATCACATGACTAAAGGGGTATTTTAACTGTTCTATAATCAAATGAATGAAGTTGAAGTATACATTTCATGAATTCAGTACTAGGCATATATTATATTCAAATTGCTAACATTAAATCCATCAGAAATGAATAAATAATGGAGTTACTAGGAATACCTTTCAAGAGGACATTTCAATTTAATCTAGGTGAAAAACTTAGTGAACTCATTGATTCAACATTTTACCAAACATCCGATACATTTCGAATTGATTTGAACGAGATATCACAATTAAGAGATGATGTTGCCTCGAACACTAATATTTCGTTGTCGCAATTGGAATTGTTATACAAATACTATTCTGTATTGATTCAACTGCAGAAGAAATTCCCAGATGACCAAATTTCATTTGCATGGTGTCAAACTCTCTCTACGAAATCAAATACTAAAGAACTCAAGTCTTTAGAATGGGAGATATCTAATGTTATATATACTCTAGGTTCTATGTACAGTTTGTTAGCTCGTGGAATCGATATATCCCTGGACAACTTGAATACTAAATACAAATATTATCAAACCGCAGCAACTCTATTTCATGATGTATCACAACAAAATCAACATACTGCTGCTGTGGATAAGGACACTGCAGATGCATTATGGCATTTAATGCTAGCGCAAGGCATGGAATGTTTTTGGTTGAAGGCAATGAAAAAAGAAAATATTAAAGACTCGATGCTTGCTAAATTATCATCTCAAGTAAGGGTATTCTACGATAAGACATTATTTTCTGCAAATAGAAGTCCCCTCATTAATTCTCATTGGATTGACCATATCAAGGGGAAAATTAAATATTTTGAAGCTGTCACATATTATCGAATGTCATTAGTTTTACAAGAAGCTCAAAAATGGGGTGAGATGGTTAGAATTTTGTCTCATTGTGTCGACTTGTTATCTACTTGCAACTTAGATACAGCAAAACAATTTATTGAAATAGTTAGAGTGTTATTAAAGGATACTGCGAAGGATAATGATTTTATATATTTACAAGTTGTACCTGAAACGGTACCTCAAATGGTAAAGCCGATAAATATGATTGAATTATTAGATTTTTACAAAGTTATGAATGACGGAATACAGCAATGGTCTGGCATTCGATATTTCAAGACTTTATTACCATTAGAATTGATCGATACTTGTAATGCTTATAGTGAAAGACAAACGCAATACGTTATGGAGCGTATAATTCAGCCAATTCAAACTTTGAACAAACAATTAGAAGATAAAAGGACGAATGTTGAAAATTCCAGAAATTTAACTGTGGTACTTATAGAAATGAAAGATATTACTAGTCTTGAAGCTTCCTTAAACAATTTAATTTCTGTGTATGAATCCATTAACAGCAAACTTTCACTAATGAAACAAACCTTAGAGGACGAGGCTGAAAGTGATGCGACATTACGTGCCACTCATGGTTCATTGCGTTGGACTTTACCAGTGTCAAATGAAGTCAATTGTGAGCTATATTCCAAATTAAGCCAGATAAAAGAATATCTTGAACAGGGGCATAAAACAGATAATGAAACTAGAGAAGTACTTGATATGATTGATCGTGATCTATTAACGACCAACGAAAATGATTATTTGAAGACATCAATGAGCAAGAAGAATGAAGATCCATTAATGAAAGAAATAGGTGATGTAGAAAAAAGTAGAGATATATTTTTAATGAAAACTCGAGAAAAGATGACAACAAATACAGTATTATTGAAGATGATCAAAGCATACCGATCTAATGGTGAAGTTGTTGATCAAAGCAAATTGGAGACTCAGTTTCAAGAACATTTAACTATATTTCAGAAAGATCTTTCAAGGGTCTATGAGGAAAAACAAATCAATGAAAAGCTATTTGAACAATTAGAAATTTACTCGACGAGGTCTAAGTCAGAGGGGTCGATGAAACGTCTTACTGCAAAAGATTTGTACAACGAAGAGTTTAATTATTCGATGGGATTATTAAGACAAGTACGAGAGAGTATCAACAATGGAACTCAATTTTATAATGACCTAGTTACTTCTACGAATATGTTGCTAGCAGAGACAGAACAATTTAGCGATGAACGTAAAGTTGCTAAACGAACATTGGATACGCAATTGTTGACTATTTAATTACATACATATGTATTTATCTTTTTATTGCGTATTATTTTGTTGAGTCAATTTCCATTTCTCATATGCCGCTTTCTTACTACCTCTTGTTAAATTCCCTTTATGTCTACGACTCTTCAAATGAGTTGCCCATTGTTTTGAACCAATTGCGACCAATCCATTGCCATCATGATCTTTACAAATTTCACACGTAAAATGTTGGCAATCCTCATTAGATATACCTCTTTTCTTCCCTACGGTTTGTTCATCAGAGATCAAATGCATTAATTCCTTTGGCGCACGAATTTTATTTATGTCATCATTTTTTTTAATATTTAAAAAAATTGAAGTTATATCCGAAGCCCGATCTCCTACTACTTGATGCCATTGTGTTAAATCCGTCGCATCCAATACAAATATGTCACCTCCAATATCCGGAATTAACATTTTTTGAATCCATTTAATTTGTCTACGTGCATATTGACGTGTATGTAATTTCATCATATCAACGCCTTCATTCCATAATTTTTCGTTACGTTTTCCATCTTTCAACCATGGTAAGAATTCTTTAAAACCAATGACTTGCCAAACACCACCATGATCGTTATGTTCCGGTTGAGATAGATAGAAATTGTATAATTGATCGATTTCAGCTAAAGCTCCTGCTTTAACCATATCATCCACACGTGAATCCAATCTAATATCTAATGCGACAGGGTCACTATATAACCATAGGAATAAAGTATCATATCTCAATTGTTTAGTTTGAGCTGCGAACAACTCACTGGGTCGGTTCCCTGTTGTGAAATATATTTCAAGCATACGACGTACACGACGTTCATCATTTGGATGATATCTTGATGCAATCTTCGGATCAATTTCTTGTAAAGTATTAAATATTTTATTTTTATCTTTACTATCCAATATGATTTGTTCAGATTCAGCGACTTCTCTAATCGAATTGGTTTCTAAATGATTAACGTCATCATCATCATTCTTGGTAGTAGCAGTATTAATATATTTATCAAATAAAAATTGCAAATAGTAATGAGTACCACCAACAATAATTGGTAATTTACCTCTAGAGATGATATCATCGATGGCACGGCGCGCATCAATTTCAAATTGATGTAAATAATATTCTTTATCCCAAGGTAGAAAATCCATTACATGATGAGGTATCCCATTTCTTTCTACCATCGGATGTTTATTCGATACTATGGGAATATCACGATATACTTGCATTGTATCACTATTAATAATTTCACCATTATAACGTGTAGCTAGTTCTACAGCTAATTGAGATTTCCCTACACCTGTAGTCCCTGCTATAACGATAACTTTCTGTTTCATTGCTGTTAATGTATTATTGTATAATGTACGACCTAACATTCAATATACATCTATATATTCATCCACCTTATTTGAATATGTATTACCTTTTTTTATTTTTGTTTTTATGTATGTCGATGAGATGAGCTTATGACATAATAATGCGTAGTAGTAAGTTTCACTTTAATTATATTTTTTTTTTCGCCTATTTTCTTTCAATCAATAAAAAATATATATTTTGTTCTTCGATGTGTCGCCCCCCCCCCCATTGCTATGATTCAATGTTTGACAAATAGTGACATCGTGCATCATGATATCATTAGTCACGGCCCATCGCGTAAAATCCGAAAAGACAAAAAATTTCTAAAAAAAACAGCGCGGAGAGTGAAAGGGGCGGCATAGTCACCATGTGAATATGCCGGAAGTAAAGCTAGTTATAACCGAAGTGGAATGAAATATTTCGCTTACAAGTACCGGACCCTGCGTGGTATCCCCGATGTTGAATAATAATAATCATAGTAAATTGTGTCTCTTTTTTCTCAATTGATTTACGCAGAATAATGAGTAGGAAGGAATGTTCTTCTTTCTCATTGGTTTAATATTATTCAAATAATATTAATAATAATAATAATAATAGTCATTAGAGCTATCATAAAGTAGAAGGTAGGACTCCTGTTGTTGTGTTTCTGACCTGTCTGTCTGGTGATTATAATTATAATTCAACTTATGGTGTGTTTTTGTGTGTGTATGTAATAAATATTATAGTGAAGAATCATTTATTGTACAGGGTTTTTATTTATTTATTTATTTATTTATGTTCTGCAGTAGTCAATATGGGGGGCAGAAGCACAGGGAAAGAAGAGGGCTCGTTATTTTAGGTTTACCTACATTAATTAATCAACATTTTATTTTGTTGACAATGAATTTATTAATAATAAATTTACGACAGATGGAATGGGTTGAATGATTGTGTAAGCAAATATATATATAAGAGAATGTGTAATCGATTAGTTAAAATATTCATTTGATTTGACAGGTTTTTTCTTTCTGCTCTTCCATTTGGATTATGATATTGTTAGTTTGTTCTGAATTAAAAATAAAACGAAAATCAATAATCATAATTAATATTAGTTATGTCTACTGTAAATGAAAATAAAATAGATGACAATCCTCATAATGAGACGTCTGGTGCTTTAGATAATATTTCTAGTGAGGTTGATATTAACTCTAGTGATAACACCATGACTAAGATAGATACTAATATTATAAATGATGGTCATAATAGTATCTCTGAAACATCAACCGCTGATTCTTTATCAAATCAAAGTTCGGACTCTAATTCAATTTCTACTCCAATCGCAGAAAAGCAACAAGTGGGCGAAGAAGAAGAAGATGCGATTGATCCAAAAGATTTAGAATGGGATGGTCCTGCTGATATGGATAATCCTCATAATTGGCCTCTATGGAAAAAATGGACCGCAACGATGACAGCTGCGATGTTATGTCTTGTGGTTACCATGGGTTCATCATTATATGTTGCATCTGTTCCAGAATTTGAAATACGATACCATATATCACAAACTTTAGGTTTAGCAGGTCTAACATTTTATTTATTAGGGTTATCAACCGTTATAGGGGCTCCTTTAAGTGAAGTGTTTGGTCGTAAGATTATTTATTTGACTTCTTTACCTTTATCATGTTTATTTACAATGGGTGTTGGTTTATCTAATGGCCATATGAGAATCGTCTTACCATGTAGATTCTTTTCTGGTGTGTTTGCTTCCCCTGCTTTATCTATTGCTTCAGGTACCATTATGGATATCTTTGATGTTGATGAAGTCTCCACTGCAATGACATTTTTCTGTGTAGCTCCATTTATGGGTCCTGTCATGTCACCAATTATTTCTGGGTTTGCAGTTGAATCACAAGGTTGGAGATGGAGTCAATGGATTCAATTGTTTGCTGCAGGTTTAATCTTCCCATTTATTTTAGTGATGCCAGAAACTCATAAAGGTGTTATCCTTAGAACAAGAGCTAAAAAGAGAAATTTAAAATTAAAACAATTTTCAAAAGAGGATCAAAAACAATTTTTAAAGATTACCATGACAATTACCGTCTTAAGACCTTTAAAGATGTTGGTTGTTGAACCTATTGTCCTTGTCTTTTCAATTTATATTGCATTTATCTTTGCTGTGTTATTTGCTTTCTTTGAAGCTTATCCAGTTATCTTCCGTGGTGTTTATCATATGGATCTAGGTATTTCAGGTTTACCTTTCTTAGGGATCGGTATAGGTCTTTGGATTGGTTGTATTTTCTATTTATATATTGATAGAAAATATTTGTTTCCAAAGGCTCCTGATGGAACTCCAGAATTAGAAAATCCTACTTCATTACGTACTACACCATACAGAGGTCATCGTGATCCAGAGACTGGGAAATTGAAACCTGTTTGTCCAGAGGACTTCCTATTGGCTTGTAAGATTGGTTCTTTAGCATTACCTATTGCTTTGTTCTGGCAAGCTTGGACCGCAAGACATGATGTTCATTGGATGGCTCCTGTTGCTGCCGGTGTTCCATTTGGTTTTGGTTTGATTTTAATCTTTTTCAGTTGTATCATGTACTTCTCTGCTTCATATCCACCATTATGTGTTGCATCATGTATGGCTGCTAACAATATGTTAAGATATGTCACTTCATCCGTATTTCCATTGTTTACTGTTCAAATGTATGAAAAGATGCAAATTAAATGGGCTTCTACTTTATTTGCTTTCATTTGTATTGCAATGTTACCAATCCCATGGATCTTTGAAAGATGGGGTGAAAGATTAAGAAATAAATCTGTCTTCGGTTATGCTGCAATGTTACGTGAAGCTGAACAAGCTCAAGGTGGATCTAGTGAGGATGTCACTGGTGATTTAGATTTGACTAAATTGGCTACTTTACAAACTATGGAAACAGAATTATCTAGAACAGATTCTCACAGTGGCTATTATGATGCTCATCAAGCACCTTTGAATATCAATAGAACTCTTTCAAGAAAGAGTAAACATTCTCAATTAGACAACGGTACAAACTTAGAGCACCGAAGTTTACACAAAGGAGATAACCAGGACAATGATTCTACTGTGGATCGTGTGAGACCAGAAAGTATATATGCTAATGTGAACCAGGATCAAGATCTAGAAGATTCTCAGATTGAGCAATCGGAACTTTCTTCTAGAATAGTATAAGGGTTCTATGATTACACACACACACACGCATTCACAAGCAGATCCATAAATGCATTGAAAATTACACTTACAACATTCATTGTTGTTGGTTTTACACATATACCATATAATATTAATACTATTCATTAATCATTTCATCGGACATTATAAAAAAAACTGTCCTTAATACCACTTAATTTTTTCTCGATTTCAGTTTTATTTTAGATACATATAAATTATATAATTATTATTTTAGTATAGTATTAATACAGATCCTGTATTTTAAGTAGTTCTTAACAATTACAACAATTCTCAGTATGTACATTTGGTCCTTTGGTAATATTTAGAGATGTATCAGGTAATTTCTTGACTACTTATTTTTCCGTAGTTCTGTTTATTTTTTCAAGTTTAGTCGTCTTTTAGTAACTTTGCATTTTTGAAAATATCTTAAAATTTATTATTTTGTTATGACCATATATAATTACATAAAATAAAGAGAGAAAAGAACAGAGTATAAAATCATTTTATCAATATTCATAGTTATTGTTCACTCTTGAAGATGTTATCACCTTTATTTATTTGTACTTTTTTGTCCTCACCACCACTGATGATACCAACCTTTTCAGCCCATTTAACAGCAAAGACCTTATCTTTAGTCTCACCATCTTCCCTTGTGATAGTATACATTGGGGCTGTAGATCTCACATCCCATACCTTGACAGTACCGTCATGAGAACCAGAACATAACATGTACTCGTTTTCAGGACAAGTATCCAAAGAGACTACAAAGTTCTTGTGGCCAATTAATTGTTGTTGAGTAATCTTAGAAGAACTGGAGTCGGCACGAGGATCATGCAATGTAATGTGTCTAGCACTGGAACCACAAGCTAATAGCCCTAAAGAACTTAATTGTGCAATACTCAATAATGAGTAAGATGTAGTCTTAGTGTCGACACAACGAGCAGTGACAAGATCCCAGGTCTTAATAGTGTGATCCTGAGATACGGAATAACCTACTGTATTATCATTACGGTCAAAAATTGCTTGTTCCACTGGGGCTGTATGAGATTCTAGTAGTGATAATGGTGCTCTTCTTCTAATGGAACCATCCTTTAGAGCCAACTTTCTTCTCTTTTTGGCTGCTGTAGATACTTTGTTGTTTGTTGATTTGGTTAATTCTTCCATAGAATCTACTGCATTCATGGCTTTATAATCTGTAGACCAAAGACCAATAGATTTATCATATGAAGCGGAAATGATCCTAGATGTTTCATTAGACACATCTAAAGAGACAACTGGAGCACCATGACCTTCTAGGATAGCTAGTGTTTTACCTTCCTCAACAGCCAATTCATCATCCATATCCTCGTGATTGTTAGTGGCACCAACTGGGGAATTCTTGGTCTTCCATATACGTAAAGTACGATCGTTACCTGCTGACACAATTCTAGTATTGGACAAAAACTTGACAGCTCTAATAGGAGCGGAATGACCACTATACATCTTCTCTACTTGACCACTTAGATTCCAAGTTCGCACAATCCCGTCGTAAGAACCAGTAATAATGGATCTTTGTGGAACCTCAATACCGGAGGTAACATCGATGGAACTGATCCAATCCTCGTTACTAAAACTAGATAGATAAGAAGGTGGAAGAACTGCTCTGGTATACTCAATATCTAAGGAAACTTCAGAAGATAGACCATTCTTTACTAAATAATCGTCTAGAGAAGAACGTAATAATTGACCATCAATCAAAAAATCAAATGGAGTAGTGGCTACATCTTCATCGGAACGTTCCGTAGATAACAGATGGTTGACAATTTCAGACAGACCATATCTTTTCAATTGGATTGGGACGTACATAGGAGTGTCCTGAACCTGTAAGGATTCATCCTTTTCACGGGTGAAGAATCTGATTTTAATTTGGGACTTGCCGTCTGACATTCTGGATTGGGATACTGTACTGTGGACTTTCGAATGAAGATTATATTCCCATAAAATATTCGTTTATATGTGATATTTATGAAATGAAAATATCAACTGTTCTATAGCCTTTGAAAATCTAGAGATGAGATGAGCTTTGAAATTTTTCAAAATTCTGTTTCGCCTCACTTTGAAAATTTTTCGCAGCTTTCACCGTCTGAAGAAAAATGATCGAACGTACTGATGGAATTTTTGTCATTTTATATTAGAGTGAAATATTAATATATGTGACGTGAACAAGTTTGATGGGATGTTTACCAAATCTATAAATCAAAAGAGAGATACCCGTAATATATATAGTACCATTGTCACAATTACATGTGGTCGTATCAAAATCATATATCGGTTGGCTGTTTTTTACAAGATTTTACTAGACTTCAACTAATAGTTAGTTATATCTTCATTAATTACAAGACAGTTTTTACTTTACCACAAAGTTCTATCTTTTTCTAATATAAATAGACTAATAGTACTCCAACGAACTTGCTCAATGTATATATACACATATATATGTTGAACTCTATACAATTCAATATCCACCAACGATTCCATTGGACATTATGTCATCATATTGGAACTGTAAACACCGTTACCGGTGCATATCTTCCACTATACATAATGTAATTTCGTTATTGGTGGTCATCGCGCGCGGTGAAATTTCCGATCGTTCATTCTGAAATTTCAATTTTATTCGAGTCATACACACATATATATAGATATATATAGATGAACATATCAGATTAAAACTAATCGTGAGAATTTTTTAGTGAATATATCACTTTTCACATCTTTTAATTTCGTTTTATTCAGTTATTTGTTGTAATACAGGAATATTATAACTCATTGGTATTTATTGATTATCTTAATTAGAAATACAAGGAAAAAAAAATGGCATCTTCAGTTCCAGGGCCAAGACCGCTCCCAGAGTCTCGTTATGATCTATCAACATATTGGGGTAGAATTCGTCATTGTGCGGAAATATCTGATCCATCAATGCTATTAACTACATCGAAAGATTTAGATGCTGCACGTCAAGTCATCGAAGCTTACCGTAATCATGAGATCGAAGCACCTACTCCAGCTTTCTGGAAGGCTAAGAAACAATTGGATTCGACGGTGCACCCAGATACAGGAGAGACTGTCTTACTACCATTTCGTATGTCATGTTGTGTTTTGTCCAATCTAGTGGTTACTGCAGGTATGCTAACACCTGGTCTAGGTACGGCGGGGACCATCTTCTGGCAATGGGCTAACCAATCGCTGAACGTTGCTGTTAATTCTGCCAATGCTAACAAATCACATAGATTGACTACTACTCAATTAGTGACAAATTATTCTGCTGCTGTTATTGCATCCTGTGGTGTTGCTATGGGTTTGAATGGGCTGGTTCCCAAATTGACAAACATCTCTGCAAACACAAGATTGATTCTAGGGAGACTAGTTCCATTCGCAGCCGTGGTTTCTGCTGGTATTGTGAATGTGTTCTTAATGAGAGGTAATGAAATTCGTAAAGGTATTGCTGTATCTGATGAAAATGGTGACGTTATTGGTAATTCTAAGAAAGCTGCATTGATCGCCGTAGGTGAAACTGCTTTAAGCCGGATCATTAATGCTACGCCAATCATGGTTATCCCACCACTACTTCTAGTCAAACTTCAAAAGGGCTTATTAAAGAATAAATCCATGGGTATTCAAACTGCCGTTAACATCGGTATTATTGCTGTTACCTCATTTGCCGTTCTTCCAGCTGCTCTTGGTGTCTTCCCGCAGAGACAAAGTATCCATGTCAATAAACTTGAACCTGAATTTCACAGAGCTAAGGATAGAGATGGTAAGCCAGTCACCAAGGTATATTTCAATAGAGGTATTTAAAAAGTGTATAGAATAAATAATATCGTATTGTTAATTGATAAAGATTAATATGGTATAAGTTATCACTGAGTACGACTAGGACCCTTTATAGGTAAAACGTTTTTTAACTTCAATTTTTTGGCTGCAAAAAATGAGAAAAATTTGTAGTTTGGCTGCCTTTTTGTTATTACGGCATCCTTAGTGACAAAGAGGGAAGGCAGAGAGAAATGTGATGAACTAATAGTACACTGAAGTCATAGATGGTTCAGTTATTTATTCGATGCAGCCGTTGTCACTTCTTGGAAGTTGAATATATATATAGAATTATTACTATCTGTTGATTAAACTACTATTAAATTTCTTTCCATTTTTTCTCTTTCTCAATTTGGGAACAATTACCAAAAACAATTCGAAGTATACCGGACAGTGAGCATTAGCATAAAGTTTGAGAGGATTTAAAATAAAGAAACTTCCTAAGTTTTTGCTTCTATATCATATTTTTTTATTAATAATTTATATTTGCTATCCATTCTATAACCAAGAACCATCATGTCCGAAAAGGAGGAAGCTATCTTCCGTTCAGCAGAGATGTCTCTGTTGCAGTTCTACATCCCCCAAGAAATCTCTCGTGATGCAGTCTATACATTAGGTGAACTTGGTATCGTTCAATTCCGTGATTTGAATTCCAAAGTTAGAAGTTTCCAGCGTTCTTTCGTTGCTGAAATCAGAAGACTGGATAACGTTCAAAGACAACATCGTTATTTCTTTAAATTATTACAGAAGCATGGCGTGCCTTTGTTTGAAGACCCAAATTTGATGTTCCCCGATGATACTGAAGCTGGCACTGATGTTGCTAGTCATGGTCCTCATTTACCAATCAGTAGTTCCATCATTGATGAACACGTTCAAAACGGAGCTTTGCTCGAAGAGAGATTGATTCAAATGGAGAGCGCTGCAGACCAAATTCAATTGAAGAGAGCAGACTTGGAACAATACAGGGCAGTCCTACAATCTGGTGATGAATTCTTCTCCACCGAGGATGCTGCTCAAACTTCTATTGCTTCATTAAGAAGAGAAAGTATAATCAGTGAGGGTAGAGGTCTTGCTGATGATAGTGCAATCAGAACTCATGTCAATTATGTGACTGGTGTGATTCCAAAGGATAAAGTAAACACTTTGGAGCAAATTCTATGGAGAACATTGAGGGGTAATTTATACTTCAAACATATAGAACTAACTGATCCATTCTATGATTCAGTCACTAAAAATTTTGTTCAAAAGGAAGCATTTATTATCTTTTCTCCAGGTGATCTTATCATTCAAAGAATTAGAAAGATTGCTGAATCCCTTGATGCTAATTTGTATGATATTGATAACAATGAACATATTAGATCTCAACAATTAAGTACAATTAACCAAAATCTAGATGATTTATACAAGGTTCTTGACACTACAAACAAAACCCTAGAGAGCGAATTATATGCTATTGGTAATGAATTGAACAAATGGTACCAAGATGTCTCTAAAGAAAAACTGACCTTCGAAACTTTGAACAAATTCAATTTTGATTCTAACAGAAAGACATTGATTGCTGAAGGTTGGGTTCCAACTGACGAAATTGATTGTTTACAAGATGCTTTATCCGAGATGACCACTAGATTAGGAATCGACGTCCCATCTATCATTCAATCTCTGGAAACCAACAGAACTCCTCCAACTTTCCACAGAACCAACAAGTTCACTGCAGGGTTCCAAAGTATCGTCGACTGTTATGGTATTGCCCAATACAGAGAAATCAATGCCGGTCTTCCAACTATTGTTACTTTCCCATTCATGTTCGCTATTATGTTCGGTGATATGGGTCATGGTTTTATCATGTTCTTAGCAGCTTTAGTCCTTGTCTTAAACGAAAAGAAATTGAATAGAATGAAGAGGGATGAAATTTTCGATATGGCTTTCACTGGTAGATATATTGTCTTACTGATGGGTTTGTTCTCAATGTACACTGGTTTCCTATATAACGATGTTTTCTCCAAATCGATGACCCTTTTCAAGTCAGGCTGGGAATGGCCAGAACACTTCCAAAAAGGTGAAACCTTATTTGCCAAGTCAGTTGGTACTTATGCGTTTGGTTTAGATTGGGCATGGCACGGTACTGAGAATGCATTACTATTCTCTAATTCCTACAAGATGAAACTTTCTATCCTAATGGGTTTCATCCATATGTCTTATTCTTACATGTTTTCTCTTGCCAATCATCTATACTTTGATTCTATGATTGATATCATTGGTAATTTCATTCCAGGTTTAATTTTCATGCAAGGTATCTTTGGTTATCTATCTATTTGTATTGTTTACAAGTGGTCTAAGGATTGGATCAAGGATGGTAAAGCAGCTCCAGGGTTATTGAATATGTTAATTAATATGTTCTTAGCTCCAGGTACTATTGATGATGAATTATACCCACATCAAGCTAAGGTTCAAGTTTTCTTGTTGATTGCTGCTTTAATTTGCATCCCATGGTTATTATTAGTTAAGCCATTACATTTCAAGTTTACACACAAGGATGAATGTGCAATCGCATTACCAACTGCTGACGATATTGAACATAATGCGTCTACTGAGGAAAATGGTGATCGTGAATTCAGTAATGAAGAAGTTGATGAAATATATGAAGGTGCTGATGACGACGAAGGTGAAGGGCATCATGGTGAAGAGTTCAGTGATATTATGATCCATCAAGTCATCCATACCATTGAATTCTGTTTGAATTGTGTCTCCCACACTGCCTCTTACTTACGTCTATGGGCTTTATCCTTAGCTCATGCTCAACTATCAACTGTCTTATGGACCATGACCATTCAAATTTCATTTGATATGAAAGGTATCGTTGGTGTTCTAATGACATTTTTCCTTTTTGCCATGTGGTTTGTCCTAACATGTGCTGTTTTGGTTGTCATGGAAGGTACATCTGCCATGTTACATTCTTTGCGTCTACATTGGGTTGAATCGATGTCTAAGTTTTTCGTTGGTGATGGTATTCCATATGAACCATTTGTCTTTGGTTATAATGATATGGAGGTTGCCGTAGAAAGCATTAATGCAAGCACTAGTGATTAAGATCGTTGTTTAGTGTGAAGGATCTAGACACTCTTACATATAATCTAATTTTGACACCGCATCATTGAAGAAGAAATAGAGGAACAAAAACACTATTATACTTTAATATATACAACTACTATAGATATAAAATAAAATAAAATAAACCACATATTAGTTACAAGTTATAGAAACAAAAGAATATCAGATTATGCATACGATTTTAAAGATCTTGCATCCGTTCAAATATATGAAATCGCGTTACCATGGTTACGAGTGATAACCTTTCGCCCCCGAAAATGCGAACCTTTTAATTGAATTATTAAGATCGTGTTACACAACTACAGATTAAACACATCTGCATATATCTATAAAATCTAACTCAAATTGTTACAAAGTAAGAAAACAAAGGATTCTTACGAAATCCACGTTTAACGTAAAACATAGAGTTCATCTTTACCAACTAAATAAGGATATTGCTTATTATCAAAATATGGTATATGGAGCGACCCTCGTAGAATAGAAAATATATAGTAGTAGTTAGCAGATAATCAGATTTACAATTGAATTTTAGCAAAAATATTAGTGCAAGACCTTTAGGAAGTCCAGATCAAGATTTTTGCACTATCAAGGAAAAGAACCATACTGCCAAAATAATCTTACCAGACTGCACTTGCTGGCGCACTACATGGTAGTAGTACCATTTTAGGTGTGTACATACTGCTACGTTTTGTGGTGGTTCTTCTAATTGAGTATAATTAAATTACCAGCCGACCCGTATTCCATTAGATGGGCTTACTGGACTGGACTGGGATTGATTAATTGATTAATTGACTAAATTGATATTTCTATTAGTTTGTTTCTTAGGAACAATTACACTGCTGTCTTTAATGGAGAACAGAAAAAAGTGCATCACAGAAACCGGGGCAGAAGAAGCAACAAAGTGCGGAATATAAAATTAAACAACGGCTAAAAATCAAAGCAAAAAACGAAAAAAACATCTCGGATGTGTAAAGGCAACACAGAAGATATCGTAGTATATACGTTGTCTGATCCAAAGATTGGTGGTGGTAGTAGCAGTAGTTAATAATGATAGTGACAATAATAAAACTAACATAACGTTATGAAATATATATCAGAAAGCTATAACTTCATTTGATTTAAGTAAAACAGAGAGAGAGAGAGAGAGAGAGAGAGAGAATAATATCTGTTAGTAGTTTGTGGTGAAAAGGGACAAGAAATTATAAGATCACAGAGTTTTAGGAAGGAGCTTTTCATTTTCATGTAATTAATTTAGTTCAAGGTCCCTTTGATATTCCATAAGCAATATTTGAATTTGTTGTTTTGCGAAGTCATTGAGTGGTTTTTTATCTTTTATTTTGATGTATCAATCAAAACATTCTTTTATTTCTTAAGTCAGACACCTTCCTTCCGTTCTTTGGTATTCTTATTCTTCTACGTATAAATGTATTATAATAAACACTCATCATTACTTGCTTCAATAAGGCTCTCTCTTTCTCTGTCCATCCCAAACAAATATATATAGAAATAATTGACTGTTTTGTATTGTATTCTCTTTTTTGAAGAATTCCTTATATAAAGAAATAAAGATACGAAATAGCAACAAGATTATTCAATCATATGCAAGATGTATATATTTACTTTGTTTTGATTTTGTTCAATAAAATAAGACGAACAATATTTCTTTTTTGGCGCTAATATATATATACCTTGTATATCTTATATCAATTAATTCTTGCTGATTCTGAAATAAACAACCTAAACTAATTGATTTGTTATTATTCAAACTACTTCATTCGTTTTTATCATTAAAGAGAGTAAATAAATCGATCAAACTAAATAAAATACACTAAATTTTTATTTTGATTTGTACATATTCGTAAAAAATTACTCAAACTCCGTGCTTGTGTAATAATTTATTGAATAAAAAACCTATACAAAGTTCTAATACGTTTAAAAAGAAAGTTGAGATAGTTGTTATAACGTTTAAAACTGAAAACAATCATCGTCATCATCATCATCATCGTTCAATCCATTCATTGATTAACTGATTTAGTAGTTCCTTCTTTCCCCTACTCTCCCTCTGTGTGTGTGCCCCTTCTTTATTAACAGAGCGACGCGAACAACGAAAAAGATATTTTCTCAGTATTAAGAAACCGCACCATTCAATATTATTATTATTAGTGCACTTCTCACATAATATCTTTGGAATTTCATTTTTCTTTCCTCTATCAGCTTCCAGTATATTACTATTATTGTTATATTAAGGAGGTGGTGTGGTGAAAAAAAAATATATAGAAAAATATTATAATAAAAAATAAGAGAAAAGATAGAAAGTTAACCAGATCCAAGAAGCTAATTTATACTAATTTTATTTTATTTTTTGCTTGGACGTTTTAAATTATTATATTAACCCCTATAAAATTACAACCATATTACACATTCAACCATTTTTTTTTATTATTATTTGTTTTGTAATTTTGAAATTGTTTTGAGCATATCCATATACAAAACTAGAAGATTAAGATAATTATTAATAGAAATAGACACTAACAGTAATAGGAAACAAAAATAAGAAAAAAAAATGCCGATTCTAGGTAGAAACCCATTTGGTCATCATCATCATTCGTCTTCATCGACTCATTTAAATGAAAAATTGGATTCTAATGGCTCTTCTCCAAATAGAACAGGAAATTCAATCAATAATAACAGTAGTAATGTTAATAACCATAGCCATATGACTCAACCACCTATTAGAAGAAGTTCAAAATCATTCTTAAGTTTCATGAGTAGGAAACCTTCATTGGAATCAATCAGAAGTGAAAAATCAACAGATTCGTTAGTGAATAGTCCCACAACGTCTCATATAATGAATTCAATGCAAGATAGCCATCAACAACAGCATACTCACAATTTAAGCCATGGTCATATGCATGATAATCACATGTCACCTAAACCAACTCACTCAATGGTAGAATTGAAAAGATTTTTCAGATCATCTAAAATTATGTCAATGACTCATGGTCATAATAATAATAATACTACTACTACTAATCATTTGCATGGTACACATGGTGGAAGTGCGGTGAGTAGTTCTACTACAAACGTACCATCGATGTCAAGACATACTCAGACACAAAAGGGTTCCTCAGTTAATAATCATCATCCTCATTCAACAACTCAGTTGAATTTGAATTCTCATTTTCAAATGACTGCGAATGATCATCATGGCCATACTCAATCCGCTATACCTCCAAGTTCCGATTCGATTTTATCGTTGTCTAATACTATCAACATTTATCACGATGATACTATTTTAGCTCAGAAATATGGTAGACTTGGGAAAACTTTGGGGTCAGGTGCAGGTGGTTCTGTAAAAGTATTAGTGAGACCCTCTGATAATGCAACTTTTGCAGTCAAGGAATTTAGACCAAGAAAGGCTAATGAATCTGTGAAACAATATGCTAAAAAATGTACTGCCGAATTTTGTATCGGTTCATCTTTACATCATCCAAATATTGTAGAGACTATCGATATCTTCTCCGATTCAAATCAATTTAAATATTTCCAAGTTATGGAATTTTTACCTATAGATTTCTTTGCAGTAGTAATGACCGGTCAAATGTCCAGAGGTGAAATCAATTGTTGTTTGAAACAATTATGTGAAGGTGTCAGATACTTACATTCAATGGGTCTCGCTCACAGAGATTTAAAATTGGATAATTGTTGTATGACTGAACAGGGGATCCTAAAGATTATTGATTTCGGTAGTGCCGTCGTCTTCAAATATCCTTTTGAAGATGAACAAAGAACTCATAATGCACACGGGATTGTTGGTAGTGATCCATATTTGGCTCCAGAAGTAATCACATCCACGAAATCTTACGATCCTCAAGCTGTAGATGTTTGGTCGATAGGTATAATCTTCTGCTGTATGATGTTAAAGAGATTCCCTTGGAAAGCTCCTAAATTATCAGATGATAATTTCAAATTGTACTCTATGCCTGATGACATTGAAAGAGACTATACTCAGTCAGCTAAACATCATGAACAGTTGTTATCTGAAAGAAGAAGATATCGTGAAAGAACGAGTCATCCAGAAGGTTGCGAAGATATAGAGAAACAACATAACGATGATGACACTGACAACAACAATAATGATAACAATGAGGAGCATGTCTCAAAGGATGTTGCAAACATCAAACAATTACCTACTCCACAAGAGGAGGACATTCCAAATAATGATACTACTATTAATAACTACCAACAGGAACATTTAAATACTGTTCCTGAAGATGAACATAAGAAAGGTGATACATCAAACGGTAGTACTGACAAACATACTATTGAAAATATTACGAACCAAACACTAACGAATCCTCCCGTTAAAGAAGTTAATGATAACAAGAGCAACAACAATATCACACAAAAAGTTAAGATTGATGACCATAATGAAAACAAACAACAACTGCAACACGCTGAAAAGGAAAATAATGACAAAAACCCAGTCCTTCAACATAATGAGACTATACCAGATAACAAGTCTATATCATCTACTAGAACTGCTGCTACTTCACATACTCAACACAACGGACATCCCCACAAGAGAGTAATACATGGACCTTATAGATTATTACGTTTATTACCTCATGCTTCTAGACCTATTTTGTCTAGAATCTTGGAAATTGATCCAAGTAAGAGAGCCACCCTTGATGAAGTATTTGAAGATGCTTGGTTCGATGAAATTCCAAGTTGTACTATGGACAACAAAAACAACGTCATTAGAGCCCACGGTCACCATCACACAATTGTGAAGGATTCGAAGACCTATAAAATTTAATGACATATAATGTTATATATGAACTATTCTAATATATGATTTAATGTTACATGGATATATATATTTTCCAATTTGATTATTTCTATACATATGTAAATGTTTCAAATAAAAATTCCATTTTCTCCTCAACATACGCCTAGTATACGGTATAGATGGAAACAGGTTAATTATATTTAATTATTTACATGCTTTATTTATATTTATTTACCGTCTACCAAATAAGTCAAATGGGATTTATCAAATATGTCTACTTTATCACCGAATTCAGCTAATGTTCCAGGGAAATTTAGGATTGAAACATTATTTACGCCCCATTTATTTGTGAAATTTGAGTTTTGTTTGGGTGATAGAATATTTACATTATCAAATCTAAAGCTCCAATAAAGGGCTAGTCTCCATAATAATATTTTTTGACCAACATCATCGTTAACCATAGCGTTTAAATCCTCATTTTTCTTATAAAGCTGTCTCTCCGCAATCAAATTAACCAATTCTGGTTTAGAAAATGTCGTGATCCCTGATTCAGAATTCATTATTTTTCTTAAAAGTAACCAATCATCAACGACATAATATTCATGTTTATCAGCCACGAGATTTGCAAGTTTTGATTTAACGTTGAATGTCTTCCATATCGATATTTTCCAACCTGGAATCTCATTAGTCGGTAGTTGGTTTAGTAACTGTTTCAATGTCTTTATATCGAGATCATATGGAGAGGAAATAGAAGAAATATTCTTACCGATACCCACTGTTCCGCACAACTTATTCTGTAGATTCTCTTGCAATACATGACTCTCAGTGATTTTCTTGTATGCGCCAACGGATAAAGCTGATCGAAGTCCCAATTTTGGCCATAAATAAACCATTACTAGGAATAATTCTTCAAATATAAAGAACATTATTAGGAATCTAGGCAGTTTCCAAAATTCATTTTTTCTATACATTTCAACGAAGTTTGTTCTGGTGATATGTTCATCGAGTAGGTTGAACTCTAAATCTTTCAATAGCTGTTGATTGGAATATAGGATGCTTGACTGATTTCTATATTTTTTATGAACTTTGTAGGAATTCTTTATGGCCTCCCTATATATTTTCATTTGTGATTTTATTATTCTAAACCATAATGTCGGACTCTTCCTCCAATTCGGTACAATTGAATTCGAATTGTTGATTTTTTCTTTCTCTAATGCAATTACAGAATATGTTCTAGGTAAAGTATCCGAAGAGTTAATATCACTGTCAATCTTTGATTCATCAGATGTCACAAGTATTTTGCCGTTTTCAAGCTTTTGTTTAAAGTTGTGAAACAATTTATTATTCTTCGCCGATTGTTGGAATGTTTGTTTTGTATCTAGTGCAAAAATTGAAGGATATGTTTTATAATGTAAACATCTCCTTGATAATAATTGAAACATATCTTCTCAATATAATGGATGAATGCCGGAATATGCAGCTAACTACAACTTTCTAATAATTATACCCTTTGGGTTCCTAAAACTTAGACCTTTTATAATTGTTTGTCTATTTTCTAATAGATTAATATTTAAGCGAACTAATTGGATATCTAAAATTCAAGAAACATATCAACATCATACAAAAAAAAACAATGTGTAAAAGACATATATTTATCTATGCGCATATACATTAAAACGATGACTGCTCTATAGCAACAGAACTATATCATATATGATACTTATATATTTATCTCAAAATACCATCAGAGACAGGAATACATCTGTATATTTCTGCTCCATTATTAAATATTCTAATGTCGGTAAAACGAAATAATCAGCAAGAATACTTTAAATATTCGATGCTTCTATAATTAATATTAAATATACGAAAATACAAACTTTCTCATTTATTTTTGATCAACCGTAGCTAATAAAGCGTCTGCACTCTCCAAAGCGGCTTTAGCTGGGTCTGTCTTTTCTATACCCTTGTAAGATGCTAGAAACTGTGAAAGGTCATCTTTGAATTCACGAATCTTTTGGTATAAAGTTGGAAGTAATCTTTGAGTATCCTCCAGGACTTCTACTTGTTTCTTTAAGTCATAAGGATCGATTTTAGGATCATTCTTTAAGCTTTCTACATGAGCAGCTTGATCCTTTGCTTCTTGTAGGTAATAACTCTCTTCCTTCACCAACCTTTCTAGTGCTTTAACTTTAATCTCTAATTGCGTTGGGGCCATTTTTTTAATATAACTTTTGATACCGATATCTATCCTTTTATTCTAACAAATTGTATTTCTTTCTCACAATTATATAAAGGGTGTTAAATTTAAATGCTCGGTGCTCATAGTAAAAAATATAGATATTAATTTGTTTGTTATTATTATTATTATTATTATATAGCAATCACACCAAACTAAAGGCGAATTTCTCTCTTTTGCGCGTTCGTTGTAAATTCTACAAAATTTCTCGTTAATCAATTTTGGTGGTGGATAATTAGTTGTTATTATTAAACAAAGGTGTATATATTTATATATATCTGGATATATAAACATATTCACCGTTTTAAAAGTAGGTATATGGTTTAAGAATAGATGCTACTCGTTGTACTTGGGGTATTATCTGAGTCTACAAGTGATATTCTGTCGATCTTAGCTTGTAAGTCATCAATTATGTCGGAACTTTCTGAAGATGAGATACTTGAATGAACTATATGTGTCGAGGGAATTTGGTTATATGTAATCATTTTACCAGTTTTTATATCTTCGTTGGTATATTTGCTATTAGTTAATTCAAAATCATCGTAATCAAAATCAAATATTACAGGATCAATTGTGAATTTATGACAATGCATTGTTTTTAATGTATTATTCAATGGTGTGGAGACTCCATTTTCTAAGGAAACTGTTGGAATATCATGTATGGTCAAATCTGCAATATCTAAACTAGATGGTAATGTATCCTGAGCGGTTTCATACCCATCTGTTGCGGAGCTAGATGACACTACATCTGCCTCATCCTCTGTCCATACTTCAGAATTACTTCCATTCGATTCATCATGACTGGATATAAGATCGCTTAAATGCTTAACATGATGCAAACAAGATTCAAATGATGATGTATCTGAATCAATTTTTTTATTTGGTTCTCCTTCGATCAGGTCATCATCCCGTGGCTTAATTCTTTTATTCATTTCAACAATGTTTTGCCTTTTTTGTACGTGTTCCAATACTCTTTCAATTTCTGAATTCAAAACAGATGTTTTGTTTTGATTGAATGGGATAGTATCCTCATCAATAGAAGGGATTGACCGACTATCATCATCTGCACAATATGCGTCTAATATTTCATCAAACAGAATTTCATTTGTGCTTCTACTATACCCTGGATGATATAAACTCAAATTACCTTTTTGATTAGTCCTCTTTGGTCTTGAATGTGGCATTTCCGGAGATTGAATAACAACTTTTGGAGGTTGAATTTTGTGTGAATTAGATGTCGCTGTTGGTGAACGTTCGGAGCAATATCTATATGCTATACCTTGTGATACTTGTCGAGAGTTTCTTTGTAATACACGCTTTTTATTATGAATACTATTTTGTCTTTTAAGGTTGTTTTCTTTAATTACAGGCATTCTTTCAACGGATAATAATTGAGCAGGAATGTGATTTGATTTGTCCTGTTCTTTATTTTGACGTTTCTTAAAATCATGAAGGAAAATTTCTGGGACAGATTCTAATCTTTTCTTGAAATAAATAGTACCACCGTATTGTTTAGATAATCTTTTCAATTTCTTTTGTTGTGGGTTAATTATATTGTTATTATTATTCATATCATTTAAAATCAAGGACTCTTCAGAGCCACTACTTGGAATAGGAGGAATCTTATATAATTCCTCTGCAGTTAATGTCAGAGAAGGTGGTCTGAGGACATCAACTCCTCTTTCAATTTTTTGACCTAAAAACTTTCTAGGCATTATATTTCTTTTATTTGTCTTCAGAATTATATCGTGGTTCAATAATATATATATATTAGTATTATTGTAACAATTTTTTGTATTTGGTTGGTTAGTATATTTATTCTTGGTTAATTGACACAAAGAAATATAAGAAGTATAAGTAACCAGGTTACTCTATATCATTCACCTACTATATATATATACCTACATATGTATGCAACATCTGGAGACATCAATCGCAAGATAAACATCACAATGACCAATGAATGACCCATTATCACAGAGGGTAATTTAATGGAGAGGGGTTTTACTTGTCTTGGCCATATTATTGTAAATCACAAGAGTCTCCTCAAATAATTGCGAAATGGAATTGCTTAACTCGAAGCAGCCCAGTAAGAAACAGTACATATGTATCCATATGGCCCTGCTTTCTAAAGGTATCCTTCATTTTGTATAGTGAATTAATACATCTCAGTAAATAAGATTAGCTAGTTGAGTTTCATAATTGTGTTCAAAACGATCATTTAAACCAGCATTTTCTAACCTTTATGAAAAAACGTCAACAATAACAATAGAGAGTCACTACCATTAAGCTAGGTTGAAGAAAATTACTTGATTAAGATTAAATGGCTGGTTCACTTTTTCGGTCTTTTCTGCGGTGCGTTGTCTGAAAAACGAAAAATAGTGATATAGTCCAACAAAAAGGTCCCAAGACAAAAAAATAACAAAGTGACAGCAAAATGATACCTCGACAAGGTTACGACCATGTAGATTCTCGTAACTGTAATAACGTTTACTATTTCCATTATCCCAAATGTAGTTCAGTTTTTTCTGAATTTTGGTTCAGGTATTGTAAGTTAATTTTGGTTTGGTATATTCATCTGAACTAAAGGCACCGGGTCTTCTTTATAGTTACTCGTAGTTTTTATATGGCAAAGTAAACAACTACCTGACCTTATAGTGTTGAATGCTTATTATCACTTCCAATAACATAATGTTTCAAAAACCCTTTTTTAGCAATCTATTGATGAGTTTTGGGAATTTAAACAGATCTCGATTCAGATAAGCTTAATGCAACACTAAAATAGATATCTGATTTGACTTAATATTAATCTTCAAATATATTTATATTTACGCGCTTTATCTACCTTACATAGTCCGTACCTTGCTTTTCTTCCCAATCCTTCAAAGCTTTATCCCATTCATCTTCATTATCGACATCAATCTCTTTTTCTTGCATCTCCCTATCCTTCTCAATCTCTTCTCTTCTTTTTTGTTCCGCTTTATCATATAACTCTTTATTATCTATCCATCTATCTTGTATATTGTTCTCACGCAGACCTTGATCTCTTGTTGCTTCAGCCCATACAGTATCACCACCAACCTCTGATGCACCGAATATATAACCATTAGCTTTATCCACTGATAATTGTAAGTTGATCATACTTTCTTTGTCGTCTACTGCTAGTACTTCAAATGATACTAGGTTGAAATCTGAAACCATTTCACTTAAAGTTTCAGTTAATTTTGCGTAACGCTTACCCATTATACTATTACTCTCCTTTTCCACATATGGTAAAAGATAGTCGAGATCTTGTACATCTGTATAGTAATCTAAATTGAATGGAAGTTCCCCATACGATTTGATCATATCAATCTTGGAAAATACATTAATCTGTGGTAGATCCATCATAAGCATAGATCTCAATGCCAATAAAAGAATTGAAATATATTGTGAAGGTGAAGTTAGGTAGTAGCAATCTATAAGATTTACTACACAAAATCTCATGTCTAATTCTTTCTCTAATCTTTTAAAGATTCTGAAAAGTGAAGAATGATGAGTGAAAAGTTCTACTTGACCAGGGCAATCAAATACTAAATAAGCCTTTTCCTCCTGTACCAAAGATTTTATTTGTAATACAAATAAATCTATGGATTTATCTAGTGATTCCATAGCATACATCAAACCACCATTAGGTCCTAATTGTTGTTCCTGCATAATTTCTTCAATTGTAATAAAATCTCTAATATCCACCGCACATGGATAAGGAAGTGAATCATTTGCAGGATCCATATTTACTATCTGCCCATGTCTTCCGATGGCATTAAAGAATTGTGCTGTCCCATTACAGTATGTTGATTTCCCAGAACCTGGTGGCCCTATAACGATCTGAGCAAAGGACATTATTAAAAATATAATATGGTGTACGTGCTTTTATTTGTAGGTACAGTTTGGTAAAGAGTCTTAAAATTAACTGTTGACTCTCCAGATATCATTGCCAAGTAATAGCACTCCATATAAAGTTGTATTATGTAATTATATAACTAATATAGGAAGGAACCTCATCGTTTTTCCATAATTTATTTTTTTTCAATTTTCAACTTTTATGCCGATGGACTTTTTTTTTAGTAATTACCAGTATTCACACAATTGCTAAAAAACTGTCCCTAGCACAGTGGCATAAACGTAATAACTTTTGAGATAAGTATGACAATCCAGTACATTCACACTCTGTCGATTTATTTCTAACTGAATATGTTATGATTATTACAACATTTAGGATTTATATCTATGTTATGATTTAGAGTTTCTATACTGAATTATATATATGTAGATACGTTCAAAAGAGCAAAGGCAATTGAAACAAAAATAATCGTGCTAGAAGAGGGCTTGACTCTAAGCTTCAAAAATATCATCCTCGAAATCTCCTTCACTAAAATATTGCTCATCACTTTCCGTTCCATGGAAGTCGGATGAGTCACTATTAGAATCTGATATAGCATCACTACTATATTCACCAAATTCATCGAACTCATCGTCATCATATGTTTTCATCAATATTTCATTCTTGAAATTACTCTTTAGATCAATGACGTAATTACCTTCAATGTAACAACTAGTCAATGTAGATTTTTTACCAATCTTAGCATTTGGACCAATAATGACATTTTCTAATACACATTCATCATCAACTTGAACGTTATTTAATAGGATAGAACCAGAGATACGACATTTGTTACCGATAGTACAATTAGCATTGATTGATGATAATTTTATACTGTTCTTCTCCATCAAAGTAGCCGTAGAGTCCACAATGGAGTCAGCACCAATGGTGGATGACATTGTAGATGTTGTTGGTAAATTACTTGAGTTAGATTTAATCTTTAGGATGAAACGAGTAGCATCCATATAAGAATTCAAATCATTCGAACGTATGAAAGTCGATTCTTCTGGGAGAATGAAAATAGATATAGTTTCTCTTTCTGTAGAATGTTGCCATGATCTTCTACTCAAGTCTCTGAACAATTTTGATATAGAACTCTTTGTATTTATAGTATCCTTGGTCAAATTATTTGGTTTTCTTAGATAAGATGGATGAATCAAAGTTGGATCCACAGGCAAATTAATATTATTATTGTTATTATTATCAGTAGTATTATTAACATTTTTATCATTATCACTTAGAGTTGTATTACTCAAATTACTTTGAATTGGAATCAAAGAGTTTTTATCCATGGAAGTTCCGTTATTGTTACCGTTAATTGATTTATTCATAGACATATCATTAGTAATAATATTATTACTATTATTTGAACCATTTTCCATTGAAACCATATTAGTATTGTTATTGTTATTGTTATCATTTTCATCCTTTTTCAACAATTGAACTAATTCATAAGAACAAAAATAAATAAAAGAATTAATTAATTTCTTTGAGATTGAACAATTTGGATAATTCCAAAGCAAATGGTCTCTAACTTTCAAATATTTCCCCTTTGTGACTTCATTTGTAGAATAGGAATCTAATAAGACGGGTTGTTTAGATGTATGTCTATTTTCACTGTATAGAGTGAACATTTTATCTTCTTGTTTATTTTTATGAGATTGTTTCTTATCGATAACATTTTCTAAAGAATTTTTATAATATATAGCCATTGCAATATTATCATCATCTCTATTTTGATATTGATCTAAAAAGATTTGTGGTGGAATATCTGTAATGAAATCACATGGTAAAATGACAAAATCTCTATGAATTTTATCCAGTAATTCATTTTGTAATAATTCACTTGTATAAGATGATTTAGTTGAAACAAAATTAATTTTTTTTGGTTTCTTTAAATGATGAGTATGATTATTTGATAATAAAGCCTTTGAAATCAATTCATATTGTTGATTTCTTAATGTTAAGAATGATTTCAAACCAGCTTTTATAAAATCAATTTCATCAATATGACCAACTACATTGATTTCTGAAAAATCTGCTTGATCACACCAATCAATAACGTATTCAATCATAGGCTTCCCAGCAATTGGTAACAAAGCCTTAGGCAATCTAGCCAATGCCTCGACATTGAATTCGCTGATATTGTTTAATTCTTTATCATTTACTGATGGATCAATATTTGGATTACATAATGGGGACAAGTTTAAACCTTTCCCACAAAAGATAAATGATTGTAAAGTTTTCATCCTTGGATTATATTACTGCCAATTTTTATCTCCGACTAATAAAAACAAATATATATGTAAGCAGAAGATGACTAGGACAATCTACTTAGCAATCTTTATATATAAGCTTAAGATATATTGTTGTTATTCATCCTCATCAGTTCTACTTCTACTTAAAATTTTTTTCCAGGTGACTGAAAGAGAAAAATCTCATAAAATTTCGTTGGCACCGACCGCCTCACAACTTCCATAAAAATTTTATCAGAAAACATTTACGGAAATTGCAAAGAAAAATTGAGAAAAAAGACGGCGCGAGATGCGAAAAACAAAGATTCTAAGCTGCACACACAGAACGCAATGAAGAAACATATAACAATCCTTTTCAGTAAATTTCTCACAGCCAAAATTGAAAGAAAACAACTGAAATTCTCTCTTTGTCCATTTTCTATTTTCCAGTTTTCGGCTATTGAATTATGAATATTTGCCACCCATACACTGATGAAAAAAGGTCAAGGTATAATACACAAGAGATACCAAAGTGAAGTGGGAAAATATGATAGAAGGAATATCATAAGGATCATACATATACTTGGATTTTTCGAGATATATACATATATATATCTATATATACTTATAATCATAACCGAAGAACAAATTACAAAAATAGAATTTAAATTTTTTGTTTATTAATTTAATCTTTCTTAAAGGACAATCTGACTGAGACATTAACATTTTTGAATAACTATAATAATGAGTGAAGAACAAGATCCACTATTAGCTGCTTTAAACGATGAAGGTGCAGGTAATAATAGTACGGAAGAAAATCAAACCACTAATGAATCTGCAGGTGAAGTCTCTAGAGAACCAACTTCTGTACCTGTCATAGACCCCGAACAGGAACTACGTGATAAGACATTATCCTTATTTAAGAAGAAATTGATGGAGCATAGACGTTATGATGATCAATTGAAGAGTCGTAGACAAAATATTAAAGATTTAGAGAAAAAATATAATAAGACAGAGAATGATATTAAAGCTTTACAAAGTATTGGTCAATTGATTGGTGAAGTTATGAAAGAATTATCTGAAGAAAAATATATTGTTAAAGCTTCATCAGGTCCACGTTATATTGTTGGTGTTAGAAATTCTGTCGATCGTTCTAAATTGAAAAAGGGTGTTAGAGTTACATTAGATATAACTACTTTAACAATTATGAGACTCTTACCAAGAGAAACAGACCCCTTAGTGTATAATATGACTTCATTTGAACAAGGAGAAATCTCATTTGATGGGATTGGTGGTTTGACAGAACAGATTAGAGAATTAAGAGAAGTTATCGAATTACCTTTAAAAAACCCTGAAATTTTTCAAAGAGTTGGGATTAAACCTCCAAAGGGTGTCTTACTGTATGGTCCACCAGGTACTGGTAAAACTTTATTAGCAAAAGCTGTCGCTGCAACTATTGGTGCAAATTTCATCTTTTCACCTGCTTCAGGTATTGTAGATAAATATATTGGTGAATCTGCAAGAATTATTAGAGAAATGTTTGCTTATGCTAAAGAGCATGAACCTTGTATTATCTTTATGGATGAAGTAGATGCTATTGGTGGTCGTAGATTTAGTGAAGGTACCTCTGCAGATCGTGAAATTCAACGTACATTAATGGAATTGTTGACTCAAATGGATGGGTTTGATAATTTAGGACAAACTAAGATTATTATGGCAACAAATAGACCAGATACATTAGATCCTGCTTTATTAAGACCAGGTAGATTAGACAGAAAGATCGAAATTCCTTTACCTAATGAAGCAGGTAGGTTGGAAGTCTTTAAGATTCATACTTCAAATGTTAAAAAAATTGGTGAATTTGATTTCGATGCTGCTGTAAAGATGAGTGATGGTTTCAACGGTGCTGATATTCGTAATTGTGTCACTGAAGCAGGGTTCTTTGCAATTAGAGATGATCGTGATCATATCATCCCTGAAGATTTAATGAAGGCTGTCAGAAAGGTTGCAGAAGTAAAGAAATTGGAGGGTACTTTAGAATATCAAAAATTATAAGTATGATATATATACATATATAAGCATTATATTATAATCTTAATTCTTAAAATTGTCCTATTCATTAATGGGTTCTTTGTTTGTTGTTGCTAAATAATATATAAAATTACATCAAAGGTTATTTACTTAACCTTTTAATTCACCAATTTTTTTTTTGTCTCTCTTTTGTGTGGACATATGTATATGTATATCAGTAAGATCTAATACAATACGACATCACATGACATGTCTTAATTATCTGTACAGATGGCAATAAATTCGTCTTCATTGATTTCTCCATCTCCATCCATATCGAATTCTTCAATCATTGCCCTCAATTCTTGATCATTCATATTCTCACCTAACTCCTGAGCGACTCGTCTAAGATTCTTAAACGATATCTTCCCCGTATGATCATCATCAAACAATTGAAATGCTCTTTTAATCTCTTCAATTGGATCTCTCTTTAGTATCATTTCACCGGCTACTGTGAAAAAGTCATCATATTGCATCAAATGACGACCATCTCGATCATAACGATTGATGTAGTCTAATATTTCTTTCTTTTCTAATTGGAATCCCAAAGCACGTAATGCTACTTTAAATTCATGGAAATCTAAGTACCCGTCATTATTCATATCAAAAAGTGAGAAGGCTTCGTATATTTCTTGCTTCTGTTCTTGTAACAGATCACTATCTATACCAGGCTGATCATATCCGGCATTGTTGTTTGCATTAGATGGTACATATGATTTACTGATGGGGCTACCGCCAACCTTATTCGCCCTTAGATTGTTCATCTTTGGAGATTTCTATATTTTTCGTGTGTGTATGTGTATCTGTGGTACGTCTCTTTTCTTAATACCCTTTTCAATTCTTTAAAAAAAAAAACAGATATATTGATTATTAATATCGGTGTTGTAGAATTGTATGTAGTTTCAACAATAGCGAGTTATGTCGAATGTTATAACTTACACTTTGAGACTTGTATCTAATTAAGTTTAATTATCGCGAAAAGATCACTAATTAAATTATAATATTCTAATTCTTCTGTATCTTTTTTTTGCTTCTTTCGTTCCGTTCCATCTCTCTCTCTCTCTCTCTCTCTCTCTCTCTTTTGTATATCATTTGTTTGAAAATTACCGTAAACGGTACGGAAATTAGTGAACAAGCTAAAAAAACCTAGAAATGAACAAATCATTCAAAATATTGACAGTTCTTAATATATTAAACCTATTGTTTTACGCCTCTAATTACTGTAGAACAACAATACAATAGACACAACTACAGCTAAAAATTATAAACACATATATCTCGTTAAGTTAGAACTGAAACAATATCCCCGTTATTGTTTTCATGAATAAACAATAGAGTCTACAAATCGGTAATAAGTTTATAGAGTTTCATACCAAAAAGACCCAGATTTTATTAAATTTTGGGCCAGATAATTCTCAAATTAAATTGGAACATCTAAATCTGTCTATATATTAGAATTGGATAACAACTATACATTAAATAATAAAGTAAACTCATTTTTAAACACAGATACCCTGCATTCAAAGGTTCTAAGATAATCGTTTGTATACACTCACATATATTTTAGATGACTCGAGATTACCTTAATGTCCCGACAACATCGGGTTCAAGGTCCAAGGAGCAAAAAACATTGTTGCATCCACCGACATATGAAAGAGTAGACTCTCAATCACAGGATTCAGCTAGTATGGATTTTGATCTAGAGTCAGAAAATTACGAATCACATAGTGATAACGACACAGAATTTGAGAATTCAACCCATTTTTCAAGTGATATGGATTTCGAAGATATCGATTCCTTTATGGAAAGAGGAAATATACCAGAATCATTAAGTAAGTTGAAATATATCCAATATAAATTGAATCGTACGTTAATACGACCTGTCCAAAAGAATATAGTCAATCCTTTAAACGAAATGCAACTAGTTATGAATAATGAAATCGATAGATACTTGAATCGTTTTGGGAACCCTTTGATCTTGAAAAGATTTATTTATATTGCCATTATGACTATTATGCTTTGGGTGATCGTATTTTTCGGTGATTTTGCTACAGGTATAGCTAAGGGTTCAAAAGGTTCATTTTCAAGTCAACGAATATTGTTTGATTACTCCAAAAAAGTTATAAATTTGAAAAAATTTGAAACTGATCTTGAATATTTATCTAGTATACCTCATGGTTCAGGTACCAAAGGTGACATATTATTAAAGAATTATATTATGAAATCTTTTGAAAAACAAGATTTAGACCAGGTGTTTGAAAATGAATTAAAGACTTATTCCAATTACCCAACAAATAACTCAACTCTATCCGTGTTCCATACCAATTTGAAACAATTAACTACTATAGAATTGACAGAAGAAAATTATACCCCATTAACCATCAATGGTGACTTAAAAAAATTAAGTTTAATATATGGACATTATGGGACTGACGAAGAATTGAAGCAGTTACATAAAATTTCCGTGCTGGGAAAACATACAGGTAATTATATCTTACTCGTAAAGTACAATAAGGAAATAATAGTAAGTGAACAGATTCTAACCGCACAGAAATATAACGCCAAGGGAATTATATTTATTTCCCAAGATTATAACGGTAACATGGATGTATTGCAAATGAAATCTGCTGGGCTACCACAGTATGCTACAGGTGACATATTGACCCCAGGATACTACGGGAGTAAAGTTAACGGTATAAGTCCCGAAGATTCTAAGTTGCTAACAAACATTCCTATTGTAACATTAACTAGAAACCAAGGTGAATTATTATTAGCTAAACTTTCCAGAACTGGTTTACTTTATAAAGATGGAAAGTACAGTGGTAATATAAATGATCTAAGAATCGATTTAAAAAGTGATACAATTGAAAAGAGAAGACAGCCTGTTTATAATATTATTGGAAGAATTGACGGAAGAGAACAAAATGATAAGGCTATTATTATTGGTTCAGCAAGATCTGTACATGGACCTGGGGCTTCATATCCCAATTTCGGTACAGCAACCCTAATGAATTTGGCTGAAATATTCCAAAATTTAAGATATAGATTTAATTGGAGGCCCCTTAGAACCATATACTTTGCATCCTTCGGTGGCTCTGAGTTTAATTTCGCTGGTTCCACTGAACAAGTCGAATTAGATATGATGCCTATCCATGATGGTGTCTATTCTTATATTGACATCTCTCAGCTAGGTTTAACTGACGAGATCAATATTCAAACAAATCCATTGATGTCATCACTGTTTAACATGGAGGCTAAATATATGCGAACATTCAACGTAACGACATGTCCTATTCAACAATATGGTGATTGGATCCCATTTATTGCTAATGGTGTTCCCTCAGCAGCTCTTGGATCCCCAGCTGTTAAAAAGAGGATGTTACCGATAGAAACCATTGAAGACACATTTGAAATGATTCACCAGTTACTCCAAGAGAAAGAAAATCAGGACAATGTTAAAGACATTATTTTCTATCTGGTCGAAATTATTTTGAAACTTGTAGATGATCCTATCATTCCGTTTGACTTATTAGATTATGTTCAAGAAATAGATACGTCGGTCCAATCGATGTTAAAGTTGTATAAACATAAGATCGATCTGGCAGCTATGCTCAGAAATATACTAAAATGGAAAAAGACAGCTTATTCATGGAATTTATGGCTAAATCATTGGAAAGATACGGTTTGGCGAAAAGGCACCAGCTCTGAAAATGAAGAAAATAAAGAAAACAGATTACGTTGGAATGAACATTTAAGTAAGATTAACAAACTGATGTGTGATGAGTATGGTATCCCCAATAGAAATTTTTATAAGAATGTTCTATTTGGCCCACCTTTATGGAATGAAAAGTTTTTCAAGTCTCATGATTATAACCCATGGAGTTTCCCTGGTGTGAAGGACGCAATTAGTACACATGATTGGAAACAGGCGAATGATGAAGTCAGAGTTATTGGACAAATGTTTTCTGATTCGTCCGAAGAGTTCATGAAGGATTTAAAAATTCTGGTTTGATTGATAATAATGTAAGTTTAAGTTTTAATGTTAGTTCATTTTTCTTTTCAATTAACTATTCTCTAGACACATGTCTTAGCATCAAATTAGGTTACCCAGAGTTTGCAGCGCACGAAATTATCTTTTCACAATAGTATTATATATATATATATATATATATATATATACTTTGCATATTAATAAAATATTAATCTTTTTTATTATAGAATTAGTATTTAAACAATAATACAATACAATATATAAATGTGTGTGTATGTGTTATGCAGTTCTTCACAGTACATTACTATATTTTTTTTAGTCTACGTGTTTTTTTAACATTATTCCATCAGCAGAACCTTCTGTAGTATTGAACAATTCCTTCAATGGCTCACCTTCTGATTCAAAACCGTTATCCTTATACCAATCAAGTATGTTGTTAGAATTGACTGGTACATGAATGTAAACATTATGTTGATGGTGTTTCTTGCACTCTTCAAATATATAGGTTAAAAATTTAGTTTCTATCTGGTTGTTTTGGTATTGATCCAATACAGCCAAAACTTCGATGTGGACACCCTTTGGATAAGCGTCACCTTTCTTCTTGGGATATAGTTTGGCTTTACAAGCACCAACTGGGATTTCACTGTAGTAAGCCAATTGAGCAAAAAATGTATCTTTCTTGGTATCCTTTGGGAATAATTCATCGAAGAAGTTATCTGGATATTCAATTGATGGATTCACGGTCTTGCATATCTTCTCCAGCATACCTAGATTGTTGGCGTAAACATTATCTAAGTTAATTAAATCACGGCCCATTCTGATTATAAAAATATGTAGTGTGTGTATGAGAGATGACCTATCGATTTTCTTATGTCCTATTACTCCTGGAGTTTTATAAATATTCTATTCATTAATTTCATATTATTTTAATATGTTGTTGTAATTAATTTTTTTCAATTAATTTTCAGACTATTTAAATTTACACGCATATACTGAATATACTAAAGAATTAATAGTTTTACAAGTCCTACAACAGAAGGCCTCTTATAAACGAGTTTACTTTTCTGAATTATTAGTATACAATTAGTTTCTTTTATAAATTTATAAATTATAATTATCTTAATACCCGTCTATTTAAAAATGTTTAAATTTATTCTTGTTATGATGATCAGAATGAATGAGATGAATAATGTTATCAGCTCATTTCAACATCATTTGCTATTGGTTCATTTGTATTCATTCCACCACCAACAACTTGTTTACCATTCACATCTACTCTCATTAATTTTAGAGTAGACATAGATCCAAAACTGTTATTCCATTTTCTTAAGAATTCCACGTTTTTAATATCTGTTAAATCTGGACATAAAAAACCTTTCATAAATTCTTCCATCTCTAGATCTCTTTTACTTTGTAACATCTGTTGTTTTGTGGTAGGTGGACGATTAGATCTTCTCTTCTTTATTAAATCGTTTAATTCATCATCATCTCTCTCTATGAACTGATTAATAAATACAGCAATCTCATCAGTGGAAAACGTTGTCATATCCTTAAAAGAGTCCAGATTTATAAGATTTTGAATGAATTTCACACGAGAAAGTTCATTAGATTTACGTTCGTTATGCGCTCTCTTTTTACCGGCAACCTTCCCTTCACGTAACGTAGCTCTTGTTAATTTTTGAAACTTACGACCCTTTGGGTGAAGAGTCACTTTACCTTTCTTGGCCAAACCTTTCTTAATCTTCGATAGAGTTTTACTCACAGGCATTATGTCGTTATATCTATATGTATGTGTTTTGATGTACAAATATGCTTGTTGTATCGTATACTAGTACATATATAACAATGAAGGTGGGAAATCTAAAGAAGATCTTTTCTTTTCTATTGATTTCAGACATGTCGTCAAATCTCATCTCAGCTCATCGCCTTTCTCATCTTCTGCACTTCGAAAATTTTTCAGGATATTTCAGTTTCTTCGTCTGATTGATTTTTTTGTTTTGTTAAATTTCATAGCGAGAAGAGAGACGAACGGATTTTTCTTTCACATTCATTATTATTAGTGGTATTTAAGTGTATACGTAATGGGACGTTATTAGATATAAATATATATACAGTCGATTGTTTTGAGTGGTTACATCTAAATTAATCAATCATTATGTCGCCTTTCAGTACTTTAAAGATCATAATGTCCAAGTTCTTACGGTATGTGGTATGCCGTTTGATATGAAGAAGTAACTGTAATTGGCTGTAACAGGTAACTCGTTAATATCTTATTTAATCACAGTATCAGAAGAGAATTGATCTCACAAACTCATTTTTCTTTCTTTCTGTGATTAGGATATTCTTATTTACGTAGTATATCTCATTTTGTCTCTAGTTCTGCACTATATATGTATAAATATATATGTACATGCCACAATTGTCTTGTTATCATAGGAAGCAGGAAGTTAGGAGAAAGTCAAAAATCAAAAAAAAATCAAAAATGAAACAAAATAAAATCACAAGCCATAATGAATATTTATATTTAAAAATATAGGATGTTCTTATAGTTTAAGAACAGGGTTGGATTGATCACCTTCACTAAGGCTATACCATCAAAAATATTTAACTACAGAATGAGTCTATATAAACTAATAACACCAAAGAAGTTTGTCGAATTAGTCGCAAAGGAGACAACCCGTAGAGTTGTACCAGTTGATTCTACTTGGTATATGCCAAATTTAAACAAGGATGCCAAGGCAGAATTCAAGGACCTTGAACGTATTCAAAATGCAGTCTATTTCGACATCGACGGAATTAAGGACACTAAGTCCCCTTATCCTCACATGGTTCCAGATTTGGAAACATTTAACAAGGGAATGAGTCAATTGGGTCTAAAGAGAGATGATATCCTAGTAGTTTATGATAGAATTGGTAATTTCAGTGCTCCAAGATGTGCCTGGACAATTGGTTTGTTTGAACATCCAAATGTTTATCTATTGAATAACTTTAATTTGTACAAGGGTGCAGGATATCCATTAGACACCTCTAAGAAGGAAAGCTTTTCGGAGTATCCGGTATCCGATTACCATGCTGATTCTAGTCTGGCCATTGATGAGGTGGTGCCTTATGAAAATATAGTGGATTTAGTTCAAAGTGGTGATATAAGATCTAAATACAATTTAGTAGATGCAAGAGCGTTAGATAGATTTGAGGGTAAAGTTCCAGAGCCTAGACCAGATATTCCTTCTGGACATGTCCCAGGTGCCAATCCTTTACCATTTGGGGAAGTGTTAAACGATGGAGCTAAAACATTTCCAGAATCCACCGAAGAGATGGCCAGCCGTATTGACCAAGTAACTAAGAAATTAGGCTATACTATCGATCCTAAGAAACCAACCATTGCAATGTGTGGCACTGGTGTCACAGGTACTATCATCAAAACAGCGTTGGAACACGCGGGTTTCAAGATGGTCAGACTTTATGATGGGTCTTGGACTGAATGGGCTCTAAGAAGTGGTTCTGAATTAATTGCCAAAAATAGGGATTAGAAAGTATATATCATATAACATTTTTATAGTAAATGAACAAGTAGAACTATAATATGATACATTATTTCATGCAATATCTCTCAAACAATCTAATGATGCCTTTTAAGAACCTTTGTCTGATCATGTAAGCCCTGTTTGTTTGTTTTTTGGTTCGCAGTAGGAAGTTTAATAAATAAGCGAAACTGAAAAATTTATTTATTTTAGGTTAAAGGAACAATAATATGGTCCTTGATTTAAGAACCCTCTTTCATAGAGTATACATAAATCAAAAACGGCTACAGATAAAAGAACCAATCATTTCGCCTTTCGAATCTACATATTTACATATATCGAAATGTCATTCTTACCAGGGTTAACTGAGGCCGCTCAAGTTCCAGATATATATATCGATGTTAATGAGGCACATACACAAGTGCTTCCAATTGGTACCCTTTGGAAAATTAGAGTACCATCAGAAGCCAAAATGAGCATCAAAGTACTCACAGGTATTGCTGAGATTTTTGGAACTGAATTGGCCAACAACATTGAATATAATTTTCAGAATTGGAATTTTACCGTGCATGCTGTAGAAGAGGTTTGTTTGGAGTGGAAAGGTACTGACTCTCATCCAGCAATTGAAGGAGAAGATCTTATCCCCAATGAGTCAGCACAGAACATATACAATTTACATTTTTCATTAGAAAAGATGAGGAATTCAACCTTTGACGGACCAAAAGTGATGATTATAGGTAATAAGAGAGTAGGGAAGACTGCTCTGTGCAGAACGTTATGTTCATATACTATTAAATTCAAATCATATCAGCCCATGTTTATCAATTTAAATCCTCAGGAGAGTATTTTCAGCCCTCCGGGTTGTCTTTCTGCCACCCCAATATCTGATATCCTGGATGTTCAATTACCAATTTGGGGAGAAAGTATGACAAGTGGTGCGACTTCATTGCATAGCAAACAACCTTTATTAAAGCTATTTGGATTAGAAATAATTGCAGAGAATAGAGATCTGTATATGTCTACAGTCGAAGCATTATCTGAAGATGTGAGTGAACGGTTACATAAAGATGCATTGATACAAAGATCAGGGTGTATAATAAATACACCACCACTATCTCAATTAGATGATGATTTAAAAGATTTAGTAAATATTATTGAAAAATTCAAAGTCAATTTGATTATCATGGTTGGAGATGAAAACAATGATGAAGATATGGCACAATTCGAAAAGGTATCTCAGACCATTAAACCATTTGTAGGTGATTTCCTATTAAGACTACCTAGGTTGACTGGAGTAATAGAATCTGACGACACGTATGAGAGATCACTACAACGTAATGCTATAAGAGAATACTTTTATGGTAATCAAAATACAGCATTGAGTCCGTTTTCTGTATCAATAGATTATGAAGACTTAATAATATGGGAGCCAATCAATTTATTGGATCCAAGTAGTGCTGGTGCGGATAACAATTCAATTGATAAATTAGAATTGAAACAGGTTACAATTACACCAAGTTCGATTCAGCATGCGTTAATATGTCTTACTTATTCAGATAAACATGCTAAACCCAATGATGTACGCAGGTCATCGATACTAGGATTTGCACTAGTGACAGAGGTGAATGAAAAGAGAAAAAAAGTACGTATTCTAATCCCTGTTCCAGGTAACTTCCCAAATTGTTCTACATTGTTGACCAGTTATAGATACTTAGAATAGCAACACTATCTTACGTATAAGTATAATCAATATAATAATAATTGTTCTACGTATAAAAATAAACAACATTTTACAATATGTGAATGGAACACTAATCATATAATAGAGTCTGATCTGTTTACCCTAATTCAGTAAATATATTATCATTTATATAGATCAAATTATTGTGACCACTGCGGCGCCTTATTAGAGATTTTTTATCAGTCAAATAATTATTGTCCTTTAATAAAACGCAAACAAAAACTAAAAGGTAGACACAGAGAAGGTACAAGATAAAGATAACACTAATTAATTAGACCAACGTAATAAAACAAGTAATTGTGAACAAATATCACATTAGTCGCATATGATATGGATTTTCAGGTAACGGTATCTTTGACACCATATGATTTAGCCGTTTTAGTTTCCATATACTTGCATTGCATTCAAGATGCCAAAATCCCTTGGAAAGCCTTTGAAGAACTTATTTGTCCAACCATTGAATCAAGTTTTTTTGATCCACTTATCGATCGAGATTCTGTGTATAATGGTCTCACTCGGCCTCTGATTCCCAACTTGGCGGATATCATTCAACGTCTCTCCGATATTAAAGGAATGGACACTGTGTTGGTAGATTATATAAATTGCATCACATCTATCAACACATTAGAAACGTTCTATAATATGCTAAAGGCACTTAATATATTTTGTTTGGTTAAGACCACCGAAGAAATTACAGAGAGAAAGAAACTTAACCCGTCAGCCAATTTTGTTTACTTCACAGAAAGAAGTTTTTTAGGAAAATATGTTGTTAATTCTTTAATGAAGATCGAAATTGGTGGGTTCGAAGATAAGAATCTTTTATTACATTGCTTTAAGAAGTTTGTATGTGAATTCACACAAACAGATATATATAAATCTTGGAAATCGTCTATTCATGACATAAGATCGTCGTTAATATCCTGGGGGTTGGTATCTAACGAATACAAAGAAGATGAAAATATGATTGACGTTTTTAGCAGTTTTACTCGGAACTTGGAACGTAATGAGCCGCCTGATCTAATGGTGACGACAAATCATTTAGAAAATATTTTAGATTGGTATTTATTCAATTTGGTAAATGAAACAGCTGATTTTAAGAATGATCCTTCCTATAGATTTGTTCAATTAATTACTGATGATATAACACTGCATAATAAAAGTCTTTTCCCAAGAATCCATGTAATACAATACCTGAGGTTTCTCGACTCGAATTCTTATGATGATGCCTTTAGAGCATTACATAATTATTTTGATTATGTTTTAAGTCAAAATACAGACGCATATTTCCATATTTCATCATTGTGTTTAGCTGCTTTCTATACACACTTTCATGATGCAGAACTTGCCATTAAAAGTTTTGACGAAGCCACAAAGGTAGCAAGAGAAAATAGAGATGCGCTTACATTGAATTTGATAATAGTAAGAATAATAAAATTTATTGAGAATTATCCAGAATATTCTGCACAATTCAACGTTAAAGTGGAACAGATAACCAGATTTTTAAAATCTAGTTCAGATTCTATTGACGCTTCAATATTTGAAAGTGCATATCGATTTGACTCAGTGACATTATTTCGGCGTCAAGATGATCAGATTTCCATGTTTGAAGCAATATATAAATATAGCGTTCTTTCCATGGAACAACTAAAATCCGAAAGAGGATTGAATAATCTGATGCTGTTTAAGAGAAATTTTTGGAACGAAATCGGATTCCCATCTCTGGGAAATATATACGATGAATTTACTAAATCCAGTTTGGTTGTTAAAGAACTAGATCAGATGTACACACACCTTGAGTCGAACAACCTAGATGTTGTAAAACGATATCTTAAAACAATAAATTTTAAGGTTCTGAACTATAATGAGCGGATGCGAGCAAAGATATTGCAAGTACGATATTTGAGAATAATTGGTGAGTATGATTCAGCATTGGTGATAATTGAAGAATGTATCAAACAATGTGTATCTATATGTTCTGATTATAGAATGAAAACTAATTTTGAAACTGAGAAATGTTTTTTATTTTTGGATGCTGATCTTGGAAGTAGATGTTTACATCTTGCAACTAAGTTATTTAAATATAACCAATCAACACAAAACGGGCCAGGTATGACTAAATGTGTTTTTATTTTATACCAAATACTAAAGAGAGATGTTAAGATTCAAGACGCACATCAACTATTAGAGCAGAATATGGTTAATATCATGCAATATTCCAAATTTAGAGAGCAGGCTTTATCTTATTATAACGATTAAAATTGGATGCTAGATTTGTGTAAATATTTATACAATCATTTGTATTAAAAGATAAATTAAGTATTACAATAATATAGCATAATGGGAATCACCCCTTCAAAAATATATAATATTTATATAGAAAAGAATAATGGCATGATATATTTGAAACCCCTTTAACCTATACTGTGATTGAATATAAGTTATAAATATGTTTTGCTAATATTTTTTAAGAACTTTTTAATATTCATAGATATGTCTAACCTTAGTTGGTGTTGGTGTTGTTGGACCATTGAGCTTGGTTAGTAGAAACAGTTGGAGCAATAGAATCGGCAGTAAGAGTCACAAATTTGGTAACTGGGTCTGCAGTAATTGTGATGTAACTGGTGACAGGTTCTAATGTAACGTAAACAGTTTTAACGTTTGAATCAGATTCGGCTGACGGTTGAGATTGAGAATCAGAATTTGATGGAGCTGAAGTTGTGGTAGCAGGTTGGTATGTAGAGTTTGAGTAACCTTGAATGATGGTAGAATATAGTGTGGAAGTCAAATAAGTAGTTTTTTCAGAAGAGTTCGCAACGTCTGTGATAGCAGCTTTCTTATTTTCTGCATCTTCAGCAGTGGTAGTAGTAGGAGGTAGAGTGTGTGTTTGGTAAAAGGTAAAGGTTAGGTAAGAAGTGGTAGTGTCATCACTTAGAGTCCATGTGGTTGTCTTAGCTTCGACAGAGGTAACTGGAGATAATGTAGTAGTAACTTTATCTTCTTGTGCAACAGATGAAACGGTTTCATTGGTGAAGGCAGCAAAAGCAGAAGCACAGATTGATAAAAATGTAATTGACTTAGAGAATAGCATTGTAAATATTTGCGGTTAAAATAGAAGGTTATAGGTATAGTAAAATAATGTAAGGAATGGACGAGACCTGAATAGATTGGCTCAATTGGATGATTAGTTTTATACTATACTGATAATAACTTTGGTATGATTCATTTAAATAACAATCAAGAAGAACAAATAAAGGAATGGAGGAGAAACAGTTATAAACGTGAAAACTCTTGTAAAAGGAAAACATTTGAACGTTCCATAAAAATAGAATCCCAAGACGAAATATATACATGTATATATAACATATAGTATTTTTGGAATAAAAACAAATTTACAACAGTTTTTTAAAAATACTTTTATATCTATTGTTTTGATTTACGTTATGTTCCCAATAAACAAAGCCATTGTGTCTGCAGAATACATAACTAGTATCTTTTAAATTTGGTGAGGGATAGACTGAATTGATATTACTGTAAAATTGTTGGAGAATTTAATTAGCAGGTGCTGAAATATTTTAAATTTTGATCATTAAGGTTTTTTTTGTTCAGTTGGACAACAAAAGAACAAAATCCACTAATTTTGTAAGAAATAATAGAGGAGCATAATATGGAACTACTAGAGTGAAACATCCATTCAATGTCATCAGAGTGTCTTATTCCTCCCTCTTAATCGTAGCAATGAAAGTATATTACTTCAATGATTCCATTGGACTACATTTTTATGTAGCCATCGTTACTTGGATTGACAACTATTCCAAGTTTGTTATTGTTTTGAATAACAATAACAAATTTATATTGGATGTTATTTCAGTTTTTCGCACTGTATTCAAGTAGCTATCCAAAGGAAATTCACAGACGCGAAATGTGAATCAGGCGACTCTGGAGCGTGTCTTATTAATGCTTGGGGAACCCCCACCATTTGTGTGGCCTGTTCTGTGGATCACGCCGCATCGCGAAATGTTTTCTCGGTAATTCTGTGCAGTAAATTCTATGTGATGTCAAGTAAACCTAATTAAACCAGGTAGGCAAATCACGATAGTGAATCAAGAAGTATATATTTTTCTTTGATTATTTGATAACTATATCAAACAAGACGAGAGAGAAGAACCACATAAATTAATTATATCTTATAGTTGAGCGTTATCCTGAAAAATGGGTACATCTATGTTATGTTTATCAGTGTCTGGTGAACTTCTCTACTATTTTGGTAGAGAAATTACACAGAACACACCCAATATGCGTATTTCGACTTGGTATGGGTTTTGTTGACTTCAATACGTTAGACGAACTGTTATACTGGAAGTATTCATCGTTGTTATTACGTAGTTATTCCAGAGTACATAATTGGGAGTTGAATGGGGGAAGAAGTAGTTTGTTTACTTGGCACAATGGCATCATTCTTTTTTTTTTTGCCAGATGTATTTCTTTACACCTTGTTTTGGAAAAAAAGAAAGGCTACTCCTCTATGTTTGCTTTTCAGGTCTGTTATTTATTTTTTGTTATATGGTACGCTATATACTAGGTTGCTAATAAAGGTTGAATTCCGATTTTTTTCAAAATTACAATGTGGGAGTTGAGATTGGTTTTTATTTTATATTTTATTCTCTCAGTTATCATTACCTCGATTTAAAAGAATCTAGAAGCGATTTCTTTTAAGTTTTGTTCATCCTCTGTCAGAGTGGTTTTTGTTTTTGAGAGGTTCAATATCATACCGGCAATAAACTTACCATTGTTAAGTACACTCTCAACTCCATTTTCTTTCTTGTCCTTCATATCTAAGATTGTATTCATAATTACTACTAGTTCATCCAATTGGTGTTCCATTAGATAATTATTAGAAATTGACCCCATATCACAATTCTTTAAATATATACCAATTGTCTTCGTGATTTGGAATAAGATATCAATGGTCAACCCTTCGTTAGAATTCGATGAATTTTGGAAACTAAATACTGATTCCCATAGTTTTATTAGGATATCTTCATTTGTGGTCTTTCTTGATATCAATAGTTTATCTAGAACCAGACAAGCAATGAGAGATCCAGAGTTTAAGACGATTTCCAAGCTTGGAGTAGATGTATTTTCGTCATTCACCAGATAATAAATTGAACTACTTGGTAAAACTGTGACCAACTTCTTCAGAAGATTCGATAGCAATGGAAGCAAACTTTGGAAGTATTTCGTTTGATCATGACATATTTTTAATGTGATAATAAGTGTGGCTAGAGTATTCGTAGATAATAGTATTGTGTTGGATGTATTCAATAGTTTTCTCAAAAGATCTAGGAATCCAGAGAATTGCATCGGGTCTGTAAACTTCCCTGTTGTGCCTTCAATTATACTTTCAATATTCAAGTTTTTCAGTAACCCATCTGAGTCCCCTCTGGAATTAACAGAATTTGATAAAATAATAAAGGCTGCAGCTAAAGAATAGCCATCTGAAGGATCCTTTATAACTTCAATAGACATTTTTTGATCAATTTTATTTGAGACACCTTCGTTAGCTGAAATAAAACCAACAATAGATACAAGTCGTCTCATTGTTATCATCTTATTCTGAAATTCTTTGCGTCCTAGGATATTCAACGCCTGAAATAATGCTTTCTGAGTAAAAGAAACTATGTCATCTAATCCTTTGTATTTTATTCCATCTTGATCATTCTTCGTGACAATAATTTCTAAACTTTGTATGACATTGAATAATAACTCCACACTAAGATCTTCTTCGATTTCATTCTCGTGGTCCTTTTCTTCAGAGATTACAATATCATCTGGTACAGTCTTCGCTACAAGTGAGATTGTCTGTGCAAAAAATAGTATGTCATGTATTGTGAAGCCATCGGAATATACCTCGATTAATTCTTCTAATAACTCAGAGCTTAACACCACAGTTTCTATATCGTCCAAAAATACATGTTGGCTAAGTTTAAGGAGGGAAAATAGAGGGCCTCTGACATATTTTGCAACTCTCTTATAGTATACTTCATTGTCTAAACATAAATTTCTTATTAATATTATCGTTTTGGTTTGTAATGACGAAAGTAAATCCTCGTCGGCACCATTAGGTAAATCCATTAAGGTTAGGATTCTGCCGGTGTAGTAATCAATTATTATATTCCTCTTATCCAGATCACTTTCTGTTGGTCCCCCAATAAATATGCATCGGTTGGAGTCATTATCCACCACAGAATTGGCTATACATCTAATTAGCTCATTAGCTAACCTAAAATATGCTATCTTCGCACTGCTTAATGTATCCTCTTTGAAACACATATCTAGGACATCTGAAACAACTCTTAGTAAATTCGAGAGCAGACCAGTTTGTCCTACAATGTCCCGGTTTGAAGGGGATCTCAAACTAACAGCCAATTGATCTAGAACAGTAAGATAACTGTCCAAGTAAACCGATTGTAATGGAATATCAGTAATCGATTGCGCATTTAGTAATGGTTGCAAGCCGAAAAGTATATCGTCGTAATCCATTTGTTTCTTTATTGATGTGATAAGTTAAGACTAGTCAAGTTGATAACTTTGATTCCAAAATTTGTTCATTACTTTCAAGAGAAAGAAAATGTGTGGATCTTATATAGTATGTAACTGAACAATGAGTGGCTTTATATTATTAATGAAAGCTTCATCTCATTCACGCTTCGGCTTATGTAAGGCGACAGGTAATAATTTTTCAGGTTAACAGAAAGAACCACAGTACTGCCAATAAGCTATAAAATTCGATCGAATCAGTCACCCGTTTTTATATATGTAATACATCTAATGATATACGTAATGAACATAAATATATCATTGCAAATTAATATTTCATTCTCAGGCTTTTTGGAACTCTATTATATACAGTTTTCTTGCTCTTTAAAGGAAGTGCATAAACATGGCTCGGCGCTCCGATATCTGAGCTAAAGTTGTGTTTTCAAATTGGCAGTATTGATTTAGATTATGGTACGCAGTCGTTTTGTGTTATATATATATACATATAAAACATAATTAGTGGTAACAAGGTATCATATATTTCTTTTGATCAAATACGTATGATCCCTACCCCCAGGTTTATTGAAGTTTGATTTCTCCTGCAGTGGTAACAGGAGACAAGCTGAAAAAAAATGTTCTTAGCGACAAAGAAAAAACAAACAGTATAAGAAAATTTTTGGCAGAAATAATGTAGTTTGCCTAATGTATAACTTCAAGTTTAGAAACAAATACTAGCAATTCCTCTGGTATTTCTTATCGATATCGTTCAAACAATCTAATTTCATTATTGGTTCTTTTGATACTACTTCTTTTTGAAAGCAATTGCATTTCCTATCAAACAGCATCACATTAATTAATAAACTACGGATCTCGATGCTAAATCCTAACGACTTACCATTCTTTGATCCTACAAAGGACGAAAAGGTTGCCGTGATAACGGGTGGACACAGTGGAATAGGATATTATACAACGCTACATTTGTACATGCATGGTTTTACAGTATATATATGTGGGAGAAACTCTCATAAGGTACATAAAGCAATTCGAACAATAATTGACGAGGCAACAAGTAGGACAAATACATTACCCTTAGAGATAAGAAAACAAAAACGATCATTCTTTGGAACGATACATTATATACATATTGACCTAACAGATCTGAAAAGTGTAGAGCGTGCGACATTAAAATTACTAAGATGTGTAACACATATTGATGTGTTGATAAATAATGCTGGTATTATGGCAGTTCCATATCAAACAACAAAGGATGGGTTTGAAACTCAATTACAGACGAATTACATATCGCATTTCTTGTTGACAATGCGATTATTACCTCTATTGAAGGAATGTAATGGAAGAGTAATATCATTGTCCTCGTTAGGACATCTATTAGAGTTCCATTATTGGAAACTAAGTAAAAAATGGAACATTTGGCCAGATATAATATTTACGTGGTTTAGATATGCGATCTCGAAGACATCTCTTATTCAATTTACAAAGATGTTAGCGATCAAAAACCCAGATGTATTATGTATCTCATTGCATCCAGGTCTAGTGATGAATACAAATTTATTCAGTTATTGGACCAGACTGCCCTTAATAGGTATATTCTTCTGGGTTTTATTCCAAGTGATAGGATTCTTCTTCGGTGTATCTAATGAACAGGGTTCATTAGCCACATTGAAATGTGCATTGAGTGATAATTTGTCTACTGAAGAAGATAATGGTAAATATTACACTACAGGTGGTGTAGAATCTAAGAGTAGTTATATAGGAAATAATCTCGACGATGCAGCATCTACATGGATATGGACGGTCCATCAACTGAAGGATAGAGGGTATAATATATAAGATAAGCTCATTCCATCTCAAGTTTTTTGTAACATTATAGACCAATAAATAGTAATCCCATAAGGTATTAAAGAACAGCACATATTACTCCATAGATGGGCGCCAGGTTAATATATATAAGGTAGCAGTGATATTGGTAACTAACAAATTTATGCATAATCCTTCCGCTTCCGCTTCTTAACCGGAAACGGCCTTAATTTACCTCATTCGGGCGGTGACGGGCTCCGAAGACTTTCGAATTTGAAGATATCTTAATTTATTCTTTCTAGTTCTGTTAGTTTGTTTGCCATTTCTGATGTTGAATATGTAATATTTTGATTGTTTAATGCCTGAAATATTTCTCTGGTTAATTTTCTGCGTCTTCTTCATGGGGACGGCCTCACTTGGCTTTGCTTAGCTTTGCTTTTTTTCTCGCTACCAATAATTTTGGTGACAACTGAAAATTTTTCATCTTTCAATTAGAGACTCTGAGAGGAATCAACTGAAACAGTAGTCGATCTCATTCTCTCCCAGAAACTATCTCGAATTGAATTACTCACAAGGTCAATATTGACCGCAGCCATTACAGAGGAAATTCAACCTGCACATCTCTTTTTTCATTATTTCTTTATATATATCTTGACATGTTACAAGAGATATTTTATAACATACATTATTATTCGTTAATATTAATTGCAAGGATTTTATTTTGGTTTGTTTTCTTGGGAAACGATAAATCACTGCTATAATATATTATATTTAGATCCACATCCATTATGTCTACTGAGGCCAGTGGTTTAGTGCTAGAAAACACATCTCGTAGAGATGCTTTGATTGCCATTGAGAAGAAATATCAAAAGATCTGGGCTGAAGAACATCAATTTGAATTAGATGCCCCATCCATTGACGATGAACCTGTAACCATGGATTCTGAGGAATTGCACCGCAAATATCCAAAATTTATGGCCTCTATGGCTTACCCATACATGAACGGTGTTTTACATGCCGGTCATTGTTTTACTTTGTCCAAAGTTGAATTCTCTGTAGGTTTCGAAAGAATGAACGGTAAGAGAGCTTTATTCCCATTAGGTTTCCATTGTACTGGTATGCCTATCTTAGCTTGTGCCGATAAGTTAAAGAGAGAGGCTGAATTATTCGGTACTGACTATAGCAATGTTCCAGCTGAAGATGCTGAAGAAGAAGTCAAACCAGAAATTAAGGAAGAAGCTGTCGATCCAACCAAGTTCAAGGCTAAGAAGTCTAAGGCTCAAGCTAAGAAGGGCCGTGGTAAGTACCAATGTGAAATCATGATGCAATTAGGTATTGCCAGGGAAGACGTCATCAAGTTTGCTGATGCTCAATACTGGTTGACTTACTTCCCACCTCTATGTCAAGATGATTGTACTTCCATCGGTGCTCGTATCGATTGGAGACGTTCTTACATCACCACCGATGCTAACCCATACTACGATGCCTTTATCAGATGGCAAATGAACAGATTAAAGGGTCTAGGTAAGATTAAGTTCGGTGAACGTTACACTATTTACTCTGAAAAGGATGGTCAACCATGTATGGATCACGATAGACAATCTGGTGAAGGTGTCGCCCCACAAGAATATATTGGTATTAAGATCGAAGCTACTGAATTTGCTAAAGACGCTCAAGTATTACTTGACGGTTGTGCTGCCATTGACAAATCCAAGAAACTTTACTTTATTGCAGCAACTTTGAGACCAGAAACTATGTATGGTCAAACATGTTGTTTTGTTTCTCCAACCATCGAATATGGTATCTTCGACAACGGTGACTCTTACTACATTACCACTAAACGTGCTTTCAAGAACATGTCCTTCCAAAAATTAACCCCAACTAGAGGTTCATACGAACCTATTCTAACCATTCCGGGTAAGGCCTTCATTGGTTCTAAGATTGATGCTCCATTATCTGTTTACAAAGATCTAAGAATCCTACCTATGGAAACTGTGATTGCAACTAAGGGTACCGGTGTTGTGACATGTGTTCCAAGTAACTCTCCAGATGATTACATTACCACCAAGGATTTGGCTCACAAGCCAGAATATTATGGCATCGATCCATCTTGGGTGAAACCACTTGATGAAATTGTTCCATTGATTAAGTCTCAAAAGCATGGTGAAATTATCGCCAAGGCTCTTGTTGAAGAACTAAAGATCCAATCTCCAAAGGACAAGAATGCTCTAGCTGAAGCCAAGAAGATTGCATACAAGGAAGATTACTACGGTGGTGTAATGATATATGGTCCATTCGCTGGTGAAAAGGTCGAAGTTGCTAAAAACAAGGTCAAGGAACAAATGATTGCTGACGGTCATTGTTTCGTCTACAATGAACCTGAAGGTGTTGTTATGTCACGTTCTGGTGATGAATGTATTGTCTCCCTAGAAGACCAATGGTACTTGGATTATGGTGAAGAAACCTGGAAGGCTGAAGCTCTCGAATGTCTAGAAGGTATGGAAGTCTTCGCTCCTGAAGTTAAGAATGCCTTTGAAGGTGTCTTGGACTGGTTAAAGAACTGGGCCGTTTCTCGTTCTTATGGTCTAGGTACTAGAATTCCATGGGATCCAAAGTACTTAGTTGAATCTCTATCTGATTCCACCATTTACCAATGTTTCTACACAATTGCCCACTTATTATTCAAGGATTACTACGGTCAAGAAGTCGGACCTCTAAACATTAAAGCTGAACAAATGACTGATGAAGTTTTCGATTATATTTTCCAACATACTGATGATGTTGAAACTGATATTCCAATTAAGTCCCTACAAAAAATGAGAAGAGAATTCGAATATTTCTATCCATTGGATGTTTCTATCTCCGGTAAGGATTTGATTGGTAACCATTTGACTTTCTTCATTTATAACCATGTTGCTTTGTTCCCAAAGAAATTCTGGCCAAAGGGTATTAGAGCCAATGGTCACTTGATGTTGAACAATGCTAAGATGTCCAAGTCTACCGGTAACTTCATGACTCTAAAACAAATTGTCGAAAAGTTTGGTGCCGATGCATCTCGTATTGCCCTTGCTGATGCCGGTGATACTGTTGAAGATGCCAACTTTGAAGAATCCAGTGCTAATGCTGCCATTTTAAGATTATTCAATCTAAAGGAATGGGCCGAAGATATCGTTAAGAACCAAGACACTTTGAGAACTGGTCCAATTACTGACTTCTTCGATGTTTCCTTCGAAAATGAAATGAACGTTTTGATTGAAAAGACTCATGAACAATATTCTTTGACCAACTACAAGAACGCTCTAAAATATGGTCTGTTTGATTTCCAAACTGCTAGAGATTATTACCGTGATTCTTGTGAAACCATGCACAAGGATTTGGTTCTACGTTATATCGAATTCCAAGCTTTAGCTTTAGCCCCAATTACTCCACATTTCTGTGAATACATTTACCGTGAAGTTCTTGGTAAGTCTGGATCCGTCCAAAACACTGCTTTCCCTCGCGCTTCTAAGCCAGTGGACATGAAGGCTCTTGCTGCCTTAACTTATGTCAGAGACTTGCAAAGATCTATCAGAGAAGCTGAAGGTCAAGCCTTAAAGAAGAAGAAGGGTAAAACAGCTGATGTTGATACTTCCAAGCCAATCAAGCTAAGCATTCTGATCTCTGAGGACTTCCCAGAATGGCAATCCGACTGTGTCGAAGTCGTTAGAAAATTGTTCGAAGAACATACTCTAGATGACAATAAGAAGGTCAGGGAACATATTAATCCAAAGGAGATGAAGAGAGCTATGCCATTCATTAACTTGTTGAAACAACGTCTAGCCGTTGAACCAGCAGAAGATGTCTTATCTAGAGAGATTCAATTCAATGAAATTGAAACCATTAAGTCTACCATTGAATCTTTGAAGTCTGCCAGTCAAACTTTGAACACCACTGAATTTTCTATAATATCTTTCTCTCAAGGTGCTAAGACTGGTAAGGATATATTTACTGGTGCTGAGGTTGAATTAACTCATCCGGCTAGAGTCATTGACCGTGCTTTGCCAGGTAACCCAGGTGTTATTTTCAGTAACATCTAAAGAGGTAGTATTTAGTCTGAATAGTTTCTTCTTTCACATAATACACCTATGTAATAATGTCTAGTTATAAATTTATACGTATAAAAAAATAAAATAAAGTAATAAGATAAAAAATTGAATCAATATACACATATGAATCAAGAACGTGAGGCAATGTAAAATGATGTGATTTATTTTTTTAGAATATAAATATATATGTTGGTGTTTATGAATGGTTACTAATGTATGTATGCACAAAATAAAGTCATTGATGGATGTGAATGTATTTTCAAATTTGTTCTTTCGTTGTATTCTATTCGTATAGGACGTGGCTATTATTACAGAAAAATATTGGAGAATAGCAAAGAAATTTAAGAAGAAAAAATGCTGCATTGTTATCATGAATAAACGTTAATGGGAGGAATTTTATTTTTGGGTAGTTTGATAGGAGTTAATTTCATAAGTTCTTAGATATTTAAGAATTTGAAGGTAAACCCATCTTTTCAAATAGAACATTACCGCTAGCTAAATGCCTAAATTTTTGTAATAAAGAACCATCTGAATGCAAATCCTTAATATCCTTCTTTAAGTTTGTGTTTATCACAGAGACACTATTGATAAATAAATAAGGTAATCTCTGAGTGGCGGCAGCAGATAATTTTGTTGATTGGATATGATCTTGTAAACTATCACCATTGGAATGTTGGTCCAAATCAACAATTGAGATTTGAGGAGAAATCTCGTACTCCTTCAATAATAAATTTTTTAAATATTGTGAATCTTGTTCAGTGGATCTAATAAATAAAACTACAGGAGAAGTATTTAAAATTTCTTTAAAATTGGTTTCTGGATTAAAAATATTTGATGGTAATGATGTTTGTGAAGCATGTGGCGCTAAGATAGTGGTTTTTTTTTCATTTGAAATCTCACCTCTAATAGTAGATATTTGTTCTTCAACTTTCTTTGAATTTAATTTGCTTTCATCCTGAGAGGCTTTATTACCCATACCATATGTATCTTCTGTCACTAAACCAGCGTTTGTTACAGTAGCAGTTATTCCAGTAGTATCAGCACGATAATTTGATGGTTCAACTTCAGTATTAGTTGGTTTTTCATTTTGTAAAAACCCAAAAGTTGAATCTTCTGAATAATCATTCCATGTAAAAAATAAAAATGCAAATATACCTAGCATAACTAAAGTAGCTAAGGTTAATCTATTATGTCTAGATCTTTGAGTATATAAAATTTTATTATTTTTATTATTTGACACTATCATATTGTTATTGTTATCGTTATTGTTTATTTTAATTTAATATTTGCCTTTCTTTATAAAAGGGTGTCTTACTGCTTTATTTAAAAAGAAAGAAGCAGAAACAATAATATGAATATGTTTGAGAGGGAACTAATGGTGTCAACTTCGACGATACAAATTCAAGATAGACTGACAGAGATACTTCTTTATATATATAGAAATATATTTATTATCTACAATCGATAATATTGATGAAAGGAGAAATACGCCAAAAAGGTGATTCGCTTCTCTTTTAGAACCTCATACGAATGTGGATCTCTTCCAGATCGGTACGGAACATTAATAAAAACACACGATATCTAGTAGAAAATTAAACGGTTGAATCTGTAAATATCATGACTTTAATCCTTTAATGTTTCTATAATGTTTTAACCTTTCACTTTTAACGACTGAAGATCTAGGGAGAAAAACTGCATCAAATTAAGTGGGTGTTAATCAAAATTAAGAGAGGAAAATGCAGCAATAAGTGTAGTGGTTAATTTCTATTTGTTATGTTAGTAATGCCAGCATAAATTATAGAAAATATTCCTTTCATCCATCCTTCCATCCTTAGAAATTTAAATTTAACATTGTATGAATTATATAATAACCTTCATACGATAATGTAATTGCATAATCACGGAAAACCGCCAGAAAATCCCGTAGAATGAGAGAATAATTCGTTTCGAGATGAGGCAGTGCTGGTACAAAAATGAATAAAAATAACAAAAGGAGAACGGCAGTGGCAGTACAAGCCAACTGAATACAATATACTCTTGGTTGTTTAATATTACAAAATTACGAAGATTATGACTTTTCGAAATGAACAATATATTTTTGCACAAAGTTAATCGTGTTGATCCGAAAAAATACGATCAATTCAATTCTTTCAGTACCAAGAAAACCACTAATAATTTAATGGGTTTTATTATATCTCAATAACTATTTATACAACAATTGGATGTTGCCAGTGTAAAAATGTCGTACAAGGTATCGAAACGATCTTAAAAAAGAGAGTACGTTGTTAATTATAGATAGTTAGAAAGAAAGAGAGATACAGCTTATTCAATTGTTCTCTTCCGGGATAGAAATTGCGCAGAAATATCCCAAAACCAAAGCCTTCGAAACATATTTAAATAAAGAACTGAATAGTTACCGAAGGTAAATCTGCATTGATTATTTCGTATAGAGAGAGAAACTATTGAAGATTGATGATCTACGTACATTTTACTTTTTATTTTGTTTTTTACTGTGTCGTTTAAGGGGATATAGAATTTCAAAAGAGAAAAATTAATGGAGTTTCCAGTTCGTGGAAGGTGATCGCGCATATTCCACAGAACCATGCGTACAATATCTCTTTTTTTTCGCCTAATTAACAACTAGAATGGAAAATAATCACTATTCCCTAACCTTCTACTAAATAGGAAAAAATGAGCCACGATTGGTTTAGAATTTATCCGCGTTTTTACTTTAACTTCATCCATTTTAACGTGATTTAATATCGTTTGGTAACAGTAACTAAGTTGATCTAATAATTAAAGTAATGAACGAGAAATATTACTTAATGATGATTTTTAGTGATAAATAAGATGAAATGTATAAATTTATATATTTTACTTAGAGATATGAACAAATAAGTTAAATGATGAGAAGCCGTCTACACACCTGGGTTCTGTCTTGTTTTGATTTGCCATCTTAAAACCGATCCGATTCAAATCTACAACATGATAATGTTTAATGATTTCGATGTAAGGTATATTTTATTTAAAATATATATATATGTAGAAGTTTCGATGAAATTTCATGGGTATTCTTATGGGAATATATATATATTATATCCTAAAAATATGACATTTATCTTAAGGACTAGAATATATATTTCATATGTGTAAATAACAAACTTCACAATTACGTCTTGTCAAGTATATATTCAGTATCACATAGTGCAAGATAACTTTTATTCATTCCCTATGACGCGAAATATCAGAGGTAATTAATTGTCCGCGGTTAACCAATAATAGTCGGTGTCTTCTAATTTATATGATATATAGGTCGAAACAAATTAACCCTAAATAGTTAGGGTTAGTATATATATGCATTAGTAACCCTAACTTTTCCTTAGTTACCACGTTTTTGAGACCCCACACAAAATATTATTTCCGCCTCCCCTTATTTTTCCCACCTTTAATTTCGTTTTCAGAGAGATAGAGCGATTGGAAGAGGGGAAGTCATATTCTTATTATGTTCTCCGTGTTCATTGGTCCAACTTAGAAGAACCCTCTTTGAAAAATAAAATATATTAGTATGTTTGTAATGAGACTCATAGAGATATATAGTGGGGCATAATTCCGAATTATCGGTGTTTAAAATATACAGCAAGATAGTGCATATAGCCGGTATATGTTGTATAATGATGAATAAATTACTTCGGTCCAGCGGCAAAGTAGTATTTGGGAAGTTTAAATTATTCATTCGTTTATCTACCTGTTAATGTGTTTTTTCTTATATATCTGAAATTTATGGGCATGTAAAAGAGTACAAAAAACATGATTTTTTGGTTATTACTAGTAAATATAACTAGTATCGCAACCACCAGTGATTGAAAAAGAAGTGACACTTTTCTTTTTTAATCATATTTACTTGATTGTAGTCTATATATTCTTATTAATTATCTAAGTTTTGATTGTTAGATATAATAAAATTAGAAGACGACGCCAGCCAGTATACAACTACCCTCTTAAATAACAACTATTATTAGTATATATAAATATATACAGACTTGACTTATCTAAACCCTTTCCTTGTTATTACCTTTATTGTATATTTGAATGTATTCTGCCGTCTTCTACCTCTCGACCAATGATATACAATTCTTTATAATGTTTTTCGCTTTGTATATACTTAATTTTATAGAGCCGTTGCCGAATTTTTGGCCGTAAATTTAAGTACGTAGAGACAGAAGAGAAAGAGCGAATAAAAAAAAAATAAGGATATGTATAAATATATATAGATTTATAGAGAAAGTTATGTTTAATAAAACGGGCAACTCCGCAGAACGTATTATATGATTTCTACTTGATAACGTATAAATATCTTTAATCATTTATATATAAAGAAGTTATTGTTAAGTTTACTCTTTAAAATTTATTAAAGGTTATATTCGTTTTGGTATTATATTACATTTATTTATTTATTTTATTTCGTTTCTGTCTCTGCTTCTATTTACAAAATTTAAGAAAAAAGGGAAAATATTATTAATTAAAAATTAAATTAAATTAAATTAAAACTTACAATTTTTGTTCATATTCTAAACATACATATAACATTAACATACACAAACAACAATGTTAAGAGCAATATCGTCAAAGACCAGTTCAAGGTCCTTGATGAAGAATGTTCTCCTTAAAAGAACATCCATGATTCCATATCTAACTTCACAGAAAAGATCGATTGTTACTGGTACAGATAATTTCTTATCTACTTCAAATGCTCAGTATATCGATGAAATGTTTGAGGCTTGGCAAAAGGATCCTTCTTCAGTTCATGTTTCATGGAATGCATATTTTAAAAATTTGAAAAATAATACAGGAGCTCCTGCTTCTGCTGCTTTTCAAGCGCCTCCTATCTTAATTGGTACTCCTCAGGGTACTCAAGCAAATCCATTAGGTGTTAATTCTTCAAGTAATGGTGTTGACAGCGATGTGAACCTACATTTAAAAGTGCAATTATTATGTAGAGCTTATCAAGTGAGAGGTCATTTAAAGGCTCATATTGATCCTTTAAAGATTTCATTTGGTGATGATAAAGTTAAACCAACACCTCCTGAATTAACTATTGAATATTATGGTTTCTCTAAGGTTGATTTGGATAAAGAAATTACTTTAGGACCAGGTATTTTACCAAGATTTGCTAAGAATGGTAGAAATTCAATGACTTTAGGTAATATTATTAAAGAATTAGAGGCTTTGTATTGTAAATCATATGGTATTCAATATACTCATATTCCTTCAAAGGTTAAATGTGAATGGTTAAGGGATAGAATTGAAATCCCAGATCCTTATAAATATTCTATTGATCAAAAGAGACAAATCCTAGATAGATTAATTTGGAGTACTTCATTTGAAACTTTCTTATCTACCAAATTCCCAAATGATAAGAGATTTGGTCTTGAAGGTTTAGAAGCTGTTGTCCCAGGTATTAAGACTTTAATCGATCGTTCTGTGGAATTAGGTGTCGAAGATGTCGTTCTGGGTATGGCTCATCGTGGTAGATTAAACGTTCTATCTAATGTGGTTCGTAAACCAAATGAATCCATTTTCGCTGAATTTAAAGGCTCTACCAACCCAGATACAATCGAAGGTTCTGGTGATGTTAAATATCATTTAGGTATGAATTATCAAAGACCAACTACTTCAGGTAAGTATGTCAATTTATCTCTAGTGGCTAATCCATCCCATTTGGAAGCACAAGATCCAGTGGTCCTAGGTAGAACAAGAGCTTTGTTGCATGATAAGAATGATCTTGTTGAGAAAACAAAGGCCCTTGGTGTTCTATTACATGGTGATGCTGCTTTTGCAGGTCAAGGTGTTGTTTATGAAACTATGGGATTCTTAACTTTACCTGAATATTCCACTGGTGGTACTATCCACGTCATCACTAATAACCAAATCGGTTTCACCACAGATCCAAGATTCTCTAGATCTACTCCATATCCATCCGATTTAGCTAAGGCTATTGATGCTCCAATCTTCCATTGTAACGCTAACGATATCGAAGCCGTCACATATATCTTCCATTTGGCAGCTGAATGGAGAGCTACTTTCCACACCGATGCTATCATTGATATTGTCGGTTGGAGAAAACATGGTCATAACGAGACTGACCAACCTGCTTTCACTCAACCTCTAATGTACCAAAAGATTGCTCAACAAGAAAATGTTATCGACACTTACACTGACAAGTTGATTAAAGAAGGTTCTTTCACAAAGAAGGATATCGATGAACACAAGAAATGGGTATGGGGTCTATTCGAAGATGCATTCGAAAAGGCTAAGGAATACGTTCCAACCCAGAGAGAATGGTTGACTGCTGCTTGGGAAGGCTTCAAGTCTCCAAAGGAATTAGCCACTGAGATATTACCTCACGAACCAACAAATGTTGATGAAACCACTTTGAAGACTATTGGTAAGACCATTTCATCGTGGCCTGAAAACTTCGATGTTCACAGAAATCTAAAGAGAATCTTGAATAATAGAGGTAAAACTATTGAGACTGGTGAAGGTATTGATTGGTCTACCGGTGAAGCTCTAGCTTATGGTACTTTGATGCTTGAAGGTAATCACGTTAGAGTGTCAGGTGAAGATGTTGAAAGAGGTACTTTCTCTCAACGTCATGCTGTCTTACACGATCAAAAATCAGAAGCTACGTACACACCATTGAAACATTTGGATCCAAAACAATCCGATTTCACTATTTCCAATTCATCTCTATCTGAATATGGTGTCATGGGTTTTGAATATGGTTATTCCTTGACTTCTCCAGAACATTTGGTTGTTTGGGAGGCTCAATTTGGTGATTTTGCCAATACTGCTCAAGTCATTATTGACCAATTTATTGCTGGTGGTGAACAAAAATGGAAACAACGTTCTGGTTTAGTATTGTCTTTACCTCATGGTTATGATGGTCAAGGTCCAGAACATTCTTCTGGTAGATTAGAAAGATTCTTACAAATGGCCAATGAGGACCAAAGATATTTCCCATCTGATGTCAAATTGCAAAGACAACATCAAGATTGTAACTTCCAAGTTGTTTATCCAACCACACCAGCTAATTTGTTCCATATTCTAAGAAGACAACAACATCGTCAATTCCGTAAACCATTGGCGTTGTTCTTCTCCAAGCAATTGCTACGTCATCCATTAGCTAGATCTAGCTTGTCAGAATTTACCGAAGGTGGTTTCCAATGGATCATTGAAGATGTTGAACATGGTAAGGCTATTGGTACCAAGGAAGAAACTAAGAAATTAGTCTTGTTGAGTGGTCAAGTCTACACTGCACTACATAAGAAACGTGAGGAGCTAGGTGATAAGACTACTGCTTTCTTGAAGATCGAAGAGTTACACCCATTCCCATTCGCTCAATTGCGTGATACTATCAACAGTTATCCAAACTTAGAAGAAATCATCTGGTGTCAAGAAGAACCACTAAACATGGGTGGTTGGTCTTATGCTGCCCCAAGATTACAAACCACTCTAAAGGAAACTGAAAACTACAAGGATCATACTGTCAGATACTGTGGTAGAAACCCAAGTGGTGCCGTTGCTGCTGGTAACAAGACCTTGCACACTTCTGAAGAAAATGCTTTCTTGAAGGATGTCTTTGGTCAATGATTAGATGAAAACCTTTTTATTCTTTTTTCCCCAGTATAATTTTAAATTCTTATTCAAAAAATAAAAAATAAACACAACTACAACTATAAAATATTCATATAATGCCAAATAAGTTTTACTCTGAAAATATTTATCTCTATTTATCATCGTCCCGATATACTGGAGAGAAATGTTTCATATTTATGAATTTCTGAAATCATCAGAATTACTGTATATTTACACCTATAAAATAAATAAAATAATTATAATTAAATATAACATTATTATAAAATCTTATATTTAGAATTTAGAATTTAGATGGATGAAGTCTGTTCATAATGTTAATGTATGGGCTGCCATAAATTTGTTTACTTTCAGTATAATAGGTTAAATGTTTAAAATTTTTAAATTTGTTATTGATTCAAAAAAATAAATTCGAATTTTTTACATTTAGTAGGTTATTCTCAATGAAAATATAACCATTCTTAGAAAGACCAAAAAACGTTAGCTAACCCCCTCTAATTGTTTAATATCAAGAGCATTCCGTATACACTTGTTATATTCTATATATAAAAGTTACAAATAATTATTTTAATTATTAGCTGGCGTTCTTCTTCTGTTTTTATCAAATTCTTTATGTTTGGTTTGATTCGCCAGAGCATTTGCCACTTTCTTGATCTCCAAGCTTATTATTCAACATGTATCACGCCGCACACAAGACCGCCTTGATATATTTCGCCCATAGAAAGACAAACAAAAAAGTTGCGTCGGCAAAATATTCATTTTTTTTGTTTTGAAATAGAGATTCAATTACTCCAAATAGAAAAGGATATTTCAGGGGACAGCCTTCCAGCCTTCAATACAACAGTATATCTATTAGCAACAATAGCATAACTTCAAGAAAACTGTAAACGTAAGTAATAATGTCCACTTCATCCAAAAAAATTGCAATTGTTACCGGTGCATCTTCTGGTATTGGGTATGCTATTACCAAGGAATTAGCTGAACACAACTACATTGTCTATGCTTGTGCTAGAAGATTAGAACCAATCCAACCACTAGTTGATGAATTTTCAACTTCGATCATCAAACCATATAAGCTTGATATTTCAAACATTGATGAAGTTGTTGAATTAAAAGAATTTTTGGCTAAAGAATTACCAAGTCAAAAATTGCATCTCCTTTATAACAATGCAGGTCAAAGTTGCACATTCCCAGCTTTAGATGTTTCCGATGCTAACATGCAAAAATGTTTCCAAGTTAATGTTTTTGGTCACGTCAATATGTGTCGAGAATTATCTAAATATTTGATTAACGCTAAAGGTACTATCGTATTCACAGGTTCATTAGCAGGTATAATATCGTTCCCATTTGGCTCTATTTATTCATCAACAAAGGCAGCTATCCATGCGTATGCTAGAGGATTACATTTAGAAATGAAACCATTTGGTGTACGTATCATCAACGCAGTCACTGGTGGTGTCGATACAAACATTGCTGACACCAGACCACTACCTGAAGGTTCAATTTATGGATTTCCTGAAGGTCAAGAAGCCTTTGAATCTAGACAACGTATGGCAAAAAATCATCATCCAATGCCAGCTGAAGTATATGCCAAGAAGTTAATGGGAGATATATTAAGTTCCAAGGATCCTGTAGATGTCTATAGGGGATCGATGGCTACATTTCTAGGGTTTGTTTCTTTATTTGTTCCTTATTTTATCTTAGAGTTTGCATTAATTAAGAAATTTCATCTAACGAAAGTCTTTAAGGTATTAAAGGACAAAAATGTAGAAAGTAAAAAAAAAGATTAAAACTAAGTTGAAAATGTCAATAAAAAATCCTATTTATTAATGAACTGCTAGTTTTCTTTTCTCTCTCTCTATCATTAAGTTCAAAATTTATAATGACAACAATTCAAATACTCTATTTGCTAGATATCTGTACAAAAATAAAATAAAATGCAACTATTGCAAACGAGATCTTGTAAATAAATATATCACAACATTTTTATTATGAAGAAACATTTTCTAGCTTTAAAAAGTAACGGATACAACCCTTCTTCTCTTAATATTACATAAATCCTTTGTTAACCAATATAAACTACATTTAACAACAACTTATACCTTTCCAATTTGGAACATATTAAGAATTTTATTATTTCGTGTATGGATAGGTTATGTTTCATGACTTGATTTACGAATGTAAAAACGTACAGACTCTGATCAAATATTGCTAACAGATGAGGTGACTAATGTGAAGATATAATAATTAGAGCAATTTAAATTTCATCTTCATCAACCCTTTCTTTTTTTTACCTTCTAGGAACTTTAGCCAAGACAAAAAATATTTTCATGAATCAAAAGAACAAAAAATATAATGTAGATCAGGTTATTCGTATTGACTTTACCTGCAATAACCCCTCGTTACACGATTAACAGAACGATCAAATCAAAAAATATATATCATTTAAAATACACAGAGAGTTTGATCACATCATTTAGCGAGAGCAACAACAATAAACAAACACGATAGGAAATAACAAGAGAGAACAAACACACGAACAAAAATGATTCAAAAATATACACAATTTTAATATCATTGATAGGATAGTAAAATTTCATACGAACATTACGAAAATAAATCAACTTTCTTTCCAACTGTCAGGAACAAAGTCAAACATAAAGAATATGTTAAATGTTTTTTTGAAACAATTTTTAACGCAAGGCATATTTGGTATTCCGAGATGAGGTGATAATATTCCGTAGACCACAACATTGCTTGAGACAAAGACGGCAGAGCAAAAACAACAGCTAAGCATGTCACCGTTACTATGTTTGCTGATTCAATAAAAAATGTGAGAGTTTAGGAGAAGATCAAGTAAAACTAAATAAATTATATAATAAAAGAAATAAATATGGGACCATCAACGATTCTTCTGCATGTTGAATGATTACTTCATTAAAAACATCTTGGTGAAGAAACCTTCGCACATCACATACGAAATATGTTTGTTCTTTTGTGCTGCGGGCGCGAAATTTTAGCAACGGAAGAAACCAACCAAGAAACTAAGCAAGCGAAGCGAAGTGGACCCATTTTTTATTTTTCATTTCTATTGCAATAGACGGACAGGATAGTTAAGCAATTTCTCACGTTCGTTCTTACCGTTTAATAGTGGCAGTAACAACAACAACAACAACAACAACAACAACAACAACAAGGCAATTGAAAAATACTAAAGAGTAAGCGAACGACGAGGATGATAAATTAACGTACGAATATTTCCGTTTATCTCTTTCAATATTTTTTATTGCTTTTGTTTGTTGTTGATATTCATGTTTCATAACATACGTATTGTTTGTTTGTTTATTCTGCTTGATGTCAGCTTTTGTTAAGATTTTCGTTTACATGGAGATATATTTACATTTATATATATAAAGAAGAGCTATCTGGCTAAATGTTTTAAATAACAGGTTACTATATTTTATCCAACTTTTTTTTAACTTTTCTTATACTTATACCATATTCTTCTTTTTGCTATTTCTATTAATAAAACCATAAGAAAATTAACAAAGCTTTGGGACCAATTTTTTATTACTTCGAAATCATCCTATTCTGAATAACCTTTTTTTATATCTTTAACTCCAACTATTTACACTCCTTTAATCCAACTATTTACACTCCTTTTTAAACTCAAACCCTTTTCTTTTTAATTATTATTTACTGTTTTTACCACTATTGAATTCGTATGTATAACTTTTCTTTACACAACAAGATCTATTTTTTTTTTCCATTTGTTTTGTTTATTTATTATTAATTATCCAATTTGTTTTACCTTGATGACTACAGAAAATTCAATATTATCATGAATATATTTCTCGTACACACAATACCTATTAATTTCATTAATATTAGCAATAAAAGACATCATCATTTTCATTGATGTGGTTCCTGTAATGTAACAAAATCCCGAATTTTGTTTCATCCACCAATTATTCCAATATTGATTTGATTTGATTAAAATATCTCTCTCTTTTGACTTTGCTTTCTTTTTTATTTTGCTGTGCATTGCTGGGCAGTTTGCTTCTTTTTTTCTTTTTGTTGGTTTGTTGACTTTTTCGCGCCTCGTCTGGGGGTGCAGTGCTATCTGTGTGGCGTTCATTTTTTGCGCAGTCGCGCTGTCCAAATCAGGAAATGGCTAAATAACGTTCGAAGAAGATCAAATCCAAATTTTTGATTTTTTCTCTTGGCTCAATTTTTCGCGTTCGCGTCCTTTCTACTAATATTTGTTATCACCATTATGAAATCAACAAAACAAAAAGAATATTTCGCTCCTATCTACACTCAAACGACAATGATATACACACAAGTTATAATACTGGAATTACTCGTTAAAGTCATATTTTCATCCTTTTTGAATTTTTATTCGATGATTCAGATTATATCACGAAATTCTGAACAAATTATAGATGACAATGAAAACTTACCTCTTTCAATCTGCTGATTTTTATTTTGGTGGTGATGTTACTGGCTTGGTATTTTCTTCTTCTACATTGCGTTAATATCAACACATTATCTCTCATGGCATATTCTTATATGCCAACGTGTGTGCTTGTTTAGATGACAATTGGGAAAGTATCTGGTTATTTTTAAAATTTTACCACCGTTCTATTATCTTCTATTTTTTGAATTTCTTTAAATGATGAAATAAATACTCAATGGTTAGAGATGTTATTGGAAATCAATAGTTTAAAAGTTCCAATTACCCTTATAACTTTTGTTTAACATTGCCAATTGAGAAATATAGCCTAGAGAGAGATTATTGTCAACAAGAAAGTAAGAAACCTTTAGTAATCAAAGGTACTCAAAATTATTACCAACTAAGTCATTCATTCCTTTTATTTACTGCCATCTTCGAGTCATTACACATTCCATATTTTAAGGTGAAAATTAATTGAAAACAAACTCCAACAAAAAATAGTTCTATTTATTAAAATTATCAACATCGACTTTTTTTACTAACAATTTCTCATTGATTTCAATATAAATCTACTTTAATTCTAAACAGATATCAGGCAAAAACATACAAATCAACAAAATAATTATCAAAATCCAATTTTAAACTAATTTTCTTTTTAAACTAAATTAAAAACAATGAAATTTTCTGCTACTAAATTAACTACCGCCCTAATGGGTGCATCCGTTGTCGCTGCTTTACCTCACGCTGACATTAACGTCGATGACTGTACCACTACTGTTGCTGCTTCTCACCACCACAACAAGAGAGCCATCGCTGTCGAATACGTCTACGAAACTGTTATCGTTGATTCCAATGGTAACACCATCTCTGGTCTAACTGGTCAAGCTACAGCTACTCCTACTACTGTTGCTTCCGCCAAGGCTACTTCTACTGGTGTCACTACCACTTTAGCTCCAACTACTTCCAAGACTGCTGCTGCCGCTACTTCTACTACTGCTGCTGCCTCATCTGGTTCTTCTACTGGTGGTATTTACGGTGATTTGGCTGCTTTCTCTGGTCCATCTGAAGCTTTCGAAGATGGTACTATTGCTTGTAGCTCTTTCCCATCCGGTCAAGGTGTTATCGCTGTCTCCTGGATGAACCAAAACGGTTGGACTGGTATTGAAAACACCGACACTTCCACTGGTGGTTCTTGTGCTGAAGGTTCTTACTGTTCCTACGCTTGTCAACCAGGTATGTCCAAGACCCAATGGCCAAGTGAACAACCATCTGATGGTAGATCCATCGGTGGTCTTCTATGTAAGGGTGGCTTCTTGTACCGTTCTAACACTGACACCGATTACTTATGTGAATGGGGTGCCAACACTGCTGAAGTTGTCTCTGAATTATCCGAAGGTGTTGCTATCTGTAGAACCGATTACCCAGGTACTGAAAACATGGTTATTCCAACTTTTGTTGAAGCTGGCTCCACTTTACCATTAACTGTCGTCGATGAAGACACTTACTACAAATGGGAAGGTAAGCTAACTTCTGCTCAATACTACGTTAACAATGCTGGTGTTTCTGTCGAAGATGGTTGTGTCTGGGGTACTGAAGGTTCCGGTATTGGTAACTGGGCTCCATTAAACTTCGGTGCTGGTTACACTAACGGCATCAGTTACTTATCTTTGATTCCAAATCCAAACAACAAGACTCCATTAAACTACAACGTTAAGATTGTTGCTGCTGATGATAACTCCGTTGTTAACGGTGAATGTTACTACGAAAACGGTAGTTACTCCAGTGGTGCTGACGGTTGTACTGTTGCTGTTACCTCAGGTAAGGCTAAATTTGTCCTATATTGAGGAATTCTTAACCATTTAACCATTTAACCCAATTTTTTTCTTCTTTGTATTTGTTTTCGTTAATCAATAAATATATACACAAGGGTTAAATTTTTTTTTTAATTTTTCAAACAGAAATAATCAATTTGTTATTAAAGAAAGTTCCAAGTTAAATTAGATTACATTGAATAGGAAAAGAATTAATTTATTCTTTTTTTTTAAGCAGGTTGCTAAGGTTACACGGACTTTATTATTGTTATTATACTATTATCTATATTATGTTTTTTTTATTTTAAATATATGTTTTTTTATTACATATTACTTATTTACTACATTGATACTTTTCTTAAGTTTGTTGATTTACTATAAAAATTACCTACATATATTTACTTTGTAGCGAATAAGAATTACATGTACACTACTTCCATTGAATTTTTTTTTGTCTCTAATATCTAAAAGGGACCAAATTGTGGATCATTATTTTAAGGTTACCTTATTGATAGTTGTAGAGTTAGGTCTCAAGTAACAGAAGTTGATAGTAAAATGATAATCGTTTGTTATCTCTTCGCACTGCACTATATACTTTTTATTCCAATATTCTATTATTCGTTTTCTATTGGTAAATATATCATGAAAAGAACGGTTAGTAAATATTGTTCTTATTACGTATTGAACGGTAAAAAGGGGCTGTGTGCACGTGATGTGCTGATATATTAACTCCATGAGATGTGTGCACTCCCGGTTTTCCCGCAATTAAAATAAACCTTCTACGGCATCTCACTACATCTATCTCATGGTCCAATAAAAGATAACTGGGGGCTGCGGATATCTCCTTGGAAAATAAATGCCCAGATCACTTACGGGTTTATTATTTCCTCTTGCGGTGAAGAAAATGCCTGAGGGATTCCCCTCTTGTTCTAAAAAAAGAAAAAGAAAAAGAAAAAACAACATGACGGGGCATCGCCACATCAGGGAATATGGGTACCAAGAAAAAGACACTGAGTAGCGAAGAAACATCTGCAGGAAAGTTATAGATTTGATACCTTCATATCTGCTCCGTAATGTTGCCGAAAAGGGTAATGATCTTCCACGCAATATATTGTGTGAGAGTAATTACGCTTCCTAATAGGGAAAGTAATGTCTGTGAAGAAACCATTAATGATGACCCTTTTGGGAAAGGCCCCTTCTAGACCTGTTTGAGGATAGACTCTATTTTGGAAAAAATTAAAATATTCATATCATAATCTACTAGTTTTAACAGTTTTTTCCATTATTTTATTTGTTCTTGTAACAAGAACAAGACAGACAAATTGAAATAGAGAGAATGGTAGATAGTATAAAAGTATATTTACCAAATGGGGTTGCATAGTATAAGATGACGAAGGAACAGATAAAACAAATAAAAGGTCCGCAAACTCCCCCTGTGTATCAATAATAATGACTTGGGAATTTTCTCTTCTTCATTTTCTTTGGCGAAGGCTTAGACTAAGAGACATTTTTCTTTCGTGTTTAATTGTAAGACAAATAAGTAGAAGGAGGTTAACTTCTTTTCATCCATTAATTTTATCATTTATGAAATAGTAAGCATCACCAATCAAGTCGCATATGATATGGGGATATTTTGGTTGTAATTAGTTGTTCCTATTTAAATAAGTAGCAACAAAACGGTTGCAGAGATGAATAATAACAATATCTGTTGGGTTATTTTTTACTTCTACTATTCTTTCATCAATATTTTTAAGGCAATTAACTATTCTTTAATGTGAATGTTTCGAGTTTTATATCCAAAATTGAATTTATACTTCGTTTTAATCAGTATACGAAAGCATTGATTTTTACTTTCAATTTATTTATCTTGTTCTGTACGTGGGTTGGATTATCAAACATCATTTTCAGTGGTGGATAGAGTACCATTAGGGATTGATTCAAACATCTTTTTAAAGTTAATCAACCTCCTTATTGAACCTTTCCTGGATACAAGTCTTATAATACTTTATTTCCTATTTGAATGACATCTGAGGTAATTGTAAAAATAAAAGATAAAAAATATTAAGATGTCAAACTAAAAAAAAACTCGATATGAAATGATGAAATACATCTGGTAAATACGTAAGACATTTTCTTATTTCAAGGACCCTCTCTTTCATATACAAAATCTACATTGTAATATATATATATATATATAAAACATAGTTATACTTTATTTTTTTGTGAGTAGTCATTTGACTTGTTTCCCACGCCAAAATGTAATTTTATTCGACTTACTTACAGAAAGGACATCAACATCTACGACGAGAAGTTTCCATCAGACTTATCTAAACAAAAACTATAACTATTTCCAATTCTAAGATATCATTATAACCGAGTATTTTGCATCCCTGTGTATTTAAATTTTATCTAACTAAAAAACAAACAAACCTTAACTATTTTTAAACTGTATTTTCTCCTTTTACAGACGCCATCCATAAGAAGAAAAACAAGAAAAAGTTGATACGCAACACATTTAACAAAAATAACCAAAATTACTCCTTGCGTCGTCGTCCGTCGCCTATTTACTATATTTTTTCTATTAGAAGAGAAGCAAAAAAGTTTTTCTTTGTTTAAATTTTCAATTTTTTCTTCTGCGGATCTTTCGCGGAGAGAAGAAAACGAAAACAATAAAATATATATCAAATCAAATAAAAACACCAAACTTTTGATTAATAAATATAATAATTTGTTATATTTATATATAACTGTTTTCCATCTTTTCCATTGTTATTATTTTTAAATTTGATATAGGATTTCTAAGGAGTATTTTTTTTCCCTTTCATTTTTTTTTTTAATTTTCTTCATATTGTTGAATTGGCTTTCAAACAAAGGAAATCAAAAAAAAAAGGCATTAAGTCATAACAATAATTTGTGAGCAAGAAAGAAAGACACACGATTTTGTCTAATATCATCTTACTTACCCCGTTTCAAAACATATGATCTCATATATTTTTTTAATATCCTATTTATACTGATTGAACCTAAAGTGACAAGTGGACCCTCTGCTCCAAGAAGATTCCCTCCCTCCCCATTTATACCCATACTATTTTAACGTGTCTTTAGTCCTTTTTTGCTTGACTTTTTTTTTTTACATACTTAGGAAACACATAAAGGAAGAAATACACAACTTTCCAAAAATAGGCAGAAGAGCATTATAATACCCTGACAACTTCTTCTTACTTATAATATATCCTACCTTTCCATATTCAAATTTCATTCTATTTTACTTTACTTTGCATTTCATTTTTTATTTTAAACGAAATAAAAAATAATAAATCTTATCATTTTGGTAAACCACACATATAATTAAAAGCAACAATAATGGAAACGAATCATCCAACGGCCACATCGTCTTCTGGAGTAACAGATGATATCACTAGAGTAGAAACAAATGACAAACATAGTCCAGGGAAGGACGATAATGCTGGTAGTAATGTTAAATCATTATTGAATTCTGATCCTGCATCAGCTGAATCCATGCCAGCTAAATATCAAGTGACTTTAAGATCACAGATTATGGAAGAATTCGGAATTAACCCTGAGAGTGTAGCAGATAAAGATAATATAGATTCAGATGCATTTAATACCCTTGTACAGATACGACTCATTAAAGAGAGGAAAATGATTGAGACTACTAGGAAAAATAATTTAACAATGTTAAGTGATTTAGTAGATAAATGTATTGCAAGCGATAAATTTGATGAAGCGAATATTAATAAATTATTAGATATTATTATAGAGAAAAGGATCACAAGTTCATCTGTAAGATCAAGACAAGAATCATTAATGTCACCAATGGTAAAGAAAAGAAGAATACAATCCCCACATATGTCAGCTACGAAACAAAACACCGAATATCGTGGACCAAATTCAGATTTACATGCTATTAATGAAACAGATGTTGGACAATCCGAAACTGAACAATTTCAATCTGTAGCGCAATCATATAAATTACCTGTACCACCACAAACTGCATTACATCAACAAAACACTGGAAATGCCGCTGGTGGTAATGTATGGGCGTCTCAGTATCAAAATCCTGCATTACAACCACCTTATATGTATCAAACAGGTGCTACCGGAAATATGCAAGGAAACTTAGGACCTCCTGCACATTTAATAAATGATCCATATTATCAACAGCAAAGTATGATGACTTCGGGATACGATCCTCAAATGGCCAAACAATATTTGGAACCACCACAATTCGTACAGAACTATCTGCAAAATGGTTATTACCAACCTAATGGTAGAGTAATGGCCGGTATGAATGAACATGCATATCAGGGAATGCCACAGAGTCATGCCACATCTATGGGCCAACAGCATTCACCTTATAGAGGCAACGTAGCGAGTGTGTCTGGCCCACCTGGGCGGAAAGGTCATAGGAGGACTCAAAGTGCAATTGTCTCTATGCCAAATGAACTGAAGTCCCCTAGTCGTAGTGCACCTCAAAGACCAGTGAATTTCTTAATACATACACCAAAGCATCCTCCACCAACGTAGAAGATTGAAAACGATAACAATAACTACATTCGATAAGAGGAAGATTTACTGATGATATATACATATTATAAGGTTCCTTTCCAACATTATATATACTCCCTTTCGCATTAACATACTCACATACATATATAATTTTAAATGCATGAATATAGAAAAGAATGAGTAAATAAATATACATTTGTAAACTTTATTTCTTTAATGTACTAGATAATAATGGGAGGCAATGAAACAGAAACAACATCACTTAACACGATATCACAAAACTGTTTTGTGATATCAAATATTACCTTTCCAAATTTCAATATGATAGTTATTCAAGAATGTCTCGAAGTTTATTTTACTTTTAGTATCATGTGAAGGTTAAAAACTCATCATATTATTTTGAAACTTAATATAATTTGGAAAATTTGATCAGTTATGCATTCACTGTCCTTATAATTAGGTTAATACAGAAGTTTGTTGTCATTTTTTTCAAAAATTTTCAGTCATTCAACACCTCATATTACGTTCACCTTTTTCACTTATCCTATATGTTGGGGGTAGAAAGAGGAGCGTCCAGAACATTTATATATATATATATATATATATATTTGACACATACATAAAAAGGAAAAAGTAATCGAAACTCGCAAAACTAATTAAGGTTGAGATGACTTTTAAATTCCCGAGCGTCGGACATCGGGACACCACATATAAAGATTGAATGAGCCAATTTAAATAAAACAAAATTAATTTCTGCCCGTTTTTGATTGCAAAACAAAAGTTCTTGGCTTCGTCATTTTTGGGGTTGTTGCTGCGACGATAAAAAAAAGGAGAATAGAGAAGGTGACTTTGACATTGTACGAGACTTTTTAAGAAGGTACCCAACAAAAGATAAAGGCTCTATTATGTTAAGAAGAAAATCAAGGAGTTTTTATTTTTACGTATATACATATAATAATAATTAATACCTCATTTCCATTGAAACGTCGATTGACTAACGTATCTATGATTTGCAATATTGCTTTAAATTTCCCAATCAATGTATTATTTCTGATATTGGATATCGGGTTTCTTAGTATCGGAGCACTGTGGAGCGTTATGCATGTAATAATGGTGTCATGGGCCATACAAACTCTAGTAATAATACTATATCAATAGTATTATAGTATTATTACTTTGAATATGGCTAGTTCATTATATGATTAGTTTAGTTATATTTCTGAACTAACTATATAGTAATCTTTTGTAACAAGAGTTGATGAATAGCCGCATTATAGTATATACAATCTTATCTGGTTCTTTGATTATCTTTTTTTTACAATGACATTTTCTTAATACCAACATCAATGGTCATACTTACTGAGTTTAAAGAAATATCCATAGATAAGATCGATCAATTTTTGGTATAAACGTTATAGAGTATCTCTGTGTGCTATCATTCCATAATCAATAATATTAAGTATTAAAAGACCGGAAAAATTCGGGATTACCCGATCGGAAATCGCTTCCACCCACACACCCCAGCTATAGAGAAGTGATGTTTTTCTTGATCCTTGAAATATTAAATTTAAAATGTTGTACGGACATTTTAGTGGTTGTAATTCCGTGGAGATAAAGAAATTCGATATTAAAGGTGCCTCCTTTGCCTTTCTTTTATTTATTAATTCTCCATTTCTACAGGGATTTCTGTGAATAGATGTATAGAGAACGCGTTAAATATATCTTCATTTTTGTTCTTCTCTCCCTTGAATATACAATCAGTATTAATTGATTGACACACACTCATTCACCGACAGAGCCAGAGTGAAATCTTGATATTTTTTCTTTCTTTTCCGTTTTTGCTTTAATATTACTGTAATCATTATATCAAGCATTGTTATTTCTTGTAAGTTAAGTAAGGGAGGTAGAAGCGCTAAAGTAGTCTCTGTGTAACTACATTTCAATGTAGTTTAGTTACACATATATGTAATTTTGTGTAGGTTGTTATTGTCTATGAGAGGACTATTAAGGTGATGCGCTCTCGATTCATTTTTCTTTCTTTATTATGTATTTGAAGGTATATCAATTAATGAAGTATTCTGTTAAGAAACATATATATAGGAGGGTAGATTAGACACATTTTTTATTTTTGATGTATTTATTTTCTTGGGTAAGGATTTGTTTAAGAAAAAATGTATATTTTTTCTTTCATTTAACTAAACATTGTTATACTTTGAAGTTATACTATACACTACTACATCATTACTACATGTTATTTATATAGCAAAAACAAAATACATCAAAATCATAAAATACTTTTCTTTTTTATAGAATTGAGTATAATTATTCTATTACAAAACAGTAAGTGAAGTAAAAGAAACATATATATATATATATATTCTCTTCTTCTGTTATTATTATTGTTATTATTATTATTATTATTATTACAATGCCTGGACTTAACCAAGACATCAGAATCGCTACGGTAAAATCTAATGAGAAGGTCGAACCTTCATCATCGATGGATCTAGGTAGTGGAAGTGATGTCGAACTTTATGATCCAAATCGTTATTCCGATGATCATAGTTGTGTCGAACATTCTAGTGATGGAGACTTTTGTGAAATTGTTCGGACAAAATCTGTTCATGATGATAGTAAGACTCCAATAGAATATGAAGTTCCACGTTCAAGATTTGATAGACGTGCAAAGATGATATTAGTTATTCAATGTGCTTTCACTGGATTTTTCTCATCGATTGCAGGTGCCATTTATTATCCGGTATTAAACGTCATCGAAGATGAATTCCATATTAATGAAGAGCAAGTTAATATTACAGTTGTTGTTTATTTTTTATTTCAAGGTGTTGCGCCAAGTATTATGGGTGGATTAGCAGATTCTCTTGGGAGAAGACCAGTTGTCCTAACTTCAATAATATTATATTTTTGTGCTTGTATTGGTTTGGCTAGATCACAGAATTATGGACAAATCGTTGGTTTAAGATGTTTGCAAGCTGCAGGTATTTCCCCTGTTATTGCAGTTAATAGTGGTATTATGGGAGATGTTACAACAAAACCTGAAAGAGGTGGTTATGTTGGTTATGTTTCCGGGTTTCAAGTTATTGGTAGTGCCTTTGGTGCATTGATTGGTGCCGCTTTAGCTAATAGATGGAGTTGGAGATCAATCTTTTGGTTTTTAGTTATTGGTTCTGGTATTTGCCTTTTATTTTCAATTTTAATCTTAACTGAAACAAAGAGAACTATTGTTGGTAATGGTTCAATTAAACCAAAATCCATTATTAATAAAGCTCCAATATTAATATTACCATATGTCAAGAAAGTACTTCATTTAGATAATCCTGATATTGAAACTTTAGAACCAAAAATGAAATTAGATTTATTAGCACCATTAGATATTATTAAAAACACTAAAATGAGTATATTATTATATGTTGCTGGTATGCAGTTTGCTATGTGGTCAACTCATCAAACTGCTCTATCAACTGCTTTAAGTTCCAAGTATAATATGTCAGTTATTGATATTGGTCTTTGTTATTTACCTACTGGGTTATGTACAATGGCTAGTGTTGTTGTATCAGGAAGATGGTTAAATTGGGCTTATACTAAAAAATTTAATAAATTTAAAGTTTGGAGAGACTCTGAACGTGCAAGATTATTAGAAGAAAATAATCATAATGAATCTAAAGTTGATTCTATTATGGATAATGATCCTAATTATACATTCAATCTTTTCCGTGCAAGATTAGGCATGGCTTTTATTACTTTAGTGTTAAGTTCTGGTGGGTTTATTGCCTTTGGTTGGTGTCTAGAAGTTAAAGCTCCATTAGCAGCCGTCTTAGTCTGTAGTGGGTTTGCTTCATTATTCTCTAATTGTATTTTAACAATGTCGACTACAGTTATTGTTGATTTATATCCTTCAAAGACATCGACTGCCACTGGTTGTTTGAATTTATACCGTTGTTTATTGTCTGCTTTATTCATTGGTTGTTTAAGTCGTATGATTACTGCAATGGGTTATGGTGGTGTCTTTACATTGATTGGTAGTGTTAACGCTGCTTCTTCATGCTTAATTCTTTGGTTAGTTAAACATGGACATGAGATTGCCATGGTTAGACGTCACGAAGAAGATGCTCTTAAGAAACCTTTAATAAATGATGAAGAAAAACAATTTGATGAATTAGATGATGATTTAAGTTAGGATCTATCAATGAAAAAATCATTCTCTTTTTTCTTCTTTAATAAATATAGCATTGCATCACATTACATTACATTTCACCATTATCGTCCTCCTTATTCATTCATTCATATATAATAAGGAATTGTTACAAAGACAAAATGCGTTAATTTACTTCTTTTTACAATAGTTAGTTATATACACATACACACTTATACACGTACACACATATATATATTCGAATTAATATATTTTAGTCATTCATTCAAATAATATCGTATATAAATTTATCTTTTAAGTGATGATAATTGTATCAATATAGCTTGAAACGATTAAGGCTGTATTGTCATATATTGCGTGCCCCGCAGATAATGTATGGGGGGACTGAAACAATTCAGTACATAAATACTAGCAGGATTAAAATAGACAAAACAGAGCAGAGCTGGGCAGACGCGTCTCCGTGGTGAAATTCTTTCTCGCTCTATCTCTATTATACGTTATAGATTTTTTTTGGCGACGCGGCGAGAGGAGAAAGTGACAATTTCGTTATTTTTCTTTTACACCAGATAGACAGACAGAGAAATAGTGGAAAGTAAATTATTCGGTTATTATCTTGATTGATCTGACAACAAAACATACCTTATAACTAGTGATATATCGACATTCTCACAATTTGAACACTAGAATAAGTACTAGACTTTCTACTTAGCAACTTTTCCCCTCTTCACTTCGCTTTGGAACTAAATAAGGGACGATACATCAATGGGATTTCTGTGTGGATCAAATACGGAGTCTAAAAAGGCTATTGAAAGAAAGATTGTAATCTTAGGTGATGGTGCATGTGGTAAGACCTCGTTGCTGAACGTGTTCACAAGAGGCTATTTTCCAGAGGTCTACGAGCCTACAGTCTTTGAAAACTATATTCATGATATCTTTGTCGACAATAAACATATTACATTATCATTATGGGATACTGCAGGTCAAGAAGAATTCGATCGTTTAAGATCGTTATCTTATTCTGACACACAATGTATTATGCTTTGTTTCAGTATCGATTCACAAGATTCCTTGGAGAATGTAAAAAATAAATGGGTTGGTGAAATTGCTAATAATTGTGAAGGTGTGAAACTTGTATTAGTGGCATTGAAATGTGATCTACGTAATAGTGAACATGATAATAATGTTATTAATCCAAACAATATTGGTGATCAAGAAAATACAACGAATGGACGTAGTAGAAATGGGAATAAAGACCTAGTCACTTATGAAGAAGGTTTGGCTATGGCTAAACAAATTGGTGCGTTACGTTATTTAGAATGTAGTGCAAAATCAAATAAAGGTGTCAATGAAGCATTTACTGAAGCTGCTAGAGTAGCATTGACTAGTGGACCTGCTGCTGGTAGTGCTGGTGGGAACTCCAAGGACGATGATTCTGACGATGATGACAGTATTTGCACCATCATGTAACATTACATTAACATCACATATATAATTTTCCGCTTTCCATCATATACAATGTGTAATTTGTTATCACTAGTATATATATATATTTAATCAAAAAAAGAAATATATATTAATTAATCAATTATCACGATGTCATAGCTATTGTTATATATATATATATATGCATATGTATACTAAGGTTAACAATTTTCTAATAATTCTTCTAAATACATAGACGGTATTTTTTTTCTTTCCTTTGGGAATCTAGGTGGTTTTTTTGGTTTTAATTGATTTTGAAACGAATAATATTTCTCATTATTTGGACTTTGTAAGGGACTTAATAAACTTACTCTCTTTGAGTTTTGTTGGTCGACATTGTCAATATCTATTAATGACAATCTGCTAAAAGAATCCATTGGAACATGACGTATTTTAGTAATTGCTACTGTAGGGGATACAAATAATGGTGTTGGAGTCAACGAGACACTAGGGTAACTTGTTAGCAATGATTGTTTTTCTGATACATTTAATTGTCCTTCAAGATCCTTATCATAATTATTATTGCTATTATCATTCTCATCCTTGTTAGAGATGCCAATATATTTTGGTGGATGTGAAAAGATATTATTATTATTATTGTTATTAACGTTAATATTTTTAGAATGATAACGTCTTATACATATTGAAATAACCCACGATAATATACATATAATTAATATTGCTAGCATGACAGAACCTGTAGCTATAAATACAGTACCTTCCTTTGGAGCATCCTGTACATGGAAGACAAATGGGTTATCATTTGATGAAGGCGGATATATAATTGACGTACTAGAACTGGAACTGGAACTGGAGCTTGAACTAGAAGTAATACTTGAACTTGAGGAAACAACTGTAGTTCTTATAGAAGAACTTTTGGTTAATGTAGCACTTGTGGTACTGGCACTACTGGTAGTAGTAGTGCTACTAGTAGTAATTATTTTTGGTAAAGCCCTTGGAAATAGTTCAGTTATGATCATATTTTTAATATTTTAACCTACTAAACTGTACTAATTTCTATATTTTTGAACCAATAATTAAGAATATAAACTATTATTACACATTACTCCAATATTTATTATATATTTAAATAGATAGCTATAGATAGTACTGAAAGCAATTTAGTTTAGTTTTAAACCAGATCAAAATAAAATTTCAAAATCTATATATAGACTAAATGACTTAATATACAAAGAGATGAATATAGCCAGATTCATCTATTCATCTATTCATCTATTCATCTATTCATCTATTCATATACTTTTTCGTGTGGTGTGGCTTTTGATCTGTCTATCTTTATATATTTGTGTGCGTCTTTCTGTTGAGAGCCGCATTTATTAACCGGATTTTATCAAGAACAATAGATCTGGAATATATCTATATGCATAGATATAAATATATATAAATATGTATATAAGAATTAGGATGTATAGTTTAGTAAATGATAAATAGCAAGCTGTAAAAATGTATTAACCCACTACCTGCAATAAGTAAATTGGGGGTAGACTGCGTTTTCTCAATTTCATTTTTTTTTTTATATTTTGTGAACAATTCACTATATGAAGTAATATTTTCAGTTTACTAGTAAAAACATGTTCAAATGTTTTAACCTATTGGTACAAATTATCTATAAACTAATTACTAATATTGAAGAAATCAAATAATCAATTATTATATCTGTTATCATGAAATGATACCTACAAGGTTAACATACATACGTACACCATTAAAAAATCATAATATATAAAAACGTTAATTCTACTAAATATATAGATCAGTCCTACAAAATTATTCCTAATTGTGACAATCTCCTTTACATCACTTTACTTTATTTGTGACATTATAATGATTGTATAAAATCATCAATCACATATTCATCTGTCACAGTTCATTCACGTATACAATGAATCCTTGAGGAGAGAAAGGAAAACTGTTTAGATCGAAATAGATCATTAAGAACCATCATTATAGAGAAATCTGTCTGTTTGTCTGTTTCCCTTTTCTTTAATATGCAGAATATTACTACTACCACTTACTTCAATGAATGAACAAGGAAAAAAACGGAGTCAAAAAAAATGAAACTGAGACTGAAAAATTAATGAAATTTAAATTAATTTTCATAATTGTTTACTACATACAACAATACAATGAGAGTTGATCTTATATAATTTCTATAGCCTTTACTTTCCCTGTGTCAATCAATCGAAACTGTTACTGGATTAATAATTTTTATCTGACTATTAGGCAAGATCTTACTGACAATCTTTTTTTTTCTACTGATAATATCTGCTCAAGATTTCGTAATTATTTTATTTATTTATTTTTCATTCAAAAGCAGTGACTAATAAAAATAACTACTACCCTATTTTTTTTCTTTAATTTTTATTGCTCATTCCATTCATCCCAACAATATATATATATATTCGGAAATCTGTATAGGCTGAGAATTATTCAAACGATTTTACTTATTTTACCGATAATTATTTTTTTGGCATAATAATAAGAACATTACAGTTTCAACCAACTAACCAAAACAACAGCAATTCAAAACCATACAAAATATGACTTTCGATTTACAAAAGATAGTGAGACCAAAGATTTACAACCTAGAACCTTACCGTTGCGCAAGAGATGATTTCACAGATGGTATCTTACTAGATGCAAATGAAAATGCACATGGTCCAACTCCAAAGGAATTACAAAAGGATTCGCAATTACACAGATATCCTGATCCTCATCAATTAGAATTTAAAGAAGCTATGGCACAATATCGTAATAAGACTTCTGCATTCAAAGATGATACTGACTTAAAACCTTTAAACGCTGAGAATTTATGTCTAGGGGTTGGTTCTGATGAAAGTATTGATGCTATCATTAGAGCTACTTGTGTTCCTGCTAAAGAGAAAATCTTGGTTTTACCTCCAACTTATTCCATGTATTCTGTCTGTGCCAACATTAATGACATTGAAGTGGTCCAATGTCCTTTGATTGTTGATGATAATAGTTTCCAAGTTGACACAGAACGTGTCCTAGCCATATTGAAAGCAGACCCATTGATTAAATTATGTTTTATTACTTCACCAGGTAATCCAACTGGTGTAAAAATTGATACCGACAAGATTATAAAGATTTTAACAAATTGGGATACTGGGTTAGTAGTGGTCGACGAAGCTTATATTGATTTCTGTGGTGGCTCAACTGCACCATTAGTCACTAAATATCCAAATTTAGTCACTTTACAAACTTTATCGAAATCGTTTGGTTTGGCTGGTATTAGATTAGGAATGACATTTGCTTCAAGTGATTTATCCAGGATCTTGAATGCTATGAAGGCTCCATATAATATTTCTCGTATGGCTGCTTCATATGCTTTGACAGCTGTACAACACAACAATTTACAATTGATGGAACAAACTACTGAACAAATGAATATCGAACAAAGACGTCTCTTAAAGGAATTAACCGCATTAAATGGTGTCGATGATCAATATGTGGGCGGCCTTGACGCTAATTTCATCCTGTTAAGAATCAATGGAGGTGATAATACAATGGCCAAACAATTATATTACAACTTGGCTACTATCTCTGGTGTTGTGGTTAGATTTAGAGGTACTGAATTAGGTTGTACTGGTTGTTTAAGAGTCACTGTGGGTACAGAAGAAGAAAACAATAGATTGATTACAGAATTTAAAAAGACTCTAGCTCAATTAATGGAAAGCAAATAATGATAAAATTACAACAATACTAACTATAATGATAACTTTATAAAGTAATTTGTTTTTTATACTTTTTAATTAATTAATATACTTTCATTAAATATATAAACTATATTTATATCTATTTATTTAGTCTCTTGAAGAATTCACCAAGTTGTCTCTTGGTATTTTGCTCCATACCAAGTCCAACAATATCAATTGATGTAATATTTTCCTTTTCTAAATCTTCACATTCATCTAGATCCTTACTTTTCACCTTGTTAGGGATTAAACTTAATTTTTCAATATCTCCTTGTAATTTTTTGATGTTAACTAATACACCTTGATGATGTTTCTTAGCTTCACTCATCTTTTCAATCAATACATCCCTCTCAATACCACTGTCCTTCGAGATATATACTTTCAATATATTCAATGACTCCGTAATACTTCGCAATTCATCATATGCTCTACTCATCTTTTGACGTAATCTGGTTTGCATCTTTGTTTGATGAAGACTTAATCTACAATATTTATTATCCTTTGAAGTATCAGCCATAAATGAAACTTGGTAAATAAACTCTTTTAGTTCATCCATTTCGTTTTTAGTCTTTAACACTTGAACTGTTGATTCAGAAACTTCGTCGCTTAATTCTTCCAATTTATCACCATTAGACAAATAACCATCCTTTAAGCCATCAACAATATCATACAATCGTTGTGTTTCAGAAATTCTCCAAGTATATAAGTTTGGAAGTGTCTCAGTGGTTCTCTTTTCAAGTTCTATAGTACTCTGATCCATGAAAAAATTATCTAAATTAGTGATATTATCCTTCAATACATCTAGTACTGATTCTATCAGATAATATGTTTTCTCCATAGATTTCATAACAGGATCTGTACTTAACGGAGGCATAGAATCAATCACAGCGTCCATGTAATATTCATTCAGAGGTTTTGGTTTATACAACTGAGCTAAATAAGATTCACTTCCTTCAAATGTCTGTACCTCAAAATCACACATGCTATATTCTGTTGTTTGAACTTCAGCATTGGTAGAAGTAACATATGGTATACATTTGTCATCAACCTCCGGTGTTTCAGTTTGCATTTCTATCGAATTAGTTTTTGACACTACCTGGATCCCCTTTGACGTCACATTAACTGTTGCGTCAACACCTACATCACAAATCCCTTCACCATCCGAGCAAACAACCCCAGATAGATCTTCAAAAGATTCAATGCTTTCATCTGTTTCATTTTCATCTTCTGCATGTGGAGATTCACCTTCGACCTCTGGAAAATCTGTTACTTCTTCTAAACTTTTTGGCAAATCATCATGCTTTAAAGTCTGATGAAGTATTGGTTCATTACTTTCTAATGTATTTTGAACCGATTCTGTCTTTTCAATTGCTTCCATATCCGTCTCTTCCGATAAAACATTATTCTTTTCATCTTGTTTCACTTCAAATCCAACAACTTCCGCGTCAAACCCATCCTCCAATTCACATTCTTTTGGTTCAAACTTATTATCTGATTCCGATTTATCTTGTTCAAACTCTTCAACTGATTCCTCAATCTCAGATTCTGGTTCGCTTATTTCAGGGGCTTGCTTAATTTTGGTCACATCCTCAGAAACATCTTGCACTGCATCTGGTCCACTGACATCACCTATAGATTCTTCGGAATTGTCAAGATTTTCCTCAGTTTCATTATCAGCTTCAAAAGTGGGGGTCGCATCTTTCAACGTTATTGCTGCATTATTTTGCATAGAAAATGAGGTGAACGCATTTGACGTTTCCTTTATTTTATTGGTAAAGGAAGAAAAAGGAGATGGAGAAGGAACAGCTGTTTCCATAGTAGGCTTATTAAAAGGAGTTAATTCTAGAGGACCAGTTGTCATATTAGCCGATTTTTTAATCTTATTAGTCAAAGATTCGATGGTAGATTCTGTCTTTTTCTCAATAACTTCTTGTGATTCATTATCATCTTGTTTTGCAAGATTATTTGCATTTTCTTCATTTTCGGAAACTTCTATCTTTTCTTCTTTTTCTATGTCTGATGAAGCTTTATTAGAACTACCAAAAGGTGAATTTGACTTTCCTAAATTTGCAAAAGGTGATTCTTGTTTCCCGATATTAGCAAATGGCGAATCCTGTTTTCCAAGGTTAGCAAATGGCGAATCCTGCTTTCCAAGGTTAGCAAATGGCGAATCCTGTTTTCCAATAGAACCAAATACTGATCCTGTATTATTAATGGACGCAACAGGGTTACTAGATTGTTCAAATGATGGAGTCCCGAAAGAAAGTTTTCCAAATGCAGATTCCGTAGACTTATCTTCAGTATTCGACGCCGATGCACCAAATGAAGGTGCCCCGAAAGATGGTGCCCCAAATGAAGGTGCCCCGAAAGATGGTGCCCCAAATGAAGGTGCCCCGAAAGATGGTGCCCCAAAAGATTGTTTCCCAAACAAATTGGAATTTTGTTCGGTTTTCTTTACTTCAGAACTTGTTGAATTGAATCCAAACATATTTGTTTTGGATTTATTCTCATTTGTCGCATTCAAATTGGAAGTTAACGGTGGTTCTTCTTGTTTACTTTGTTCTGATATTTTATTATCGGGTAGTTTACTCGAAGTCAAGTTTTCAAAGGCAGGCTTACCAAATGCGTATGAGCTTGTTTCGTGTGTTTCAATATCTGGCTTTTGACCAAAAGAGGTTTGACCGAATGAAGTTTGACCGAATGAAGTTTGACCGAATGAAGTCTGACCTAATGATGACTGAGGAGTAGATGTTTTTCCAAATGAAAATGGTTTATTTGAATTGAATGCTGTTGCTACTGCTTCGGCTGTTTTATCTTCAGAGGTTGCTTTATTAGAAAGGCTTGCAAAAGGTGATACCAAAGTAGAACTATCATTCTTCAAAGCTAAAGAATTTTCCGAAGTAGGAACATACCTTTCAACGAATGTAGTTTTATTTTGGGAATCTTTACCACCGTAATCTTCTTTTATATCTTTCTTAACTTGTGTGGGCTGTTTATCACTTGTATTTGTAACAGAGGAATCCTTAGATACTAAAGGCGCAATTCTATTATTTTTATGAAGATCATCTTCCAAACTGGACATATTAAATTTCCCTTCTTTGATTGCGGTTGAATAGAATAAACCCACAATTTGTAAGTCACCTTCATTATTTAGTATGTATAATAATGGTAATTTTTCAACCTCATCAACTCCCAAACATACGTCAAATATTTTACCATTAGTAGATATATCTAATGCTAAACCTGTTGGGTTTGTGTCATTATCTGTTATTTGACTAATAGGTAGTACAGCTCTTTCGCTATCTTGTGAAGGTTGAACAACTTCTTTCGAATCATATATAGTTAATTCACTGGCGCAGGATGATCCCAATACGCTAATATATTCATAATCTGGAATTAAATTTTTAAAGACGACATTGTAGAAATGTGGATATCTCAAAACGCTACCGAAAGGTGGGTCAATATCAAATGATTCATGGAATATTAGGGATGTTTCATCATTATTTAATTCTGCAATGTACATTTTTTGATCATAACTGACGTCTTCTTCCTCTGGGGATACATCGTTACCATAAACTATTAAGAATCTTTTTTTAGAAACAACGGAAATATTTATTGGTTTCAGACCATCATCATTAATTATATTATTAATTTCTTCTGGGTTAGAGAAGGATTTTACTAATTCTGGTGATCTTTCACCTTTCAATATTTGTATATTTTCAGTCTCACTATTTAATAATAGATATAATTTATCTTCATAAAGATCGAATGAATTAACGTTATCTTGAATATTTTCAGAAGTTTTGTTATTTATTGGATCAAAATAAAACAAATGATTTGTGTTGTCCAAAATCCATAGTAAATTATGAAATAATTTAGCTGTAAGGATTGTTCTGTTTAACTCAATTGATTCCTGAGATTTTTCAAAAGAGGTTGAATCAATTGTAATTAATGATCCAGATTTGGTAACGATTATTGCTTTAGCGTTTGCATTAAATCCACAAAATATCACATCTGGAATTGTTTCTTCAAACAATTTCTCTAGTTCGTCTCTATTAAGCTCTTCTTTATTTTGAACAAATTCTCTCAGTACTTGTAAGTCCCCAATTATCAATCTATCATTAGAATATGCAATGTATAATAATTTCCCATTGAGAATGCTAAAATGCTCTAAAGATGCAAATGGTAATTTTTCTTCTGAGGACGGTAGAATATTTTTTTGACCTAAACTTTTAAAACCGAAGTCCTCAGAAGTATTCGTTGGAACTTCCTCTTGTAATGTTGACATAGTGTATAGATAGAAATGTTAGTATTGATAATGTTGCAGAATCCTTGATGTAGAGACCTTATTTATTTGTTCTTTATTTCACTTGATATGTCAATTTGTTGCAGATCAAAGACACCAACTACAAATGCAAAATATTGAACAAAAACGGGTATATCGATGTCTTTCTTATCACAATTGAGTTTCTCTCTTAAGTGTAAGGCTATATGATTTACTCTCTTTGTTACTGTTATATTTCAATCTAGCTTATATTATATTACCTTTGGTTGTGATGTGATGTTTCTCCTTCCACAATGAATTTCAATTTCGTATGTTATTTTTTTCTTCTTCTTCGCTCCCCTCCATCTAAAGTCTGCCATAATAATATCGACATCCGGAAATTCTTGTGTAATAAAATTGTAAACATTAAAACCATCGCACAGATTACATATTTGTCAATACATAGCAATAATAAACTAGTTAAAGCCTTAGATATAGAGATATATTCATAACGTGCAAAGTGATCTATGGTTGGAATGATAATTAATAACTATAAGTAGTAACAGGGTATCTTAAATACGATTATATATTGATGTGGATGCTGCCTTTTAATTGATATAGTATTACTTCTGTCACTCTACGTTAAGAGTTTTATTTTGTTTATTTTGTTTATATGATTTTATATATATATCTATATATATGAAATGATATGTTTATCATGCTGAAAAGTTCAGGGACCAGCCAATCTTTTGAACAGGCTCATTTAATTTCAAGGCATCCATAGAGGCACCGATACCTAAAGTAACCCCAGCTCTGATGGTTTGTTTATATGACAGAGTTAATTTACCAATGTCAGTGATTTTAGCTTTAATTTGAGATGTTTCATCAGGAAGGTAACGTGTGGCTAATTCCATATTTACATTGGAAGATATCTTTGGGTTTAAAGTAGCTTTAGCACCAACTTGAAGATCTTGGCTTACCTTTTGGAAAAATGAAACTGAGGTTAATTTAGAGTCATCAAGGAATACACCTAAGGAGTAATACTTGGCAGAATAACCCAATGAAACAGCATAACGTGATAAAGTACCGGATATAATATCATAACCAAATTCTGCACCACCTACAGCACCTTCGTGTGATAGAGTCAAATTACCAACAAACGATGGATTCTTTAAAAGATCAAAAGTACATCTACTTGCAAAAAAAGGTTGAACAAAGCTCAGATTAACCTTTGCACTTTTATTTCCGTTAGGGATATAAGTAGAGGCAAGTTCAGTCTTTAAACCAGGTGCTAAATTTTTGAATTCAATCTTTGTATTAAGTTTATTTTCATTAGACCAACCTTGAGTGTAGGTCAAACCAGTAGCCTTATCTGACATTCTGGCTTCCATGTTAGTACTCAATGGACCATCTCTGATATTCTGTCTAGCATTGACAGAAAAATTTACATTGTTTTTGGTATTGGTCTTTAAAGAGAATGCAGCTGGGGTATTATGGAAGTAATCTCTGTTTAATAAGCCATTGATATTTTGGGAAATATCAGAAAAGAAAGGTGGAGCCATTGTGTATAATGTCGATATTGGTGTATCAATGTATCATGCAATTCAATTGAATGAATGAACCATGGCTAAATATATAATTTAAAATGACTTTACTTCATCGGCATCTCGAAATAAGATCTGCCTTTCTTCCAATTTTGATTCTTCGCCCCAAATTTGTTTTTTGGCCTTTAAATTTTTTCCTTTTGGGTTCTTCTTTGTTGTTATAATTTCTGTATCATATAGCAAAGGACAAAGAAACCTGATCAATCGTATCTGCTATAACAAGGATACTCTTTAATTTATTATATCTATATGCAATAATTCATATTTAATTTATAATTAGCTGAGATCACAATCAATTAGATGTGTAATGCAATATTAACATTTACCTATGCCTTGTATAAATGAGCCTGTAGCTAACAATGCGGTGCACGGATGTTTGAAGCTCTTCTAATTCTACAATGTCAAAAATTGAAACTTGTGAAGAATAAAACATTGGAAAGGAAGACCTTCATATTAAATTATATAGCCTTTTAAAAGCAATATTCACAAATAAACGAACGATAAAATCTGCACCTAACAAAAACAATTATTCACGTTTTGTAGAACGTGGGTTGTACTATTTATAACTTTTAAAAGCTTTTTCCAATTTACTTAAGGAAGCATTCTGCCTTCAAGCTTGCATTAGTTTCTTCTCATAACATTGAAATTAATCTTAAGGTACCATACACATATTATCAGTAAGTTGCAATGAGTGATCAGTCTGATAAACAGCCGATTAAGAAGAGGTCTTTGAGTAGTTATTTATCAAACGTAACTTCTCGAAAGGAAGAACTTATTAAAATTGCACAAAGGGAAAAGGAGAAGCAAGAATATGAAAGAGTTGAGAAAGAGAGGCTAGAAAAAGAGAAAATTGAGAATGAAACATTGGAGAGGGAAAGACTTGAACGAGATCGAATTGAGAAAGAGAAGTTGGAGAAACAACGAATCGAAATCGAAAGAGTTGAAAACGAAAGACTTCAACAGGAGAAAATTAAGAATGAAATAATTGCTAAAGAGAGATTGGAAAAAGAGAAACAAAATGTAGAGCGAATGGAACAGGAGAGATTCGAAAGAGAAAGGCAACAACATGAAAGAATATCACAAGAGAAAATTGAGAAAGAGAAACGAGATCAACAAGAACATAAAAGAGAAAAACAAAAAGAGGAAGAATCTGAAAAAGAGAGGATCGAAAATGCGAAGATAAAAAAGGAACAAGAAAAGGTAACTCAAAATGTCAATAAGAATATTGATAAGGACCTAATACTTGCTACTCATGACAAAGGAATGGTTACCAAAACGCAATCAATCACCAAACAAGATTTAATTCCGGAAATACATACTGAAAACATAAGTCACATAATTCACCACGTAGAGAAACGAAATGATGATCATTTAATTAAAAATAATTACGAAAAACCAATCAAAGACCAGAAGTATGCCCTCAAGGCAAATATTGATTTACAATTGCATCACACAAAGTCGCATAGCCCAATTTCTCGTGATACTTTAAAGTCTCTATTGAAAGAACCTAAAAGTTTTGATGACGATAAAGAAAGTGATAGTGATAATCACGCTTCCAATACCAAAAAGGAAGATGACTTTGAATCTTTCAAAGAAATTGATAGTGAAGGTGAAACTGAAGAAGGATCACCTGTGAAGTCAAGAAGAGGCAAACTGGTTAGAGGTGATAAAATGAATACATCAAATACAAACCTAGATGAAGATTTAATGTTCGCTAATAATTCTGACTCAGATCTGTCAGATATCGAGGATGATATGAAAAGCGTTGCTATTAGTAGTAGTTTCTTACACGACAATTCCTCGCCACAAAAGGGTGTAACGCTTGCCTTTGAGAAAAGTGAATCCACAAAAGAATTATTTCCTTCATCACCTGTCAAACGAATTATTCCTGCTAAGGAACACAAGAAGTCTCATGTTGCTGTTTCTAAACACGGTAAAACTAAGAAGGGACTATATAGAGACTCAGGTGGTAGAACTAAACTTCAAATTGCTTGCGATAAAGGTAAAATTGATGTTGTCAGGAGTTTATTAGCTGAAGGTGATATTAACATTAATGATCAAGATAATGCAGGTAATACACCACTACATGAAGCTGCATTAAATGGTCATATCGATATTGTAGAATTATTAGTGGAGGAAGGAGCTAATATCAATATGCAATCATATAATATGTTTCAAGATACTCCTTTGATCGATGCATCCGCTAATGGTCATCTTGATGTTGTATCATATTTATTAAAGCATAATGCAGATCCAACTATTACCAATGCTAAAGGTATAACCGCATACGAAGCCATTGAAGAGGATTCAGAACTTGATGAATCAGAGAAAGAATTAGTTAATGATATTAAAAAAACGTTAAGGGAGTCTACTAAAGTATGGAATGTAGAACATGATGGCGATTTGAATGGTGAACAACAAGTAAGAGGAAGGCGTAGTACACCAGGTAGCTTAAACCAAAGCAGCCGTTCAGGAACAGCTAGTCGTCATGATTCTGTTGAGCGATCTGGTATACATAGTCAAAACGGTAACAATTCCATGGATAAAGATCATATGGCAAATGAAGAAATACCATTCTATTGGAATGACATTACTACAGCTACAGGTAAAAATAAGTTATTGAGAGCATCAAAGGATGGTAATCTTGCATATGTGGGTCAATATTTGGAAAATGGGGGACGCCCAGACTTTAAATCATTTTTTGAAGCAGTAAAATTTGGTCATTCGGAAATCACCAGTCTTTTCCTTGCCTTTGGTGCTTCAATCAATAGTTCTGCAAAGGATGGTATAACTCCATTGATGATTTCAGTTGGCCGTGATCATCTGAGTACAGTAAAACTTTTATTGGAGGCAGGTGCTAACGTCCTTGCAAGAGATAAAGCTGATCGTAATGTTTTATTTTATACCAGAAATAGTATTGTTGGTTTAAATACGCCTGAAGAAATTGAACTAATAGAAGAGGCGATGAAGAAAGCTGGTGGTTCTATCGAAATCGAGGAACCTGAGATTGAAGAAGATAATAATGAAAAACTACGGCTTCAAGAAACTGCAGTTGAAATCAAATTAACTGATGAACTATCGAAAGGTCAGATTGCTATTCATAGAAATAATTCTCCAAGGAACAGTGAATCTATGGCCGGTAGCGAAAACTCTGACAAAGATGTTTCTATTGATGAAGATGAGGAAGAGGAAGATGTTGCTATACCAATTAGTAGAAGAACGGCCTCACCAGCATTAAATGTTAACCATGATCAGAGTAGAAAAAGACAGACTCCTGAACTTGATAATGACAATAACAATAATGATAGACACCATACGCAAGTGATGAAAGACCAGAATATTGAACATGAACAAGAACAAGATTCTCATGTTGAAGATATACATGACGCTAAACGTATGAAACATGATATTTCAGTAAATGATGAAACAAGACACCAAGGATCTGACAAACTCAAGAAAGTATATGAGGAAACAGCGGAAGAAAAAGAACAAAGATTGAAAGCTGAAGAAGAATACAGATTAAGGAAAATTCATAATAAAAAATTGAAAGAACAAGAAATGTTACATAAGATGCAAGAAGACGAAAGAAAACGTGACGAGGAGAAGGCCAAACAAAAGGTGGAACAAGTAAAGAAATTAGAACAAGTTGAAAAAGAACATCAATTAGAAATTCAAAAACAAAAAGAGGAGAATGAATTATCTAGAAGACGTAATATTAGATCCAGATACCCATTGGGTCTTAAGATTATCAGTAATGATATGAATGCCACTAATGAATATGATTATACAAAATATCTACCATTAATCTACACAACGTTTAACAACGATCACAAGAATAAATTTATATTGGATTTACAATTACAAGTAATATTGAGTAATAACCATGAGCTATATACTACTCTTCCTTCACAAATTCAAGATCTGAAAATACCAATTACTATACCTCAAGAAAAGAAAGCACTATGGAATATGACAAAATTCATATTTTTGTACGGCGGTGTAAACGAAAATGAAATTAGTACAACTACTAATGACAATGATATTCAAAATACTTTACAGCAACTCAATATTGATACCAGATTAGAGTTTGAAAACCAAGAGTTTAGTAAATTTTCTCAATTACCGTTAAATTGGATCCCTTGGGATAACGTCGCGTCATCGATCTCTCAAGAACTTCGTACATCGCTTGAAGTTCAAATGGTTGAAGCACAACTCACCCAAATGAAACTTGTACCACCACCTCCATCATTATCATCATTACCAGTAACAACAGACTCTGCAGACAAAATCTCTGAGTCTCGGACTTCATCCTCGCAATTACCTATAAAATTACAACACCGTCACGTGGTTGCAAACCTCTGTCATCACTATAGACGTCGTTCTAGCACTCCCACTGGTCGTACTCAGCGACAATTTGCGGGTCTGTGGCAGTAATCAAACTGGAGGGAATGAGCAGAAATAAGACTTATTGCATGAAGCACCAAATTTGCGAAATTCTGCAGGATATACGCGTAGAAGACGCAATTTTGCAAATTTGCAAAAAAAAATATATTTTTGTGATTTCGTGGAAAACTCCCGGCGAGTTGTTCTGCTTTGCGTATGCTTTAAGTTGTGAAATACTAGGAGCTGATTGGTCCGTAGCGGAAAGTTTCAAATTTATCAAGTCCGCAATTGCCGAGCCACTGCGTTGTTTTTCAGTGAGTACTGCGATTACTTATTGCAACACTCCCCCAATCCCCGGTGAACTGCTTCCACTTGCTGCCAAAAGTGTCTCTGTTGTCTGTTCGGCCTGCAGAAGGGCAGGGAAGGGACTATTATCAATTCTTTGTTATTTTTTTGATTTTTCATATATATTTTTGGCTTACAATGTGAGCGAATACAGTGATATTTTTTCATTTAATATCCCCCTGGTTATATACGTTATTTTATTAGATATAAATATATAAACATAATGAATAATTAGAACCGTTATTTTTTTAATAATCAAATTAAATTTGTTTTCTTGAAGAATAGAAGATTAAGAATATTACATTTTTATTTATTACAGTTCTCGAGAAATTTTATTTTATTTAGTTTAAGTATCTAAGTTGTTTTGATAATATACAAGGACATTTTCCGGTTTTACACTCATTAATATCAAGAAAATATTCATATACAACTCTCACTTTTAGACACAAAATAAATCCACACACATACACACTATACACTATACACTATGTTACGTAATACTATTTGCAGAACTAAAGTTGCTCAACTATCAGCTAGAAGATTTGCTTCCGTTCAAGCCCTATCGAAGGCTTCTATAACCGATTTGGAACACAGATGGGAACATATGCCAGCTACCGAACAAGAATCCTTGGTTGCTAAATTGACACAACGTCAAACACTACCTTGGAAAGAATTGACGGATTCTGAAAAACAAGCTGCTTGGTACATTTCTTACGGTTCATGGGGTCCAAGAAGACCAGTGCTCGCTAAGGGTGAAGCTTCCTACATTTTACAAGGTGTTTTACTAGGTTTAGCTATCTCTCTAGGTGCTTTTGCCTTTATTAGACAATATGGTGGTGAAGAAGTTAAATCTATGAATAAGGAATGGCAATTGAAATCTGATGAATATTTGAAATCTAAGAATGCTAACCCTTGGGGTGGTTACTCTCAAGTTCAATCCAAATAAAATTCTAAATGATATAATGAGAAATTGAATTTCTTCTGATGATGTTTTTCCCTTTTTTAAACATTATTTTCTTTTTTGTTTATTTTTACTCTGTTTTTATGAATTTTTTATTTATTTCATCATTCAATATTTATCAAATATTCTTCCTTAGAACTACTATTACTACTACTATACACTGACGAAAAGAAGAGATTTCTTAAGAGTTTATTAATATGTCTACTTTTATTAAAGGTAAAGATACAGTCATTTTGATATTTCTGACCTATTCTTTCGTGTTATCCATTTTGAATCCTCTGAACATCTCTCTTCTTGATATTACCTCCCCCCCCCCTTTTTAATTAGATATGTTTTCTTTCAAATCTAAAGAGTAAGCATCTCTCTCAAACCTTCACCACAGAACGAAATATAATTGCAATTTAAATATTTTTGTTCTATTTATATACATATTTATGTACAGTCTAGATGACTATTTAATATTACCTATTATTATCTTATTGCATCGCCTTCATTTTCTTTTCTATTGCTTTCTTTGAATTTAAATATTTATAATTACGACTGTGCTATATTTCTCTATGATAAGAAATAATTGATACCAATATACTTCAATGGTACTTCTACTGTCATTCTGATGATGATATTTTATGTATTCGCTTTCAACTTTTTGTTACTACAACAGCCGATTGTTTTTTGGGCATCGCAAAATTTTTTATTTTTTACATAGATACAAACTTAAATGAATATGTTTTATATTGGTGATATTAAAGTTAATATGTAAATACTAGTTTTTAAAAGAAAGGAACTATTCAATTGTATTAATCTCAATAACTGATTGATATTCAAATTATTAGCATCCATATAACTCATTAAATATTTTAGAATATGAGTTTTTCGTTTGGTTTTACTTCCGATGATTTGAATACCAATCTATGTGAAAGACAATCAACCACTACAGCTGCAAATATCGAAACCAACAACTCTATCAATCCACTAGATGCAAAGGAATTGAATGATTCCCATGTAGTTCAACCAAAATTAGAAAATTTGGACGATGTATTAAGAAGTTTAAAAGATGTTAGAATCTCTTATGAAGCTATAGAGATTCCACCAATGGAAAACCATACAACAGACATTGTAAAATTGTTCAGAAGAGATTTGTTTGATATGAAACATCAATTGATGTCTGAGGATAACAATACCATAAATACAAAGGACGATGATGAATTAGATATCTTAATACATGAAGATTTAAGGAAAGATATATATGAAGGTGGTTTGAAATCATGGGAATGTTCTATTGATTTGGTAAGATTATTGAATGATAATTTCAATAATTCACATAATTTGAACTTTGACCAGATTAATTGTGTGACAGAAATTGGGTGTGGTACAGCATTACCATCTGAATATATTTTCAGTCAATATTTGAAACAAAATAGAACTTCAGGTTTGAAATTGATATTAACAGATTATAACTCCAGTGCTCTGCGTTTAGCCACAATTCCAAATTTAATTATTTCATGGGTTAATACTTCATTGAATGAAGAACAATTAACTAAGTTACAACCCGATAACATATCAATTAACAATAATGAAGAAATAATGTTGTCTGCTGAGTTATTAGAGGCCTTCAATGAAAATATTAAAGCCAAAAATATTTCCTTAGAGCTTATTTCTGGTAGTTGGGGTCGCAAATTTTCCACATATTTACATGATCTACTAAATACGATACCAAAACCACAAAACCTTTTGGTACTAACTTCTGAAACTATATACCAACCAGATCACCTGCCACTCATTTCCGAAACTTTAATTGAATTAAAACAAAATACACACTTCACGTCTGTTAATGCCATGGTAGCAGCAAAGGATATATATTTTGGTGTTGGTGGAAGTTTGATAGAATTTGAGAATTATTTAAGAAAAAGAAATATTCAATTTAACACAAGAAAAGTTAACGCAGGCTTAAAGAGATCCATCGTGTTAATGTAATTCGGGATTCTTGTCCCTGATATTTAATATTTATAAATGACGTATCTTTTTAAGAAAAAGAAAAATATTCATCAAATTACTTTATAATATGTATCTACTTCATATGTAGTTCGCAACAAATATCTCTACTTGTTCCAACTACTTGATAACAATAGAATGTAATGTTTCCAAATAATCCATGTATGATTCTGTATTAGAAATTGGGTCCTCGACCATGCAATTAGTGATGCAATCCACAATGTTCTGGAACATCACTTTATTATTTGATAATGGTATAATTTTGTTTTTATTATCGATATCACCAACAAAAATGTATAGTGATTGATATTTGATTATTGTATCTTGAGATTTTTCTCTAATTTTCTCTATAAGGCCTCTTGTTCGATAATTTATAGGCGAGTCGGCAATTTCCGGTAATTCAGTAAGTCCCTCGACAATATCTATAGCATTATCTACAGCAAATAGATCTGCAAGTAAATCTGATTTCACCCTAGAACCTATCCATAAAATTAAATCCATAGAATTATCTATTAAGTACACACCTTCAGGGGAACAATTCATTATACTATCGTTAATCGGTTTAGAGATACCTAGATTGGATTTCATTTCATGAATAGGATATATTGTTGGATACACCATTTGAATAAAGTTTCGAATATTTGCAGTATTCATTATATTTAGAAAATCAGCTCTTCTATCATCGCTTGAACAATAATCTCGAAATCCCAAACTTTTTCCTAATACGAGAACCAATAACGGTAATAATTGTAGAGCCCTTGATAATTGAAATGTATCCCGAAATTCTTTTCTTTTGTGAATATTAATAACATTACACGAATATGACGATATTATATTTCTCAATGAATCATCCAACATATTGCGCACATCCGACATAGGATGAGAGTATGCATTACTTACTGCGACTCGACTATAATATAACAATATCGCAGCCTGATCGACTTTATTATACATTTCCTGCAAGGAATTGGTGGTTGGTAGCGGCAAAGTCATAACTCGGAGTCTTCTATCCCCATTACTCTGTGTTGAAAGTATTGACACTTGAAAAAATGCCATATCGCTCACAAAATCATTTTCTAATATCATATCAAACACATAAGATTGATCCCTAGACATAACAGGACTATAGAACGTTCCTGGAGATCTTTCAAATATATTACCGTATGAAGATTGTACTTTCATGCCATGTGATGCCTTTACTTCCAACACAACATCCAGCGATAAATCCATTGTAAGCGAACTATATAATTCAATGGAAAACCTCACATCATCAAATTTATTATCTTGAAGCTTAATGTTTGTATAATAATGGGTCTGTCCAGATGTTATCCTTGAAAGAGTAGACAAAGTAGCTATATCCAAATAGCTACCATCAGAAGAGTAAAATTGATCTATAGAAATCCCAGTTTCCATGCACTTCATTGCAAATGTCTTATAGAACATGTCCTGGCAATCCATTGCTGATTGTGATTTTAGAACTCTCATTTCGATGTCAGCATCATTTGATAATTTATGTTGGTCTTCTCTAACTTTCAATTTTCCGCAGCCAATATTAGGTAAAGTTGATCCAAGTATAATAATTTTGCCTTTGATGTCACGTATTAAAAGATAGCCAGTTTCCAATGCCGGACCCAATGCAAAAAGGACAGATTGAGATACTGAAAATAAAGATTCCAAACTTTCAAGAAGTGTACTAATACTTTTCTGATAGCCACATATTGGTACTCGCAATTGCTCCGCAGGAACTGGAAGGAACGATTCATCGATATCAAACACATCATACATTAGGAAACTTGATTTTAATCCTCGTTTCTCCACCATCTCGTCACTTAGTATAGAAAAAAGGTGTAAATGATTGTTCACACATACAATCGAAATTGTAGTTCCATTATCGTGATCAGGAATTCTATCTAATGTCTGTTTTATAGTTTCCAATGACTTACGCAGCATTCCATTTTTTAAAGAATTGTATGAGACATCTATTATAAATAAAAGATTGAGTTTACGTTTCGTGTTTTCAATTGCAATACATTTATCTAAATTGTATTCAACAACAGAATATTTTATCTCAGTTCTATTTCGATACATCGTATTGTTATTCACATTATCCGTTTCGTTATTGATATCATCATCATTGTACAATATTGGTAGATCGTTTGCAAATTTGCAGAAATTGCATCTCCATTGATTTGATTGCGGAGTAAATTTCACATAGGGATTGATATGAGCACCGCACCTTCTGCAACTTATAAGTAATTCATCATTACAAAGTGGTACAGGATTCTGGTTGTCATAAAGACCGGTATAAGGTTTTAAAAATAATGCAAAAGGTATATTACTTTGTTTCAAAATTGAAGTCTTTATTGGCACAGCTGATATTGTGCACCTCATGTACTCAGATAATGGTATTGATGAATCATAATTAAAAGTTGTGTCTCCGTATGGTAACTCTGTAACAGGAATAGCTGCAGTTAACCTATCAATATCTGGTTTTGGTTGGTTTAATAAATTGACCCTATTGGAAGATACATTTATATTGGACAACGTAGCAGTATTATTCATAAAAAAATGTGATCCAATTGCATCGTTGTTTTCATAAGACTCTTTGGATGAAGGAGAAACTTCACCTAATGTAGATAATGATACGTTAGATGTGTTTGGAGTCATTGAGGTATAGAATGTCCTAGGGTTAATAACTGGTACATTATGAAGATCAGTAAGCGATAATGTAGCGATATTAATTTGATCATGTAGTTGTTGATGTCCCAAAGACATACGGGTCTGAGGTCGTGAAGGAATAGATGAAGAGAGTGTAGTACTTGACATATTTTTTGTTCGGCCAATTACTAGTTGTGCTGGTTGTAATGGCCCATTTTTACTATACGGACCTCTATTTACTAAGTTGGCAGTTGATACACTTTTCTTTGGTGGGAATCCTTGTCTTTGAATGGGAAACTCTGACATTTTATAAATATTCTTTATAAAAAACAATAATAGTTAAATATTATAGTGGTACATGCAAAATGGAATCTATCAAATTTGTAGTCGATATCAGTAGCTTAAATAATATATATATGGATTTTTGGTGATAAAAACAGTAAACGATATTACTTAGTATGGTACTTTTTAAATGAAAATATCGATTAAATATCAGTCAGAAAATAAAATAAACAAAGAACAGCAAAAATTTTGTAGAGAAAGGCTAATATATCGGGATCAGATGAATAACTTGATGTGGTAACGAGATAATATTTCAACGAGTGTGGATCAAAGTTATGTGTGACTGTTATCACTATTATATTATTTATAGCCGTCTTTAAAAAAATGGTACCGTCTAGTGTGACGCAATCTTCCTTGTGATATTGCTAAATGCTTAATGGTATATTAAAGTTTCCTTCATACCTGTCAAACTTCAAACGACCCTTTCTCATCTGTGGCTTCCTGATCTCTCATCAAATATCATATCTTACATAAAAACTGCCAAACGACGCTCTCACAATCATCAGAAGTTCTCTTTTTTATTGTTTACCTAGCACGGACAGAGCAAAATGGGCAGAAGGGCGACAAGCTTGAGTGGTCTCATTTTATCATCGAGGCTTAACTGTCAAATTTTAAAGATATATGGGTTTACATACTTGAAAACATAGAGAGAGACCAGGGATATATATATAATTCAACTAAGCATATATATATTTTTTTTTTTGCAACAGTCACTCTAACAAAACAAGAACATGGGTGATCAAATAGAATTTTTTAACCTCAAGAATGACGAAAAAGTAGTCTCCCCTTGTCTAACCATCCATGGCAAATTGAACAACAAGGCCTCCAATGCGAAGAATATTCAGGTCCAGCATCCTCAATTACCTACTCTAACTTTCCCAATTAATACACAGTATTTCAAAGCTACTATTTTGCTAACTCCAGGTGAAAATGTTCTGACATTTATAACCGATACCAACGTTGTCGAAAGCATTACTTGTACCTATACACCATTGACTCAGAACAAGCCAATCCATTTGTGTTTGATAGTCGCAAAGGATTCTTCACTGAAATTTGATTCTCCTAAGAGTCAGGTGGCCAAAGAAGGTGGTCATGATCTAAATATAGCGGTCAAGAAGTTACGTGTTGCGGCTAGACTAATGCAAGCTTACACCAATGAACAGATGATGCGTAATGGTTTTGGTAACCGTACAATGAATTTTGTTGAAGAATTTACATATGATACACAATTTAAAACTAACCAAACAATGAGAAATACCGTAAAGGTCCATATTGTAAGATCTCAAAGGTCCCTAAAAGAAATTAGAGATCCTAATGTTGCTCAGCAAAACAGTAAAGGTAATAACACAGGCGCATTATTCGGCTGGGCTATGGATGCGTTGAGAAATTATGGTGGACCATTTGCACCAAATGAACCTCCAGTTCAAGCTGCATGTATCTATCTAGATGGTCATTGGGATGGTAATATGATTTTGGGTCATGCGGCCCTTGGTGGTGGTGATGATAATATTAAATTGGCCATATTTGGTTCTCACGGTTTATACTCATGGCCAACGTGTATGGAAGATATTGTTCCATATTTCTTAGATCCAACTAAATCGTCCCTGAACGAAGTTGCTAATGATTGCAATGAATGTGGCTCTCATTGGGAATGCCTAACTGTCACACTTGGTGCATTTATGCATGAAGTAGGTCATTCCTTGGGATCACCACATCAAGAATCGGGTGTAATGTTGAGAGATTACACTAAATGGAATAGATCATTCTTGACTCAGGAATCTTATTCCGTCAGGACAAACTCATACGGTGCAAAACCACCTATTTTTCCAACTGAAGAATGTACATGGCATAGATTAGATTTGTTGAGATTTTTATTTCATCCGGCATTTACTAGAGAAGCTGACTACTATGATCAATCGTTTTATCGACCTTCTAAAAATGGACGCTTCTCTGTGCCTAAGCCGGCCATGTATCTATTAGGTAATAATTCGTGCAAATTTTCATCACAAACAGGTATATACTTAATTGAAATAATTGCAGAAGATTTAACTAGGGGCCATTTGGAATATTTGCCGTTATCTCTGGGTGGACCAGGACCCCAGAAGGAAGTCGTAGTTTCATTAAAAGATCTGCAGAACTTGTTGCCACCAAATCGTGCAAAATACAAAGATTCGTTTAATATCAGAGTCCTTGCATGTAACTCCCCAGATGCTAACTTTGATACCTTCCCAAGTTTATTGAAGGCTTCGATGATTCCAATGGACAAATATGGTTTCCCTTCGAAGGTTCAAGGTATTAAATCCCAGTTACTTGGTGGTGCCAACCGTGGTACAGAAATTGATATTATTGGTTTAGATATAACTAAAGTTATTTGTGTTAGAGTGTATCATGGTGGTGCGCTTGATGGTATACGTTTCTTTTTACAAAATTCTAAAGAGAGTTCAGCTCCACAACTATCTGAAAAAATACCAGTGGTTCCACCAAGAACATACCTAGGTAAATTAACTAATAGTTTTAAGTCATCTCCTGCTCCACCTGTGAGACCAAGCTCAAATAATAAAAGTATTCTATTTGGTAAGCAAACTAACAATTTCACAGATGTTACCTTGGAACCAAATGAAATAATTACAGGACTTAACGTAAGATGTGGTGCATGGATTGACGGTGTTCAGTTTATTACTAACCATGGTCGTATGACAGAGATGTTTGGTAACAAGAATGGTGGTGGTCTTGCAGAATTGATGCCGCCACAGGGCCAGCAAATTGTTGGTATATATGGTAGGGTCAGTCAATGGGTGGACGCCGTTGGTATTGTGTACGCTAAGGTATAATTTTGTATATATTGACATATATAATAATATTGAAAAATAAGAATTAGTTTGAAATTATCGAGTAATATAGAAAAGTAGTAGCTAATTAAAATATTATTTGTAACGCAGCTAGGAAATAGGAAGAAACACGGTAGTCAGTAGTTCATAGGAAGAAACATGCCAGTCAGTAGTTCATAGGAAGTAATGATAATAATTAACTAATTAACTTTGACTATGACTTCTTTCCATCCTTGTAGGACTTGTGATCGTAGATTCATCTTGATTATTCCCGTTGCCTGAATCCTGTCTTTTACTCAGATTAAATTGTAATTTGGCAAGTTTATCGTTTAACTCTTTTAACTCGAAAGAATTCTCATGATCTTTCCTATTCCTTAAACTATCCAATTGTGTATGATTTTTCAATAAGGATTGCACATTTTTTCCCTCCGTATAATCTTGTCTCAATAAGGATGGTTTACTTCCATTCATATTTGGGGTACGATAAGGTCCTGCCATATCTTTTGGTGGATTGTGCATTCTAAAATGGTCATTCATATCTTTAGAATTATTTGCGTGCATTATATTGTTGTTCATTAAGAGATTGCCAGGTGCAGTGGTAGGTATGCGGTTGGTATCAACCTTGAGGGGTTCTCTATCCAAATGGACCCCAGAATCAGAGAAACTAATACTAGCTCTACGTTTAGATAAGAAATCACTTCTGAATGCATCTGCTGTAGTTGGGGCAGTTGGCACTACTGAATATTTCCTCTCCTTGTGAACAAGTCCTACTTCTTCTACTGTGGTTGTATTTAAATCAGTTTCTGGTACCAAGTGGAATGTGTCGGTCTCGATATCATATTCATACAGACTCCACGTAATCCCATAAGGTTTTGTCTCTAGGCAATAAACACAATGTAACGGAACATCTAGATTCGCAATAACGTCGACACTTAGATTCATGTAGTAACCTAATAATGCTCTGGCCACAACTCTATGAGTCACAATCAAAGCACTATCTCCGATTCTTTCTAATTCTGTAATGACTGGTCTCAATCTGTTGATTACATCCATATATGACTCACCAGCAGTACCAGGATAACGATAACGTAACTTATCATGTTGTCTCTTTTCAAATTCATCGGCATGATATTTTTGGATTTCTGGATATGTCATACCTTCATAATCACCGGCATTAAGTTCGTCTAACATTTTCATTTCCTTCTTTGGATAATCTTCATCATTGAAATATTGAGCTGTTTCAATAGATCTTGTTCTCATACTAGTCCATACAAAAAAATCATGGATTGGTGGTGTATCATTGTCTGTGGTAGCAGTTTCTTGGACAATATCATCTTTAGTCTTGATCTTGTTTGATGATTTCATTTTATCAATCTGGGCATTATAGAATAAGATACGTTGCTGATCAATAAATTTCGAAAGTGCCTTGGCATATTTCAAACCACGAACAGTTAATTTCGAATTACCACCTATTTTACCTAACATGTTATCTTCACTTTCACCGTTTCTTGTAATCCAAATCTGTCTTTCTGCAAGGTTGAAATTCAAAAGATAATAAACTGTTTGTGAAGCTAAAAACCCCTGAATATCATAGGCAATAACCTTCTTGCCAACATCTATCATTTTAATATATGGAATATCCTCATCATCTTCAATAGGTTCATAAGCCTTCAAATAATTTTTTAGTCTATCTTTAAAATCTCTAAGGGAATCCTCAGGATTCTTCCCTTTATAATCAGGACCAAATAATTTTAGTTTAATATTATTCTCAACTACTGCATGATTCGTACAAACAGATTCTAAGAACAAAACTTTCAAATGTTCGCTTCTTTTATGAATTTTCTCAAGTACTAATTTCCTACGTTTCTTAGTAGTATTAGTTGCGTCAAATATTCCAACAGATCCAGGACCTATAGTTAAATAATCCAACAATTCATCCAATGTATCCAAAGCCCATTTATCTCTTAAATGAGTGGAGTCACTATTATGTGGATCAAAAAAATTAGAGTCCTGCTCTGATAATCCATGTTCCTTAGCAAATCTTCTTCTTGTATTCCCCACATTAAACACTTGACAGTAATACATTGAATAATTCAAGTAACGTGATAATTTATTTGTAATAAATGATTTACCTGTAGCTGGCAAACCCACCATAACAATAATTAACTTAGAACCCAGATCCTCATTTGAAATAGTACCGTCTGGGGATGTTTTAGATTTAGTTAACCCTGGTACATCAATCGTAGTAGGTCGTCTCTTTGAATATACAGCTTTATTATCATGTTCTTTAATTAATCTATCAACATTGTCATTATTAGTATTATTATCACCGTGTATTTCATCGTTATGTGGTATTATTTGGTTTTTTAAAGTATTACGTTGTGTCTCACTATCATATTCCATCTCGGAATCAGATGGTAAATCTTTCAATTCAGTGTGACTTGAAATAGGGGAAGGTTTCCCGGACACATTTGGAGATGCCCAATTACTATTAATAGGTGTATCACTTAAGGGTCTGATCTTGAAAGAAGGTATTCTCTTAACTGATGGTATCTCATCACCTTCATTTTGGTTATTGATTGTTTCACTATGTGTAGAATTCTGTGAAGAAGGTACGTTAATAATAACATGTCTTGGGGCATCGATTAATAAATCTGTATTGATATCAGTTAAATCGTCTGGGGAATGTGATCCATCTAAATCTCCTAACGGAGTAGCATCCTTTGGTTCGACATCAGAATCATAGGGACTTTGACTAACAGAACCCTCTTTATAATTAATTTTCTTGAACATCTCGGGGTCTGTGAAGGAGTGAATGTAATAAAAATGATTTATCTTATTTTCTCTAGATATTTCTATAATAATACAAAAAAATAAAATATGTGCTATAGTGATAACAAAATCTTAAAATGCTTGGTGTCTTCTAATAACGTAGAATCAATTGTGAAATACCTCTAATATGTATATAAACTTTGAGAATATAGTGGTTAGAGCCTCCAAGGATCCTCAGTAATAACAATGATTATTAATATAGTAGATCTATATCTGTCTATCCCTAAAATAAATATAAAAGTCAATAAAAAAGTAAAATGCTTCAATTAAAGGCTATGATTTAGTAACTTAACGATCTCGTATTTAATTTTACTATGGCGATAATTGTTCCTCCTTTTGTTTTTAAATTAATAATACCATCCCTATTCTTCTTTCACACCTTAAATTCATAATATATCCAGTTCCCTTTTTTGTCTTCCTTTAACTCCCAAAACTGTTTAATTTATCATTTTCCTTTTCCTTTCCGATTAAAAAATGAAATTGAACTATTTGTGTAGGGTTAATTGTCAACCCTAGGGTTTGTATGGAAGGGTATATATTAATTGACCTGATCGGGTTATTGGAAAACAAACAAAAAATAATTTGATAAAAACAAAGCCAGAGGGAGAAAGTTGAATAGAGAAGGAGGTAAATCAAGTTAACAGGATTGAGAAGGCTATAACTCAAAGTGACGAAGTGTGTTTCAGCAATTGGTAGGAAATCTCATTGATATAATTATATACTCTAAATATATCACTATAATTAATAATTGTTTGGCTAACGTGTATCTTTGTTATACTCTTTTAAAGGATATATATATAGAAACAGGTCAAACCAAGATATATCTATCTTCAGATAAGTGTTTTTCCATTTTATTTAAGCACTATCAATCATTCCTTCTATTCGTCTTCAAAAATGTCATTTTTACAAAATTTTCATTTAAGTCCAGGACAGACTATACGTTCTACAAGAGGTTTCAAATGGAATACTGGAAATAATGATCAACCACAGGATCAAAGCCAACTAAATGGTCAAGGTTCTCCTTTGGTTAATAAGGGACAATCGGAATATAATTCTAATTCTAATTTTATGACCACCCCTGTAAAACAAAGAGGTGGAAACAATACATCTTTATTTAATGCCCCTCTGGATCAACAACAGCAACAACAAGTCACCGATTTCAATTATACCCCTTCACATCAAAAACCGTTTATACAGCCCGTATCAGGAACTACAGTAACAACTCATCAAGATATTAAGGAAATTGTAGAGACTACTCTAGGTTCTGAAGGTGTTTTAAATCAGGCTGTCAAATTACCAAAGGGTGAAAATGAAAATGAATGGTTAGCTGTTCATGTAGTGGATTTTTACAATCAAATTAATATGTTGTACGGTACAATTACTGAATTTTGTTCACCTGAATCATGTCCAAGAATGATTGCTACCAATGAATATGAATATTTATGGTCCTTTGAAAAAGGTAGATCTCCGGTTTCTGTTAGTGCTCCAAAATATGTTGAATGTTTGATGAGGTGGTGTCAGGATCAATTTGATGATGAATTAATATTCCCAAGTAGGAGGGATGGTGTTTTCCCTGATAGATTTATTGACAAAGTTATTATTCCAATGTTAAGAAGGTTGTTTAGAGTATATGCTCATATATATTGTCATCATTTCAATGAGGTTCTTGAATTGAATTTACAAACTGTGTTAAATACTAGTTTTAGACATTTTTGTCTATTTGCACAAGAATTTAATTTATTACGTCCCTCAGATTTTGGACCTTTATTAGAATTGGTTACAGAATTAAGAGATAGGTGATATTCTAGCTGATGAAGATTCAGCTTGTATATTTTATTATTTCTATGTAGATAAACATATACATATAAAAAGTTCGATATTAATTAGAAACAATGACATTTTGAATTATTTATTCGGTATTTGGTGCTGGTTGTGAAAGATATTCACTTTCTGTTAATATTTCCATCTCTTTTAACGTCAAATTTTCAGTGATAGGTTCAGCAGTCTCTAAATTAACATCAGATATGCAATCAAAACTGATACTGTCTTCGGTTACAGTATCAAGTTCTCTTTTCATTTGGATAGCAAGACTTCTTATAATTACCTCATCACCGTAACTTATGAACCATGAACAAAGATCATCCAATAACGCTTTATTATAAACATAATAAATATCATGAAATCTAAAACATTCATGAATATCTAATAACGCTTTTATAACTAATCTTTTACCACCTCTCAATAAATAATATGCATTTTTCCATGCCTTTTGAGAAAGTTGGAAATTTCTATGAAGTGGATACGACAGGGATCTTTTTATACCACATTCGATAGCTACTCTGATAATGGAGTCTTCACCCACACTATTATTGCCCCCATTGTTCAGATTGGTTTGTGATATTTCAACTATACCGTTTGCTCCAACATTATCCAATTTCAGTTGTTGATCTAAGAATGAGATTTGAGGAGTTAATTTACCGATAGTCCAACTTGTCTCTGAGTTATGTGTGCCTTCATTTTCGATTTGTTCAAACGTATAACTAAATAACAATGATAAAATTGTAATATAGTTTGTTTTCATACATTGAGGATCCACAAAATATTCCTTTTTCGGCAAATTATTTTGCATCTGAGCTTGTTCTTTTTCGTTAAATTCAATTGGCATAGGATCATCATTCGAAGGATTTTTTTTATACCATTTTAGGAATTGTTTAGCTAAGGGTGGATTGAAACTCATCAGTTCTTTTATACCATTGATTTCAATGTCTTCTTCGGTACCATATTTAGAAGTCATATATTCAGAGATATAATATTCTGCATCAAATTTAAAATTACCTTTTTCTATTCTTTCTCCCACTCTATCATTTGCACTTGTATGTTCCGGGTCATTTAATTCATTTATATCGTTCCCATTTGATAAAGACACGCCAATTATATCGTTATAACTATTGTTGAACCCATATTTAAACCCCAACATATCATTAGCATCATCATTTGGAACAGTTTGTTCGATTTCCCAATCAAATAATCTCCCGGTCTTTTCAATGTTTTCCAATGATTCAGTTTTCTGTTGTTGTTGTGAGCTGGAATCCATAGAAGCTTGCTCACCTATTTCTTGAATAAGTGGACCTTTTGGTATAGAGGAGTTCTGATGGGTTGTCTCTCCGATTCTTGCTAATAGTTTACTATGTAAGTCCAAATCTTCAAAGATTTGACCTTTATTTAACTTAGGAACTTTGAGTAATATAGCTTCTTCACCTTGAACAAAGGTAGCCATCGATTTTTCAGTTATGTTACTATCGTTGGAATCATCCTCCAATTCAGGTTCTTCTTGAAGTGGATTGTCAAAACGCAGACGTAAATAATAAGGTGCTAAATGGAATATTAAGACATTACCAGTAACATTCACTTCAATGTTATTAGAGTTGAATCTTATGGATGAAATATGGACTTTCACAAATAAATAAGAATCATCCTGGGTAATTTCGAATCTAGGTGTAATCATTATCGCTATAACTCTGTAGAGGTTTGGTAAGTATCTATGTGAACTTCTAACGATGTTAATGGGTTCGCGTCAATTCATAAACTATATGTATGCCATTTAAAGTACGTCTTTTCCTTAATTATTAAATATTGAAAAGTTTTTGTCCAAAAAAAAAAGTACTCGATGACATCGTTTCTTTTTCTATTTACGTAAGCTCTACTTTAGACCGCGAGTTCTGCTTTAGTTTCGTTTGGCTGGATTATGTGTGTACATCGTATTTTTTGTCATAATAGTCTGTATTATAGAAAAGAATTGTATAGCAAATATTAGTTATATTGATACGTATAAAATATAAGTGGTATAGATAGCTAGTGCAATGCAAAATAAAACCTAAGACGGTTGGTGTCGTGGTGTCATTCCTTCAGGATTAGTATTGAGATTTCTTCAAAATGAGAATTTACAAAACTTCAAATCTTGATATAGAATTAATAAAGAAGCTGTACTTCTTATTTACAATGTAATTTGTGTATGTTTGTTTATACCTTTTTAATGATGTATAAATATGCCTGGTAGTGACCTACTTCCAATACCTGTCACTAATGGAATATTTTCTTGTATAATTACACTTCGGTCTTTTCATTTTAAGGTGAAGATTAGACTTTATATTACTGATCATTATATGGAATTCCATTTTTCTTTCGATTGTCAGTCACCATATATTTTAATCTTGGTATAATCGAAAAATTTTGTTTGTTTTTCACTTTATGAATAAAATTTAGTCACAAATAACTTAAAATATTCCAATGAATACTGGATACTATTTGCACACCAACGGTTGACCCTTGTGCGAGCTTTTTTTTTCTGACATATGGGTTATAAGGTTGTAATACCTAGAATTGATATTACCAGATACAAAGTTTTGAGGGCATTCAAAATTGCACTTCAAAATAAAATACTTCATTGAATTTTATCAACAATTATTGGTACTTCTGAAAACTGCTAGATGTTTCTTGTCAGTATAATTGGTGAGAAAAGGTTCATAACACAACTTTATAAAGTGGTATTCATGACGATGAAAGTTATTCCTTTTTTTTAATATTTTTTATTGGCTGCTCATCTTGGCAACACCTTTCTGCATGATTCTATTGTTCCTATTTTTTCATATAACATAGGAGGAATCAAGATAATAACAGTATATTTTAACTATTTTATGGCTTAATATAATAATTTGGAACGCTATGTTACATTAAAATGTTAGAATATTTTCTTGTTTAATTTTTTTTTTGTCTTTGTTTTTGATTTTATTCGTTGTCACAACCAAATAATATAACAGTCAGAAATTATTTTTCTCTCTATGTGTGTACACAAAATAAAATAGGAAAAAAAATAAAAAAGAAAGTTGATATATCTAAAACAATAAGAACAACCAAATACTATCTGGTATCGATTTTTCACTCTTCCTAACCTATTGATTTAAAAAAACTAAAATATATGCACAGTAAATATTTAAATTAGGAATGAATTTAGGCAACCATTGGTGTAGGCCGTTTGTGAATTGTTTGTATCAACAACAACGACAATGAACTAGTTAGGAGTGCCAAAGAACGAAAGACAAAATAAAATTATGTTGCAATAATAATGAAAAAGATGATGATGATGATGATTATGATTATGATTATTATTATTATTATTATTATTATTACTGGCGTAATAGTTATACGAGTTATTAGATAATGCAACATTTAAAAATGGATATATGCTATTGATACCTGCCATCTTTCCAATAAGGGTTTTGTCTGTTGTTTGGGGGTAGTTGACCTGGATGATGATATTGTTCCTTTTCTGCATTTGGCCCTTGTATAATGTATGGACCAGAATGTTGAACAGTTCTATTGTTGTTTCCTTGAGAAATTACGCCTGCATTATTAATATACTGGGGAGGAATATATGATTGCATTGGTTGTTGCATACCCATTGGAGGTATGTTACTATTCATGTTTAACTGACGGTGTTTTTCCGTGGAATTATACTGGGGATTTTGAGGTGGATTAACAGATAATTGCCCAGTTTGATACCCATTATTATCTTGTATAATTTGTTGAGGAATAATATGTTGACCTTCATTAATATACATAACCTGGTTAGGCGTAGGAACTTGGCCTCCGATAGGACCTTGTACCATTTGGTTTGTTACATAAAGAGGCTGATTATGATTGATGATTGGTCTTCCTTGATGGTAAGTTGGGGTCGGAATAGGAATAATCTGACCACCCATCTGATGAATATCATTTCTCTTATTATAAGGATCGTATGCAACAGGATGTGGGTACTGAATAGTATGTGGGTATGATGGTGAGGGTATATTGTTATAATGTGTCGACATGGTATAAACTGGTTGATTGATACCTCTAGTACCGTCGAGGAATGCTTGATTCATTTGAATGTTATTGCCAGGGTGAATATTCGCAGCGTTATTAGGAGTTTGTAAAGTTGGAGTTTGATAGGGCATGTCTAATAACTCTCTATGTTTAGGTACTTCGTCATGTAAAGAATTGATTAAACTGTTAATATGTGGTAAATATGGTTTATTTGGTATTTCTCTTGATAGGTATCTATTTTGTGCAGCGAGTGTTCCAGGATAATTCTGAGGATATTGAGCCGCAACAACTGGATGTTGTATATAATTCCCATCTCCCTGATTTGATAAACTGTTAATGGTATCCTGTGGTATATTTCTATTATTTATTCTCACCATTGGATCATCAGTAGATACCCTTTCAGAATGGAAACTATCTGTCTTAGGTATGGAATCACTATTTGTGAATGTTGAAGTACGATTTTTATGACCTGAACGCGTTTTTTTAGTAATGGGATTGTAAATACTTTCTGAAGATTTATTACCTTCCGTCATCTGATTAAAGTTCTTTTGATTCTCCAGGAACCAAGTAGCACAATGATCTGGAAAATCTGGACCAAATATGGGCACTAGAAGGTATCTTATCGGAAAACAGAATTTAATACAGAGTAATTTGGCAATTTCCATTGGGATCCAGGTACCTTGGATTTTGATGTATCCTCCACGAATACGATGAATTAGTTGTGTCATATCGAATCCATTGAAAAAATTTGACGCTACATTCTTTTCCTTAATGAGATGCTTCTTGAAGCTCTCGAATAGTTCTTGTCTCAAAGAACTTGGAAGTGAGTTCCAATGCAGATCAGTATATTTTGATTTTGATTGAGAAAATAACTTATTGAATTCTTCTAGAATATCAGAAGATGTTTCTGAAGATTCTTTGTTTGATGCAGAAAAGTTTTTTTCGTTAGGTTTTGGTATTGATGAGTTTGGGTGGTGTCTCTTCTTAGATTGCTGAGATTTAGAATCAGATCCTGATGTCGAATTAAAAATGGTATGGGCCAGCACTTTTTTAAATTCCTCAGCACATGCTTCTTGTAAAATGGCATCATTGGTACAATTTTTACGAGGTATGGTAATGAGACCCTTCATAACATCTTGATAAAGTCTCCATATACCCGTTAAGAAAACATAACCACCCTCAAATGTCCATATAATACAATTGTTTGGATTAATTATTTTTTGGTTTTTCTCTGAGTTGTGATCCATTTTTTGTAACCTAAACTTTTGATTTTTGGTTAAAGAATAACTAATATTTTCAAGCGTTATATCTTTGATTGATTGCTCGGGATGGATTAGATTTTGCAAACTTACGTTGCTGCTTCGTTTTATCAGTGTTTGAGTTCCTTCTGTATTAGGAGTTAAATTACTTTTGGTATACCCTTCAGCGTCATTACTTTCCTTTTCAGTCGCTGATTTTTCATCCTCTACAAGATCTTCAATGATGAAACCATCAAGAACGTATGTGTTTGGTTTATCTAGACATAGCCTCTCTCGGTATACTTTAAATAATTTCTCTGGGGAGTCAATATTGTCACTATCTTCTTCATCAGAGCTATCTTTGTGAAATGATTGTCGTAAATTTGGTAATTGGTATTCGAAACATTCTAATAGATGTTTCGAACGTCTGTGTCCACCTGCATGTCTTCCATGCTTTTTTGAATATTTCTGTTTACTTTGGTATATTGGTGATGTGAATTGTTCCGCTATACTCGTCCGATAAGTTGTATATTCAATATTAAGATCTAGATCTTTATCATTCAAAAGAATGTAGTTAAAGAAGGACCTCTGGTAATCATCCAATGGACTGCTTGTAAGTTTAATTATTGATGGATCCAAATATGATACTGGAAATTCTATATTTTCGTTTGAATCCCACTTGAAATTCTTGATATGAATTGTATCGGTGAGTAATGGATGATCGTCTGTTGATGTAGAATTACATTGGGATGTGGTCGTGTTTGCTTTACTTTCGGTTTTACTTTTAGTTTTCCCATTATTGGTCATGTTTTAATGTTAGGTAACTTGTTTGGTTATGTATAATTTCCTTGTTCTTAATTTTTTAATTTATCTGTTTGTTTGTTTTTGAACAATGTTTTAGTGTTGCCTGAAAAATCTTGATGTTGCCGGTATAAAAAAGTGTGGTGTATTTGTAGATATTTGCATTCGTTTGTTACTAAAAGAAAAACTTAGATAGATTTATTGAAAGGACTAAAATTATATCTCGAAGTATAGAGTAATTTGTGCTAAAGAATATCTGTAATACGAAATGGTATGGTGTTTAGTTCAAATTGTTCTTAATATGAAAGAATTTTGTTGTTTATTAAATATACCTCGAGATGCGAAAAATATAAGTAAGTTAGATCTATAATAATAACTTCAGTATGATGCAAATAAAAATTAATTGGATAATATAACTAACAGAAATTTGTATTAAACAATTGACAGAATGCTACTAATTCTAAAATCTATGATGATTTATTTGAACAATAAAAAAATGAAAGATAAAGAGAAATAAATGAAAGTAGAAGGTAAATAAAATTGTTTCAGCTAAAAACAAATATGATCAATATATGTAATACTTTGAAAGGACAGTAGAATGGATAGGTACCTATATATTGTATCGATGTAAATATTTATTGAAAACTTTGATGAATGTAGATGTCCTTTTGTTTATTAGTTTTCTTAGCTTTGTTTTTGTTGATCGAAATAGATATAAAGAGTTAATCAATAAATCGAAGAGTATACATATATTTGAACTTAATTGATGGTCTTGTATCCTTTGTATATATAACGATACCCAAACAATATGATACTAATTGACCTTTCCTCAGGATTTTTATGTAATTTTTTTTTTCTTTTTCTATATTTTTTTTGTCTTTTTACTTCATCTGCAATGGAACAAATGGAAGATAATAAAATTTATAATAGTAATAGAAGCTGCAAATAAAATAAAAATATAAAATTAAGCTGTGAGGACAGTGATGTTAAGAACAACCATATTTGATTTATAATGAATTTTTCAATGCAAGTATTTACAATTATAATTTTTGCGGAACTATCCTAAGAAGAATGGTACGATCTTTTACTGAGTCCACTCAGCTGATCGTGGGATTAAAATTATGTAAGAAATATAAAGAGTAAGATAAAGAACATGAAGAGAAAAAAATTAAAATATGTAAATAATAAATTTCAAAGAATGTACCGTGTCCAATCAATAAAGAGGTGCTTGTGAAACTACTGTATAAAAAAAAGGAACGCTTCCTTAATACTACTGCACTATAAAATAAGCATAAGTATAAGTATAAATATTTTGAAAACATCGAGAAGATTATAGTTTTTCTTGAGTAAGAAATTTAAATAAGTTTAACAGAGTAAAACATGTTAATATCCCTTAAGATCAGGGGAGCCCTATTATAAAAGCAGGCACTATGGAATATAATAAATAGAACTTTAATTTTACGGTATTTTTCTATGCACCATATTAATTAATCACACAAAATAAACAATAAGTTTTCAAAATTCTTCAGATATCTTTTCAGTAAAACTGTCGGATAACAATAACAAAAACCTTATAGTTTAATTAAATGATCTGGTACTTCGGAAGTACCAGAATGTTGTGGAAAAAATATTGTTCCTTAGCAGAGACACGGAAAAAACAAAATAAAGTATTTCGAAGAAAAGGAAAATCCAATCGGTTACCAAAATGAAAAAGGAAAAAAAACAGTTATCATATTTATTATTGTTTTCCTAAGAATATCTATTCTCTTATTTCAGTAATCTTACGGAGGCAGTAGCTTTTAAAAATTAAATCCACCCGGTAATAAATTTGATAAACAATATGAGTCGCCGAGCGGGTCAGACAACCCCACTCTTTAACAGTTTCTTGTGGCTTGCTTTCTTAGAAAAAATATTCACAAAGTTCGGGAAGAAAATTCTACAAGAAAAAAACAGCAGGGCTGGAACCTTTCTATTGGAAAACATAAAGAATGCATATGATAAAGAGATAACGTTTTAGTCCTGCCAAATATTCTAAGCTCTTATTTGGGGCAAGATCCAACATTTTTGGAATCCAAATTTAAAATTCAAAGAAAACCTAGTAGAAATGCGCGCAATGTTTTTGTTTATTTGTTTATTTTCTTATTTCGTCGTTTTTCCACTACAGTTGTACGAATATTTCTTGCGAAAAATAAAATAATATTTACAGATATTATTTGTATTTTCTTCCAAATGCAATATGAATTATATAAATAACTGATCCTGGAGAATAACCCCAAACAAGCAAACAAATATTGTAAAAAAAGTTTCTTATTCATAAAATTTAAGCTCTGCAAGATGAATTAACATGATTCTCCTTCGCGATTTCTTTCAAATATTGAACTGTTACAGAATAATATTGATAGTGAACTGATTTATTATGAATGTAAAGCATTATTGATGCTTATTTAATTATTCGCTTTAGGGGCATTGTTTTATCTTTCCTTTTCCACTAAGTAAATTTACTAAATTTATTTTTATATATACATGTTTTTATAATTAAACAATAGGAAACTATGTAAACGGATTTTGATTCAATTTCAATTATATAATATTTCTTCTTCAATTATATTTAACGGATCTATATTCGCTTGTAGGTGAAATGTTTCTGGGAAACTTTCATTAAGCTAATTTCGATGGCATGCAGGGTATGTCTGTAATATAAATTAGTAAACTCTAGTTATGTTTATTTTAATTTTAAAATAAACTGCACATGATATTTTACTTGATTTAGTTTTAAACTTTTAGTCAATTTCGTGAGATGTCTGTTCCTTCGTAATGAAAAAGCTTTATATTCGTTTTTAGAAAAACATTAATCTAATAGAAACAAAGAACAAGCAAATTTTTTGAAAGAGTGAAACCCCTTACGTAGTTTTTTATTTTAAAATTAAGTTTTAAAGATTAAAAAAGAAAAGAAAACAAACAGTTAATAAGATTTTGTAATCAACTCTCAAATCTGTAGATAACTACTCTAAATAAAAATAGTTCAAATTTTATATTTTCCTCTATAGGGTTTATTTGCAAAACCCACTTGGAATTCATGTTTTTAATTTGATAATAATTATTATTTTCTACACGTGTCTTTGCACTCCCAAACTTCGGAAGTAAACCATGATATAGAGTAGTATTAAAATACAAATAATATTACCATTTTTAAACGTCACGTATTATATTTATTTTGCAAACACTGATCATTACAGGAATTTTTATTTTTTTGTTTTAAATTGCTGTGTGTTCAACAAGTTATAATATAACAACAATAATATTAAGTGCAATGTAATTATTGCAAGATACATCATCTAAAATAAGCAAAATAGAGAGGGTTACTTCTAGTAAATTGAACAAAAACCTAAAAACTCCAAAATCACTTAAACTAACTTTTGGGTTAAAATTGATTTTGATAATTCAAATATTTAATAGAACTATGTGGCACATGAAAAGCTGTAAATTTTTCATAGATGAAATGATAACGACATAGTCTATTTTTATTGTTTACTTGTTTCTCCTTATAAAATGTGAAAGATATAGATTTCATAGAAAGAACTGTATGAAAAATGTTTTGATCCTGGGAAAAAGAAATTTAACTTTTTTATTCAACTTTCTCCGGCGTTATTCTGTGACGCAAACTTCGCCGAGGTGTTTCCTTAAACGGAATCCCATATAAAAAAATATAAATATAAGACTGATATTAATATTAAATATAACTAATTCTAAATAATAAAAGATTGAAAATTAATAATATTTGAAACAATAGAAGGAAACGAGAAAAACATTATTTACAACTTCCATAGCGTTTTATATTTTCTTCTAGTAGTTATCCCAATTGATTAGGAAGATTGCCGTTCAGGATTGCTTTCTACCCCTCAAATTATGTAATTGTATATTGTTATTTGTTATTAAATGGGTTTTTTTACAAATAGTTTTTCAACTTGTTTTTTTGAGTTTATGGAAATGTTATTCATTGTATTCTAATTACTTGTTGCTGTAAGTAAAGGGTACAGTGTTAAAAAAAGCGGTTGGATGCAGTAGCGATTTAGTATGTTGTTTTAGATATTTCATATTATTCAGATAAGTTGTTAATTTATTTCAGATAATAGAATATAATTATAAATATATAATAAAAAAATAAAACAGCGATAATATTAATGTGGTTTTATATGATTGGTTAACTAATTAGCAAAATAAAATAATCTAACAAATAAGAAAGGAAACATCATATCGAAATCAATATGTATAAATATATATTATTAATTTTCCAGTTGAATTATCAAATAAATTAAGAATTCAATCACAGAAAACATATTAAGTTGGAAAAAAAATGATTTAGTTACATTTACAAGACCATATATTAAACTCTAAATTGAGAAAACTATTAAATAAAATGAGGATTAACTCGATTTAACAAAGTTTATTGTCCCATCACGTTTAAGAACCACTAAACAGTAAATACATGAAGTCCGGTGAAATGGAAGAGTCACCTCGTTTTTCCATATCTTTTTGGCAACTAAAGGACTTACTTTACACAAAAGAGGATATATTGTTTATACCTCTATAACAATTACTATTCTACTATTATCTGCCTCTTTTGTCAATAAAACAAACATAAACATCCTTTAACGCGTGGGGTTCTTTAATATCAATTGGGGAATTGATGTTCCAATTGAGCTGCTTAGAAATGTTTTTGATCCAGTGTGTTGGGCAAGTATTTAAAACAAGAGATTAAGTGGGTCATTGTTTTCTGTTTATGGTTCAGTTTGGTTTCTTTCCCAAAAAAAACATGGGAAATAACAATGGAGGGTGGAAATCGACGTCCACAAACTTAATTGTAGAATATTTTCCAAATAGTTATGAGTTGTTATTGAAAGTTAGATATTCCTACCTTTTAACAAAACATAGTAATCTATGGGACCAATGAATTATAGTTGAAATAATAGAAGGGTGCTGAACTCATTGGAGGCCCTTCTATTAAAAGGCGTTATGTTAGATAATTCAAAAAAGAAAATGTTGTGTCGCTACCATCTAAGTAAAGTGACAGGATAAATATAGGCATTCCAATTCAAAACAAGTCACGATTTGTTTTTTGCATTTCACTTACATAATATTATTACGTACAACATATCGTAATAATATGTAATATATAAGCAATCCTACGATTTTCTGTTAGGTTATACCACGCATAAGAAGAAACCTGCATATCATCTAACAGATTACGAAATAAATTCGTTCAATAACTCCATTCCTTTCTCTCAAGTTATTGTAAATACAAAAAAAAGTCTAATTGGTAAAAATCAATCTTACAGAACGATTTGGAAGGGGTTGTAATCAAAATACCTAATTTTATTTAAGACTTTTATTTTATGGTTATTCTCCTCTTCTTCTTATTCTTCTTCTAAAGAGCGTTATTTTTCAGAATAAACTTTTTAAAGCCGTCTGCGGTTGCTTTTGTTTGCCCTCCGCTATTATAGGATCATATGATTTATTGTTGTTAGCTAAACTCAAACGATTTCAGAGAAATTCCGTAGTACTGAGAGCATGTGAATAATAATAAAAATAGGAATTACGAACTTCCACGGATCATTCATTTAGGGAATGGAAGTTGGTGACCAGACACAGGATTTACTTTTTAATGATATTCAAAGTGATATAAAGAAGATAAGTTATAGTAATAAAAGTGGTTAGTTAATAGTAATGTAAAATGAATAGCTTTCCAAATAATAATCAGATTCAATTCATAAATGAGGTATTGAATTTACAATTATTGTCGTTTGGATTTTTTTAAAGGATCTGATATACAGCAATTTTTCATAATTGTCTATTTCATTGTCATACACTAGATAATCACTGAAAATCAAACTTGTAACATAGCTTCTGAGTAAATAAGAATTATAATTACAATCAATTATTTACTTACAAAAGGAGTAGATATCACTATATATGTATATTTCTTCCGAGTATTATAATAGCAATTATTATCTTGATATTAAGTATTGTAATACATTCGTACGAATGTATATATTATAAATAAATGTAAGCATAAATATTACAAAACATTTTGAGGTACTGCTGTTTTATTTGTGTTGTGATTTTTGTTTAATAACTGCGATAACCATTGTCCCATGTCGGAAGAATTGTCATAAGATTTTGCCAAGCTTTCGTTTAAATTGGTGAAATCATTTTAAAAATTAAGATAGAGAAAGAAAAGTGGAAATTTAAATGCAAAATGATGGAATATGTTTATTAAATTTAATTATAAAAAAAAAATTGTATAAGTAAATATATGATCTGTATAAGATTTTAGAATGTTATTTTTATTTTTGTTTCTTTTGACGTATAATTATTAAAGAGTTTTTCCAATTCTTTTCAATAACTTATATATCTAAAAATGTATGCGAAGAAGAGGATGAAGAGGAAGAAGAGTAAAGTCGTGATATAATGATTGAATCATTTCACTATTTATAATTTGTAATTTGTTGTGTGTGTATGTGTGTTTTAACGGATTTCAACTTTCTCTAGAAGACCACTATCTAGATTATAAAGTAATCCATGAATTCTTAAACCACCGTCTTGCATAGCCTTCTTAATGAAATCTTTCTCACCGATTTTTTGAGCTTGTTTTCTTACGTTTCTATAAGCTAATAATTTAGCTTGTTTAGTAATACTAATATCTTTATGTAGAGAAGGACCATCAAAGTCATCACGAAGATCTTCAATATCTTGTAAGTAACTGTATAAATGAGAACAACTTGAATCCTTTAGTCCGTTTCTTCTGTTTAATAGACATGTATTAATACCACCACAATCAGTATGACCACAAATGACAATTTGTTTAACGTTCAATACATTCACAGCATATTCTAAGGCAGATTGTGCAGACAAATCATTTTCAAGGACGATATTAGCAATGGTTTTAAATGTGAAGACCTCTCCAGTGGCATAACCTAGACAACTTTCGTTGTAACGAGCGTCAGAACAACCAAAAAATAAAGTATGAGGTGTATGGTTTGTAGTGGCGAATGGTGTAAACATAGCAGGATTGTTAGTTTTCATTGAGTCTGCCCATTCTTTATTGGCTACCAATAGGTTGGTAGAAGAGTAAGATGGTTCAATTGTAGTTAAAATATCGGTACCCATTGTGTATATGTGTTTGTAAGTGTTTGTATAAGTTTTGATTATATATATATATAGTATATAATAATAATAATAATAATAATAAATGATAGGGAATATTATTAAAATAAATAAAATTGGAAATAATGAAATGTCAAGGTATTTATAATTTCAGAATGAAATTAAAAAAGGATAAAAAAAGGCATGAGGTATCTCCTTTAAGGAGTCATCGGAAGCACGTAAGAAAGAAAAAGAGCCTTCCTCCTCATACTTAATTGTAATACAAATTGTATATCTATGTCATCATCAATATCATCACTATTACTAAGGTTGATACAATCGTTAAAGTTTTTTTTTTAGTCATTATGAAAATATATATGTACATTTCAATACTTATTAACGGGCGGAACGAAAGAAAAAGAGGAGTAGGACAAATATCACCGAAGTAATAAAGAGAGGGTCTTTCTCTCGCTCTCTTTGTGATGTTAATCGATTTAAGCATAATAAATAAGAAAAGACAAGAACAAATGCAAATGCAAAATGAACGCCTCATCTCGTCATCATTATCCTCATCATCTCATAATGGAAGTAGTAAATCTTCCGTTTTTCTTGGGCCAACGCAACATCTCTCAGCCAACATTCCTCAAATATTTTTAGGGGCAGAACAACCGAAAAAACATTCAATAATTCAGTTTTTGGCGGAAGGAAATAGGGAGGAGAGAATAAAAAAAATTATAATGCTAACGTTAGTGACATAACTATTAACGAAAGAAAAGAAAATTGGTTGGGTGGTTGTTACGTATTCCTGACATCATCGGTAAAGTTTTAATTTTCTTTTTTAACCCACGCTTCCTTTATTTTCAAAACTCAACGGAATGTTCGTTCGTTCGTTGTATTTTTGCGTTTTTTGCTTTGTGTGGGTTAACATATTTAGTGGGGGGAGGAGGAGTAAATTTCAAATGAGGAGTGGAAAAACATAATATTGGAAAAATTGGTTACGTCAATATGATGTATGTATGTATGTTGAAGATACCAACAGCCTGGATATGTTTGAGAAGAGAGATGCGGAGGTTTCTTTCACTCTGCGGAAAATACATTATCAGATAAATCCATTATGATATCACCACGAGGCGGCGAGGTAATGCATGTTGTGATGGTTTATTATTTTTGATGTGGATCACAGAAGAAACAACTAAGTAATATATATTTTTTACATTTTAAATTAAATTACCTTAATTCCTCTTGCTGGACGTTATCTGTCTTCTTTACCTTTTGGTACATAGAAAAGTGATCTTATAGTGCTATCATTAGAAGATCATGAATATATATTTGTATTTATGTATATATTTATGAGAGACAGTCAGCTATAATGGTGTTCCAGTTACGATACTATCAATATTCTTTTTAAAGTTAAAATTAAAATTAACTATTTTAGTCGAGAAATAAGTTGTGATGATGTGAGTGTACAATTAAAAAATTAAAACGTAACAAATGTTCTTAACTGAATTTCTCATATTCTTTTAACGGAATTATAATTTCTTTTGTTTGACTTATTTATTATATATAATGCTAATAATTTAGTAGGCATGACGTAGGATATTAAGTACCGATCTTCTTATATATATATATATATGACAGATTAGTGATGATATTTAAGAATATGCTCTAACTTGTATCTTACTAGATCTAATGAATGTATGTATGTGTCTTTATTTATATTTGTCAAGAAATGAATATTATTGTTGTTATTATTATTAACAAAAGAAAAAATTAGAAGGATTGACGATATATTTGGAGATTGTAATATAATTGTTCAATAAATGCACTACTATATTATCATTTAGAATGGAACATTTAAACCGACTCTATTTGCTGTAGCTTTCACTTTTTCTCTTTGAGTATATTTATGACTTAAATCATATAATTCCATTAATTCATCATATTCACGTTGATTATTTAAAAAATTAGTAGCATCTTTCCATGATTCAATTAAACGATTTGGGTTTTCAATAGTATTATTATCACGATTAAATTCTATTAGTTCAGTTTCAAATAATTGTTTGAAAGGAGAACTATCCTTAAGATATAATAATGATTTATCTTTATTTATATCATGATTTTTTAATAATTTCATTCTTTGATTTAATTGATTTAATTGTACTACTAAATCTTTTTGATCATTTGTATTAATATTTTTCAATTGTTGTTTTCTTATAATTTGCATCTTGTCATATGTTATTAATGATATTTGACGTTTATTATCAAACTTTAATTGTGCTAATCTACCACGACGTTCATATTTAACTAATGCTTTGAGTAATTGTTTATAAGTAGATAATAATTCTATCTTCGACATTTTTTTATAATAATCTACGATTTTAGATTCAGTTTGTTGTATTCGTATTTTATAGGGGTATTTCTTATGTTTTTGTTTTGTCGTCCTTCTTTTTTCTTCAATTATATATATATACACATTTAAAGATGTATATCAAGAAAATTATCACTAATGTAACAACATTTTCAAGAAATTTCAAAATTATTTGCCACGTGATTTTGTGGCACGTGACTGTTTAAACCCTAACTTTATAACTTTCTCATACCCTAATCTAAACATGTTGTTGTTTATAATATATAAATATGAACGTTTTTTGTGTCAATTTCAAAATATTTCACTCTTTCTTCTTATATTGCGTAGTATATAATAAATATACAATTTGTATTGCCTTTCCCGAATTCTCGGTCAATTCGTGACGGTGTATAAATACGTGGATCAAACAAAATCAAAATGAATAGTTCGATTTCTGTTAATATTAATGGCCGATTCTTCGGATGAAAACCAACCAATAAGCGTGCAACGCGGTAATTAGTTTTTCTAATTACTTGATGAAATAACAATTAATATCAGCGTGCACGCATTTCAGTTTTCTTTCTGTCGAATAAGATTCAAGGAATTATTAGTATGTGGAGGAGGAAGGGGGCAAGCCGATTCTTACTATGAGAATACAATACCTGCTAATACTAGTAATAGCAATAGTAATAGTAAATGAGTAGAGTGGCAACCCCTCTTTTCTATAGTAGTTTACAAGTACACGCGTGTGTACTTTCAAGTTAGTTTTGCAACTTTGATTGATTTCATACAGTCAGGATTCATCCAATTATTATCGTCTTTGGTATTATTTACTATTTTCTTCGTATGCTTTCTTTGTCTTTTTATTTTGTAGAGAAGTGAAAGAGGGAATACTCAAAGGACAAATGAAATGGATGCGATGATTACGATGGGAAAGGTTCGCTCTATTTCATTTTACTTGACTGTAAAATTGCGTTATTCTTTATTTCTTTTCTTACTTTAATAATAATAATAATATATATATATACACTCATTTTTCTCGATTTATATTAATTTCTCCCCATCACTAAAAAGAACTTCATCTTTATACTTATTTTATTTAAATTTTTGATTTTACATTAAAATTAACGCTACCTATATATATCTACATTACATCACATTACATCAAACAAACAAAATGTTAAAGAGCGTTATTTCAAAGAGAACATTAGCTACTGCAGCTCAAACCATAGTGCCAAAGGAATATGGTGGTCGTTTCACCGTAACTTTAATTCCAGGTGATGGTGTTGGTAAAGAAATTACCAACTCCGTTATCTCTATATTTGAATCCGAAAGAATTCCAATCGATTGGGAAACTGTAGATATCTCTGGGAATGATGAAGCTGATAAAGTTAATGCAGCTGTGGAATCTTTAAAAAGAAATAAGATTGGTTTGAAAGGTATTCTACATACTAATGCTGCTGATCAAGCAGGTCATGGTTCCTTCAATGTTGCATTAAGAAAAAAATTAGATATTTATGCTAATGTGGCTCATTTTAAATCATTAGAAGGTGTAAAGACTAGAATACCCAATGTTGATCTAGTCGTCATTAGAGAAAATACCGAAGGTGAATTTTCTGGTTTAGAACATGAATCTGTCGAAGGTGTAGTTGAATCTTTGAAAATTGTTACAAAACCAAAGACTGAAAGAATTGCTAGATTTGCATTTGATTATGCTAAGAAAAATAACAGAAAACATGTTACTGCCATTCATAAAGCTAACATTATGAAATTAGGTGATGGTCTGTTCAGAAATATCGTCACTGAAATCGGTGCCAATGAATATAAGGACATAGAAACTTCCGCAATGATTGTTGATAATGCATCCATGCAATGTGTTGCCAAACCGCATCAATTCGATGTCATGGTCACTCCATCCATGTACGGTACTATCCTAGGTAACATTGGTGCTGGTTTGATTGGTGGTCCAGGTTTAGTTGCGGGTGCTAACTTTGGTAGAGAATACGCTGTCTTTGAACCAGGTTCCAGACATGTTGGTTTGGATATTCAAGGCCAAAATGTAGCAAATCCAACTGCTATGATTTTGTCAGCCACTTTGATGTTGAACCATTTAGGTTTGAACGATAAGGCCAGTAAGATATCTGATGCCGTTCATAAAGTTATTGCTGAAGGTAAGACTACCACAAGAGATATTGGTGGTTCTGCATCAACCACTGAATTTACACAAGCTGTCATTGACAAACTAGCTACTCTATAAACAACAACAACAAAAATAACAATAGAATAGGTCAAACATACACATAAAAAAGAAAAAATGTAAATTATATACATATATAATATATTGATATAAAATAATACAATACAGTCTCATACATATTTCGTTGTAACACCTTTTAATATTCCTATAATTATGTATATATATCGATACATCGTCTTGATTTACCTTTATTACGTATTCCCTTCTTCCTCTTTCTTCTTGTTCTTTTTATGCGGGTTTCGGGGTCAAAATATATAAATATTACTATAATAAGCTAAATGAATGAATCTAAAATTTATAAATTATCCACTTTTTTCAATAAAGACCAAATTAACCATATGGCGGTGTACAGTTTCTGAAATCGTATAAATTAAGGATCTTTGCAACAATCATATAACAATGGATCATCCAGACTCTTACAATGGTAAGTCTGGGTTTAAATATTTTTCATCCTTTATGTCCCTAAACGAGTCATCATTCACTATCCCATATTCTTTATTGAATGCCAACTTAAAACAACATGAGATATTTGTTGAACAAGAAACAAACAAAATGAAGCTCATGTTAAAAGATATTAATGATATGATGATTTCGGGTACCATCGATGGTGAAGAGCAGGCCCTCGTGGAATTAAATGCGTTGATTAAAAATGTTAATACTTTTGAAAAAGAGCTCCATATAAAAGTAGACAAAGAGGGGCAGCTACTAAAGCGAATTAAACATAGAACTGCCTTTTATAATGAAATGAATAACAATTATTTAAAAGGTGATAATATTAGTATTATTGACTGGTATCAGAAATATACAAATTTATTAATAGCAGATTACCTGATACGAAATTGCACATTGGAACAACAACAACGAGTTGTTGAAGAAACACATGACAAAGATACATGTAATCCTGGTGTTCTGTTTTTGAAACAGCAACACATGGAAGATTTGCTTGATACAGATATATTGATAAGAGCTAATACTATAAGCACAGCTCTAACAGGCGAACATGATTTAAACCCCCTAATGGAATGGATACAGCATAATAAACAAATGTTAGCAAAGAAAAGATCTCCTTTGGAGTTTAAGGCAAATTTTCAACGCTACATTGAATTATTATTAAGGTTTGATCTTGGAGGAGCCATTCACTGTTTACAAACATGTCTATTTACATATATCGGAGATCATTTTGACGAGGTGACTGGTGCCTGTGGATTGCTGGTATATATGGAAAGATGTGTTGAACAAGTAACATACAACGAAAAAATATTGCAAGATGAAGGTGAAACCTGTGATATACATTATAATGAACATAAATCTGGAACTGTATTCTCTAATCAAGATGTTGCTTATCGATATTTTTTTAATCGTTCTCCACCAATGGATTATTCGCAAAGTATAAATTCAAAAAATCCTATCAACGCAGCTAACGTTCAACATATATTTAATGCCAAAAATCTTGAGAAATACACTACTCTGTTGGATCAGAACAGTTGGTTGAAATTAAATGAGTTATTCTTGGATGAATATTATTCAATGTATAAAATTCCAAAGAATGATCCTTTGTTGATCTATATTTCAATGGGTATATCTGCAATGAAGACCAAGGAATGTTTGCATAATCATCCTTCAATCGACCCTCGTTATAATGTTCTTGAACATTATTCAACAGCTGATAAATTAGAGAATCAATGTCCTGTATGTTCGGAATATTTTGCACCTCTATCTGAGAAGCTACCATATGCACATCATACTGAATCGAAACTTTTCGAGAATCCTGTAATGTTACCAAGTGGGAACGTTTTTGATTCAGCTATATTGAAACTATTGGCAAAAACACTTCGTAAGAAAGGTATTGTGAAACTGAATCGCAACGAAGTTATTGATCCTATTAAGAAAATTGTTTATAATGAGTCAGACTTCATCACTATGTACCCCACATAGATCACACAGGTGCATACGTATATATTTTTCTATATGTTAAAGATACTTTTTTTTTTTGGGGTGATGCATAGTTATATTATATTGATAGAGTAAATAGTTTGGTCATATATATTATATATTTTGTTCTTCATCATTTTCCTGGTTTTTCTTATTTTGCCTGTAATTTCTCTTTCTTTCGAAATTTTTAAAGATATAAGTTCTAGCTTCTCTCTCGTGGGCAGGCTTTGTAGTGTTTTGTTCACTATTAGTTCTCTTGTGATGATACTCTGGATAATTTTCCCATATAAATTTACTAGACTTATCTAGCATTAATCTATTGTCCTTGGCTAGTGTCTTAATTTGCCATGAATCATAAGGCTCACCAGCGAATACAGTCAATAAGATCTTTCCATAACCTTCTGGTGATATACCATCTGGATTGGAATTCTTACTTGTCTTCTCTAAATCATAACCCTGAGTATGTTTATTTTTAGTACCTTTAATATGAGAGTTAACTAAAGAAAATAATTGTTTACTACTATCAAAATAACCAAACACTAATTCTTGATGATCTCTTATATTTCTATCTTGATCCTTAATACCTTTCCCAGTATGTGGGAAATTGAACATGATATTATTTAAATACTTATGTCTCCATTCGGGACCCATGATCTTTGACCATGGTGTATGTTTTGATATTTTCATAGATCGTACTAATTTAGTGGCATCAGTTTGAAATAATATCTTTACACCTTCTTGAACCAAAAAATCATAATTACTTTGGAAGGTGTTAGGGTATTTCAGATTCAACTCAGTAATAGATGCATCGTAACTTGTTGCAATTAAGTTTTCTGGTTTTATATAGCTTTGTTCAATAATAGATTTTGCAAATGAGAAATCACCTTCACCTATCAATAACAAAGTTTCATCAGATGAAAATGGGATCACAGAAGCCTCACGTTGTTTCTGCACAGCAGCTTGTCTCATAGTCTTCTTGGATACATGTGCCTTTTGTCTGTCAGCATTCAATTGTTTCTTTTTTTGTTGTTGAATCAGATTATCTTGCAGCTTGTGCTGAGCCAAAGCAGCTTTCAACCCTTTTGAGCCGGATTTCCCTTTCAATTTTCTTGCCATAATGTAATACTACTATGAGGATGTTCAAGTGGTAAGTTAATCTTATATGGTTAAAAGAATGGAATTATATACGAACGTCAATATGTCGTTATATTCAAATTATCCCAATAAGATATATTCTTAGTTCTCAAGTAATCCTCCCATAAACGTAGAGAAAATTTTCTTGTATTTTTTTTTTCAGTGCCGATGAGATGAGATGAGATGAGCTCTCGGCTTGAAAATATCCCGTTCCTAATTTAGGTTTTTGCAAAGAGACCAGTCAGACAATACGTTCGACATTCCAGCTTTTATAATAACCACTATAAAGGATAGTTTCAGCAACTGATAAGTATCTTATTCGTTAATCCAGATAGTTTTAAAGTAACCCCCTTAATAGATTGATTTATGACCAATCTAAACATGTTTGTGTCTTGGCTCGTGAGATACAATGCGGCTGCTCAACCACGAATCCGCTTATAATAATCTATAAGGGAGGGCAGGCTTGCGTTTCTTACCCAAACCACCCTTCTAACCACAGCCAGAGCATATCCAAACAAGTATCCGTTCCTGATATATCTATCTTTGCCTGATCCTATATATTTCTTGGCTTTTAAAAGATGACAGTTGACTGTATGTATATGTATGTATGTACCACTGTGGGTGGACCCACCACGTTTAATGCCCTCTTTGTCCGCATGGAAGCAGATCACGTCTGTGTGCGCTCTGTCTATCTGTCTCTGTCTATCTGTCTCTCACTACAATAGTGTGTGAACGTTAATTAGATTAAGTGTGGATTTTAGCCTGGCGAAAGGAGCGAAAAAAAAGATAAACAAAAGTCGCGGTGAGAGACCCATAACGGAAATTAAAAATAAATAATAGACAAGAAATCTGACAACAAGAGGGCAAAAAACAACAGTAAGAAATGTAGGAACTTTTTCTATCAGAACAAAAGAAAGAATATAATACTCATACATGGCTAAATAGTAACAAAGTTATTATCGTCAGAGTGTTTAGAAGAGAAGAACATTAGCAAGAGTTTTCTTCTTTAGATTATTATTATTATTATTTCTTTCTTTTGAGAGGTTAAATACCCCCATTGAATAAATTAATAATATTATCGTAACGATACAGATAAGGTGAACTGGATTAGATCATTATAGAGTTCTTCTTAATTTTTTTGTGTAAGGAGGTTAGGATTATAGTTAAACTACAGAAAGTGAAAGAGAGAGATATTCTATGAGTGGATCTATACCTGCTGGGAATTTACCAGAACCTAGTGGGACTATTCTAATAGCCACTAAGGCTTATTCACGCCGTATGGATGATGAAATTACAATACAACCAGGTAACAAGATAGAGGTCATTACAAATGATGAGGAGTTTAATGATGGTTGGTATGTAGGCCGTAATTTAGAGACGGGACTAGAGGGTCTGTTTCCTAGATTATTTACTGAACAGCATATTAAACCAATAACAACAAATGATCATATTCCTGAACGTCAAGAACGGATCGTCTCTGTGAAAAATACTATGAAAGATATAGATAATGCCTTAGCGGCATTAAGAAATAGTTCACTAGATATGTTATCTGCCGAACAGATCACTTCACATAGTACTTCGGATTTACACAGCTACGATATGGAAGATAATGATAGTACATCACTATATACACCTGGCCTACAGATTGATGAACAGGATATTTCGTTACCTTTGAAGATACCTTCTACACTTGATGGTAATACGGAAGATGTCGTTCATTGGACTCCCGGACAAGTATCCGAATATTTCCATTCTAAAGGATTTGAACCACAAGTGGCCTCAAAATTTGAAATTCATGGTATTAGTGGGAAAAAATTGTTGGAATTACAATTATCACACCTGAAGAAAATAGAGATAGATTCCTTTGGTGCAAGATTCGAAGTGTTTAAAGTGATAGATGCATTGAGATCGCCAATGATAAGACCAATAACACCAGGTAATCATCCAATACCTACTGATGGCCTCGCTATAAGTTCAGAGAAAGCCATTTTTGAATCACCAGGAAGAGCACCTATTCCACCTTCGTATCGAAGTCCCGTGCAACCTCTTGTGTCGCCTTCCCTTAACAATAATAACAGAAACTCCATAATAGCATCATCTCCTACATTAAGACATCCATCACAGGATTACTTCAAATATCCGCCCATCTCAGAAGAAGGTAATGGTTCCAACAAGATTAGTGGTAGCGCATACAATTTTCCTAGAACGGGATCGCCGGCTTTGTCGCCACAACATACGAGATCACGTTCGATATCTTCGGCATCCTTTAATAGTACTGGTAATGGCGCTACCGTGGTCAGCAGCCGTGATGTCTCGTCGTATGTCAGTAAGTCGAAATCGACAACTGGTACTGCCGCCGGCAATGATAAGATAAAAAATAGTATGCTACGTCAAAACCAGCATAGAAAGACGGCCTCTGGAGGTTCATTTGTTGAATTGTTTAATAGAATTTCCATGTTATCTACAAACGATGAAGAACTTGAAGAGGATAATACATTGACAAATATGTATAATGACTCAGCTCATTCCACGAGACCATCATCCGCCATATATCATTCGTCTCATTCCAGAAATGTTTCAGAGACCAAGTACCATCATCATAGTACAAGTACAAGCAAGTACCATCCAAGGACCCCATCTACATCTAATTTGATGAATGATCATTCAAGATCACCTTCGAAAAGTAATACAAATATGTTGACTACTGGTGTACATTCTCGTACTCCATCTGGTGTTAATAATCACGTATCAATACATTCTAGAACACCCTCCGGTGTAAATTACAAGGACTCTCATTTAAGGACTCCCTCTGGAGTTAATAATACTAGTAGTAATGGTGATAGTAATCAAAGACACAATCATATGCGGACCCCTTCAGGACCCGCAATCGATGGTCGTCACTCAAGATCTGCATCCGGTGTTAAGTCGCATATTAGACGTGTCTCTGTAGGTACCTCCGAACTTAAGAAGAGCAGAAGGTCATCTGTATTATCCTTTTTATCTCCGAGTAAAAAAGATAATGATACAAATCTCACAAAATTCGAAACTTATTCAAATAACAGGGAGAGTATTCCAAACGATAATAGGAGAGCTTCTCACTCAAGAAAGAGCTCGACTGCAATTAATTCTGTAAGGCATCAAAGTTTAAGCAATGATGCAGCCAATACTACAAGCGGAACTATAACATCAACTGCCAGTAAACCTAACGCACCTCTCCAGAAAAAGGTTACAGGTGAGAATGTCAAATCTAAGGGGATGTTTACCTTGCAACCATCCGCCAAGAAACAAACATCAGCATTCCAAGAAGGTATTCGTACTATATCTGTGGATAAAGCAATTAAAAATGCTGATTGTGCAGGTTGGATGAGTAAAAAGGGTAGTGGTAAGATGGGTGTGTGGAAGACTAGATTTTTCACATTACATCATAACAGGCTTTCTTATTTCTCCAATACTGCAAAAGGGAAGGAGAAAGGTTTAATCGACATCACTGGGCATAAGGTTGTCCCCATCCAAGATGATGATACTTTAATATCTTTATATGCAGCAAGTATTGGCCGTGGTAAATATTTTTTCAAACTTGTTCCACCCCAACCTGGGTTTAAGAAAGGTTTAACATTTACACAACCACGAGTTCATTACTTTGCTGTTGATTCCAAAGATGAGATGAGGCAATGGGTGGCTGCGCTGATAAAGGCCAATATTGAAGTTGATGACTCCACACCCATTATATGTTCCTATAATATGCCTACTGTATCGCTGAGTAAGGCTCAGGATATGTTGAAAGATGCAAAAGAAGAGATGAAGCAAAGAGACAGAGATCTTGCACTTCATGAAGCAGATGAAGACGAAGTGATGTGGGAAGAACAAAATAAAAGGAATCAAATGCAAGCTGCTGGGTTCATCTGATTTTATTGCTAAAAAAAAACACTTGTGTTTTTTGTATATCAAAAGTAATATGAAACTATTTGATGTACTTTACACTCATAGTATACCAATCTATTGATATAAGGACTAAATAATAATACTTAATTTCTAATCTGTTTAATAATAAATAAACAATACTCATATACTTCGAAGGTAAGTTTTGGATTTTTTAATATTTGTGATGAAATATTAAATTTTAGTTGGTCCAGCAAAAAATTGAAACTGTTATAATATCCCAAATAATGTAAACAAAATTTAAGAAGAATGGAAGAAGGTTGTAATAACGTCTTAAATTTGTAGTTTGAATTATAAACCTTTACAAATATATTATATATGTCTAAATAAATGTTCTTCATAATGCTTTATTCCTGCATATGACAACTCTCGAGAGCTTCTATCACGAATTGGTTTCCCTTAGGGTCCAAATGAAGCGCAATTGTATACTCCTTAATAGCATCTTTTTTCCTTCCCAATGCTTGTAAAATTTTACCTAACATAAAGTGTAAATTTGGGTTTTCTGAATCTAATCTAATTAAATCTTCGAATTGACCTAATGCTACACTGTATCTATTCATTGAAAATAATAATTCTGCACGTCTATACTTGGCCAAGACCGATCTCGGATCTAATTTACATGCAATTTCATAATATTTTAAGGCCATCTCATTATGAAATAATTTTTCTAATTCTGTACCACAACAACATATCAATACAACATTCACAGGATTAATCATCCTTGCTTTTTCAAAATACAGCAAAGCTTCTTCGAATTTACCTAACTGTGACGCACAACTTCCTAGTCCATAATAAGCATTATAATGTTGAGGATCACAAGCTAACGCTTTCCTATAGAACGTTTTTGCAACATCAAAAAGTTCATTATTAGCATGCTCATGACCTAATAGTGTATATGCGTATGCAAAGGAGGGATCCAATTGTGTTGCTTTTTCCAATGCTTTAATTGCTTGGTCATGATCCTTTTGAAGGGAAAAATAATTACCCAATATACACCAAGTCTGAGGCGAATTTGGATAAGCATCTAAAAGTTCAGATGATAAATTAGATAAGTTCACTTTATCATCTAAATGCCACAATAAAGTTGAAAATATTTCTAAATCCTTTAATCTTGTATTTTGAAGACGTCTTAAATTAGTGAAATATGTTAATGACATGTCATAATTGACAATTTCGAAATGCAATCTCCCCAATCGGGCCTGACACCAAGGCATATTATTTAAAATGTGCGAAGGTAATTGGGAATTCATCACTCTAATAGCGTTGTAAGAATTATATTGAGATGATGCCTTTAATACTTTAGCCAAAGTATAAATTAAAGCTTTAAATTCTTTACATTCTATGATGACGTCGGATTCGTCTCCATATTTCCCTTTATTATTTGTGTTCCCTACATTAGAAACATTAAAATTTATAGTATTGCTACTACCCATAGCTTGTCCCGATAACACCCTCTTTGCAGTCGTAGCAATACCTTGAGAACTAAACCCTGTCTTGTTTCTAGGTGTCTTAAACGTTGTCCTTTGTGTTTCGTTACCCAATTTAGCAGGAGGTGTAGTCAAGATTTTGTTTTTAATTATAGACGGAATTGTTCCTAGACTGATACCATCATCATTATTGTGATTGTTCCTATTGGTCGATATCATTGTACGTGGTTCTAATGTACCATTGTTATTATTTATGACATCTCCGTTTCTTCTTGTTGATCTTGTATATACTTGCTGTTGATGCTGAGGTGTTATAGAACCATTAGCAGAGAACAAAGGGTTTACTTGTTGCTGATGATGCATTGATAAGATAGGTTGACGATTCATAGAATAACTCGTTTTCCTCAGAGAATTAGAATTAACATCATGTGACGACGACGACGACGACGACGAATCAATTATATTATCTTTATTAGTCTTAGACTTATTACTATTAGATCTAAATGGAGACAATGTACTATACAATAATGATCTAGTATCATAACCTCTAGTCTTATCTTCATTTGAATGTTTAACATTACTATTACTTGCAACCACAGTAGCATTAGTTGCATTAGTAGCATTAGTAGTAATAACTCCATTATTCACTTGTTTAACCATATCTGTTCTTAATGGACCTGATCTCTTTTCTACAAAAGGGTCAACTGTTGCTGATACAGAACTTGTATATGGATCGGAATGCATATTAAATAATTTCTTTAAATCAATCATTGCTTTCATATTATTTAAGGCTACTAAAGCTTGCCATAAATACGGATCTTTCTTAATTGCCTCCAAATAATGATTAACACTCGATTTTATATTATCTGTACGACGATATAATTCTCCAATCAATGAATGTATAGTTGCTAAATTTGGCATAAAGATGAAAATATCTTTATCTTTACTTTCATTTTTAATAAATGAATCTAAATGTATAACTAGATACAAACATGCATTTTCTTCATTTTTACCAAGTTTCAAGCAACAACGTGCAAAAAGATAAGCGATAGCAATATGTGTACTCTTATATCTTTCAGAGACTTCTGCTGCAATCTCATATTGTTGACCCATGAATAATGCTAATGAATAAAGATAGACAGATTGTAATCTATTTATAGATGATATTGGAAGACCTAAACATTCTGTATAATATAATTCTGAGTAAAAGATTGCCGTTTCAAAATTTAATTGCATTATAGCCGTAGTGATATAATTTGTTAAATTTAGTTGTAAATCTGGAGATGATCTATAATCTGGATCATAATAATTTGTATTATTATCATTAATATTGTGCAATCGATCGAATCTAGCAGTTTCTCTTAATAGTAATTCTGCAGTTCTATTATTTGAACCATCCAATAGATGTTGTTCAACTTCTGATGGAAATAACATTAAATATATTTCTTTAGCTCAGTTTACTAGTTGACCTTTACTGTTACCTTTATAACTATCTTTACAATTTAAAATTACCACAAATACAGATATTTTCTGTATTTTCTTTAATATTTTAGAATAAACAAAATAAAATCTTATTATTACAATCCTACTTTGACGTTGTGAACAATGCAATGATATAAAATAAAATGACGATGAACACACACACACAGAGGTTTAAACCTACCAATATAAAATATCAAACTCTGTGTAAACAATAATACGTTATAGTTTCAATCACGTACCTATCTCTGTTTCAGCCTACGGTAGAATAACCTCTTTGAGTTCCTTGTATTTTGTAATGTTTATATAACTTATAATATCAATATGTGAAATATTCACTAACAGTTCCAAATGAGGCAAATTCAAATTCCTTCCTCTTCTTAACAACCCATAAACAATACCGTTATTGTTGTCGCCGTCGCCGCACACAAAAATCGACAGCGCGTCTTTTTTTCTCTTCTGCCCGCGTCCACCGCCTATAAAGCGGAAACAAACAAAAAAGTATAATTTATTGAAACATAATACTATGTAATGTACTCTATAATCTATTTTATATTTATATACAAAGATATAAATATACTGGGGACTCTTCACCAGCACGTTATATGCATATCTGATTCAATATATGTAAATTTATGTTTCGCATCTCATATCAAATATCTTTTTCTAAAAGTATAAATGACCTGCTTGAGTATCGAACGCTGGTTCTAGTTTACACGTTTTTCTATCTTTTTCAAGAAAAACTAAATTTAATTAACGCGTCACTTTCCTAATCAGGATATAACACTCTCCCCTTTCCATAGAAACCCACTGAAAAAAAAAGTTGAAAAATTTTCGTTTTTCGTTTTTCTGTTTGGCCCCGGTTTGCTCACTGTTTAAACAGACGATTTGATGTTGAGTCGATTACTTTACTATGTTAGGCGTTAATTGCGGTTTCACAGTTTAGAGATAATGAGACCACGAGAGAGAGAGAGAGAAACAAGTTTATTGAATGATTTGGTAAATAACGTTATCAATCGTTCTTGACAGCTACAATTTTGGTTGATTCTTATTCTTGTACTTAGTAAGACTAAATTTTGATTGATTTGTACTTTTTATTTAATAAAGTGGAAAGAGTTTTCAGTGACTTGGAAAGTGAAAAGTTTGATTATTATTGCTATCACGATACACACATTGATTGAGAACCAACCAGAAAGAGCAAAGAGTTATTATCAATTGTCATCTCCAAAATTATATTTCACTACTGCTTCTTTTATGCTTTTTTAATTTTATTTCAAATCATACATATTCAATCAATTGCTTACAATATCAAACCTTTTTTTTCTTCCTTTCTTTTCCATATACAAACATATACTATTAGTAATCATGCCATACTCATCTATGTTGATGGATTCAACTAATGAAGATGGATCACACCAAATTAGTAATAACGAGCAAACAAATATGATGGTTCATAATCAAATACCTACAATAACGACAACAAATGCAGATGATATAAATAGTCATCATCAAAATAATAATAATACAATACAACAACAGCAACTGAATAATAATAATAATAATAATAATAATAATAATAACGTTGTACATCAGTTGCAACCCCCACATCCTAATATGAGAGGCCCTATTATCGAAATTGCTACTTATGCAGAGACGGATGTCTTTGAATGTTACGTACGTGGAGTAGAATCACATATTGTAATGAGAAAAGTTAAAGATGATTGGATCAATTTAACACAGATGTTTAAAATTGGGAATTTTTCTAAAAATCAAAGAACAAAAATCTTAGAGAAAGAATCAAGTAAAATCCAACATGAAAAGGTTCAAGGTGGTTATGGTAGATTCCAAGGTACTTGGGTACCTTTGGATGATGCAAGAGTGATAGTTGAAAAATATAATATTAATGACCCTGTTGTAAATACTATTGTTAATTTCATACCTGATCCAAATAATTTACCACCAAAGAGAACTAAAAACAGTATCTTAAGGAAAACGTCACCTGGTAAAAAAATTGCATCACCATCAAGTTATAAGACTACCCCAAAGAGAAAATCACAATATGAACCGAGCTCACAATTCTTAAGTAGTAATGGGGGTACAAATTCGACAAATAACAACACAACTTCATCGACTTATAAAAAATTGAAAAAACAAAATAAGAATCATAACCTTATTGGAACAAATCCAAGCCCTTTACAAAGTATTGCATTCCAAACTCCACAACAATCATATTTATCAGGACATTCTGCAAATACAATTAATGGAGGTAATTTCGCAAATACAGGGAACTCTGCATTGATGGGAACAAATTCATTTGGTGTGACTGTAAGTGGAAACTCCACAATATCTCACTTAAGTTCCAACGAAACCCCACAAACGAATGGATATTCAGCTTCTCAAAAACCGTTGCAATTTTATCCAGTTCCAACATCGTTACGTCAAAATAATAATACTAGCAATAATAGTAATTCGGAATACGATCCACAACCACAGAATTACCAAAATCATTCAGGGACCACTGGAAAAAAACTACACCAGACGTTCTTAACTTTTGTTCCAGATGGTCCTCATACAAATCCAGACAATAATGATTATAGCATGCAACAATATAAACATACACCAAACGATGGGAGTCAAATATCTAAATATGAGATGAGTAATGACAATAACCAAAATGATATTGAACAAACACAACATTTTCACAATGGAATGATGAATACGAATCCTGTGCCTCAACCACCGCCTTCTTTGAATGCAGAAGATTACAAAAATTTAATATTACAAACATTATCGTCTGAAGTAAATGCTAACGACGAATCATATTCATTACCTGTGGAACTTTTTTATCCACCTCCTAATTTCGATATTGATTTTTTAGTGGATGATCAAGGTCATACATCTTTACATTGGGCTGCTGCCATGGCAAATATTCCATTGATACAATTATTATTAAACTCCAATGCTAATGCTCTACAGTGTAACTCAAAGGGGTTTAATGCAGTAACAAAGGCATTATTCTACAATAATAATTATAAAAATAACTCATTTCATAATTTGTTATCAACATTAAAAATTTGTCTAATATCTCCCGATCAAAATGGCAGATTACCCTTGCATTATTTGATAGAGCTAAGTGTAAACAAATCAAAGGACCCTGCCATCATAAATTCTTATACAGAGACTTTATTACAAATTTTGAGTAATGAAAATTATTCTTTATTAGAAATGACACTTAATTGTCAAGATCGTATTGGTAACACTCCATTACATTTATCTGCGTTGAACTTAAACATATCATTGTTTAATAAACTGTGTCTATTGGGTGCATCAACGAGCATCTTAAACATTGATAAACATTCCCCCGTAGATATATTATCAAGCTTTAATCTAATAATCCCATCCCATCCTAAACCTAACAATAAATCTGACGTTCCTGAAGATGAACAACAAGAAGTCTTGAAATCACCTAATGTAAAAAAATCCAAAAAGAAAGCAGGAAAGAAAAAAGTTAATAACAATAAGAAACAACCTACAAAAAATGAAGGTTTTAGTCATGAAAACTTGCTGAACGCCTCTATGGTAGATTTAAAACCTCATTTGAACGAGGATCCAACTAGTTCTTCTTTGAACATGATAAGTGTGGAGGATATTTCTTCTGTAGATATTTTCGCAAACCCATCAATTCCTATATCGTCTACTATTACTAAAAATTATAACAAACAAAATATTCTAAGCCCACAAGGTGTTATGACTCCAAGCAAAATACCTAATATGAATTCTCCATTCCGAGTTGAGCACGAAGGTTCATTATCAAATGGTACTAATGAGGATATAACAAATAATAATGGTACTATTAAGAAGCATAATCAGCTTAAAAAATCAACATTTTTGGCGTCACCTCATTTTGCGTCTTTGAACGAGAATTCAAGACACTTTGCTAACCTTGTATCTGAGGATGCTATCTCACGTGAAACACAATCTAAACTAAATGAAATGGCCAATCTAACAGGGGTAAGAAAGATGGTCTATGATTTGAATAAGATGATAAACGTAATGACAAATAATATTGAAGAAAAGTTGGGTACTGTAGTTAACGATACAAATAGTGTAAAACAAGAATTAGAGGCTGTAAATGACAGATTTAACTCTATAAACCGCCAATCTAAAGAAATATATCTTTCAATGAATGTAGAAAGTAAAGATAAAGCAGAAAACATTCTTGAAGGACATGTTTCAAATAATAAACAATATCAAAATCAATTAGAAAAAGCCATGGAACGTAGCCAAGCCCTAAAGTTGGCTAAAATAATGCATGAGGAAGAGCAAGTAAAAGAAGAAGAAGAAGAAGAGGAAGAAAAAGAAAAAAAAGAGATAACTGCTTCTGGAGATGAACTGGAACAGTTGAAGTTGGCGACATTGTTATCTTTGTTACAATTACAACGTCAATCAAAGATGAACAAGATTCAAGAAGTGACAAATTCTTTATCCACAAGTAATAAGATTAGGAAATATGGAAAATTGATGGGTATGGGATTTGAAGATTTGGAAACTAAATTATATCAAATTGAAAGAGACCTTGAAATTGAGGTATAATCAATATGTACCTATCGAATTGATAGAAATTAAAACATTTTATATATTAACTTTTCTGTAAGCATATACCTTATTAGTAATAATAAAAACCAGTCATTTGCATTCATTTCATATATTCAGTGAGAAAAAGATATGCTACTCTTAAACTGAAGGAGGACCTTTCTATGATACCAACAACCTATTGTATATCATGTCCAATATCAGTGAATAATGATAGAAAGTGTGGTATGTTAATGATGTTTCGCTTTTAAACACATTCTAAAACTAACAGAGCCAAGAAAAAAAAGGTACGTAGTCAAAGGATCAGAAAGAAGGTCTAAGCAAAAAAACAACAGATAACCAATATATAGTAATTTAAAACAGAAGGGGAATATGCACCTAAAGAGAAACACATGAAAAACGCAAATTAGTATACATAGAAAGAATCGAATATTTGTGTTGTAATAACTTCCACATCACATCAGTTAGTTCTAAACGTTAATAAACAAAATAACAGAGATGGAAGAACCGCAAGACTCCAAAGCTGATATTCACCCAAACGTAGTAGACCAGAAGAATGATCCAAAGAACCAAGAATTTGTAAGACCACCATTAACATTAGGTAGTGATATCCTTCACGGAATAAAATATGCTCTTTTCAATCCGGAAGCGAATCTTATAGTGATGCCTATCTTGATGCTATTAGAGTCGATGGTATTGAAAGTAATCATAGGCAATGTATCATACACTGAAATTGATTACAAAGCGTATATGGAACAAATTGATATGATTAAAGAAGGTGAATTAAATTATGACAATATTAAAGGTGGTACTGGTCCTTTGGTGTACCCTGCTGGCCATGTCCTTTTATACAAAATGATGTATTGGGTTACTGATGGAATGAATCATATAGAAAGTGGCCAAACAGCTTACAGATTTTTCTATTTACTTACTTTATTCCATCAGTTTATGATTTATTATAAATTGAGTATTCCACCATGGTGTGTTGCTTTAGTTTGTTTATCCAAGAGAATACATTCAATTTATGTACTAAGATTATTTAATGATTGTTTTACTACATTTTTTGTGATTTGTTCTTTCTTAGGGTTAATACGTGGTGGTACTTTAAAATCCAAATGGTTAAAGATAGGTGTCTGCACTTTAGTTTCAGTAGTTTACAGTTTTGCTGTTAGTATTAAGATGAATGCTTTATTATTTTTCCCAGGGGTTGCTGTTGGGATATATTATATTTGCGATGGTACTTTATTCTTATGCCTATATTCATTAATGTTAATGATTGGCTTACAAATAGTTGTTGGTTATCAATTTTTACAAGCTTTCTCATGGCAGTATTTAAACGGTGCTTTTAATTTTAGAAGACAATTCATGTACGAATGGAGCATTAATTGGCAATTTATCGGTGAAGAAGGATTCTTAAGTTCTTCATTTCAAAGAAGTTTACTTGTATCCCAAGTAATTATGTTATTATTTGTCTTTATTAGTAAATATCCACGTCTGATTAAACAAATTGCATTATCGATTATTCATCCTTTCTCTTCTACTGTTCATTTATCTACTAAGACATATTCTGAATTGATCCCATATCTTTTTATCATGAGTAATTTCATAGGTATAATATTTTCAAGATCATTACACTATCAATTCTTAACATGGTACCATTGGACTTTACCAATCTTAATTAGTTGGTCTGGATTACCAATCTATTTAGGTTCGATATGGTATATTGCACATGAATATTGTTGGAATTCATTCCCACCCAACCCAACTGCTAGTATCGCCTTAGTATCATTGAATGCTTTCTTATTAATCGTAGTATTGATAAGAAAGGGATGTCCTGTTAAAGAGCTAGAAGAAGAAGCAAGTTTACAAGAGAAGAAAAACCAATAGAGGATCTAGACAAGTTCTATTAAATTTCAATATATACATACATATTTACGTAAAACTAAGAGTTATATTATTTCCGAATTATAAACTTTAGTTTCATATAACCAAGTGTATATACTAGGTTCCAAAATTGAAACCCCAACTTATAAAATAAAACAGAAGTCTTAATGTAAAACTGAGGTGTTTCATCCATCTGTCAGTTTTAAAACAAACAAAGATGAAACGAAACAACAGCAACAACTTCCAAACTAGAATGAGATGAAATTTATAAGCAAATTAACTGTCGAAAAACATTACTTCGGTTGCAGATATCGTGCAGTGCGTGCACACCGGTGTACTCAGTAAACAAAAAGTTTTCCCATTGGGCCCTTCCTTCCTTCCTTCAACTTACTCGAGATTATTGTTCTCACAGCATGAATTAATGAAAAAAAGAAAGCATCACTTTTCAAATCCGTCACCGGTCGGGAAATGGCAAAAAACCCTAAGAACTCACTAAAGAAACAGCGAGACAGAGAGCGAAAGAATGAAATGAAGTGGAAGAAATGAAAGGAATCAGACCTTTTTTATTATTATTTAGATTATTTTTTTACCGATTATGTCAACAGGTGGGATAGGCAAAAGGATCAACGAAGTTCCCCCTCGACTTTAACTTCTTAATAAATAAATAAATTAATCTCTGTGATTAATGCAATACCTTAATTAAATAGTTACTACAAACAGCCTTGTATTTGTTATTGTCATATCTTTAAGGTACGCCATTTTTATTTATTTATTCATCCTTCGAGTAAGGCTTTTTTTTTGTCCTCCCACTTTTCATCATCTGGTACTCTAACTTTTTATTTATTTTTGGCTTGGTGAAATCATTACAACTTTTTCATATATTATAATCAACAAGATTCTATTTAGGGAAGAACTTTCTGAAAGTACTTAGAATACATATTAGTGGATGAAATCTATCATTACCATTCGAAAAGGAATAAAAGTTTTAAAACAGGCAAATATAGAAGTCATATAAACAAATAAGAGAACTCTCTCTCCATTGTAACATTTAATTTTCATTTTATTGATTTATCTATTATTATTTTTTTGTAGAAAAGTACAAAAATCATTATAACCTAACTAGAGGAAGGAATTAAAAGCTAGAACGAACCTTCTCACTCTCTTCTATTATTATTATTATTATTATCATCATTATTATAATATAGTTTTGCATCATTATGGATAATCGATTTGCATCTCAAGGGTCACAACAATCCCAAGGACAACAAATCCCACAAGGAGACGCTGGATCACCTGGAATATCTGGCCCTGGAAATTATCAACAATTTCAACAGCAACAACAATATCAAATTTCACAACAGATGGCTCAACGGATGGTCCAACAGCAGATGATAGCCCAGCAACAACACTTGCAACAGCAACAGCAACACTTGCAGCAACAGCAACAACAATCTCAACAGCAACAACCTCAACAGCAACAACCTCAACAGCAACAACATCCATTGCAACAACCTCCACATCCATTACAACAGCAACAACAGCAGCAACAGCAGCAGTTTCCTCAACATAGAATGCCTGGTAGTGGTAATGGCATGAATATTCCAAATAATGAACGGTCGTCGAGTAGAGCAAGTAATGATCCTCCTAATTCAACCCCTGCACATATAGAACAATTAAACAATCAAAAGAAGCTATTAAATACTTATATTCAAGATTTCCTATTAAAATCAAATTTAAAGAAGTCTGCCGAGTCATTTAGCAAAGAAGCAGAAATGGATCCTCAAGGTCGTCTCTCAAAGAATGATCGTGCTTCTTCAATTTCTCCTGATATGAATAATGCATCATTTAAACCATTGTATGATACGAGACAAGGCTTCTTGTATGAATGGTGGCAGTTGTTTTGGGATCTATTTAATATTAAATCTAATAGAGACGGTTCTGAAATTGCGCAAATTTATTATCAAATTATTAATAGTCAACGACAAGTAGAACAAATTCAAAGAAATATCGCTATTCAAGCTGCAAAAACTCAATATATTGCAGAGAGAAGAGGTGAATATCGGAATGAAAGTTTAGAACCTATGGAATTGGCACAATTATTGTCTCGTCAACCTATCTTAACTAATGGAATACCTTATCCACGATCGATGAATTCACCTGTATCTAATGCTCAATATATGATGCAACAACCACAACCACAACCACAACCACAACAGCAACAACCTCAACAACCTCAACAACCTCAACAACCTCAACAACTGCAACAACCGCAACAACCACAACAACCGCAACAACCACAACATCCATTGCAACAACCACAGGGCCAACCTGATAGTAATGTCCCAAATGACCATATCCCTTCACGGACACCTCAATCAATGAGACCACAAATGCATGGCTCTACCACAAGCGTGAATACAATGAATAATAACGGATCACCTAACTCCAGTATCAGTAGTGCACAACAGAAGAAACAGTTATTACAACAACAGCAACAAATACAACATCAACAATTGTTACTTCAACAACAACAGCATATAGCCCAACAAAGACACCAAAGTCAACAAGCTTCGTACCATGCTAGACATTCTGCTCAACCCAACCCATACCCAATGAATCAACAAGGTTACGATTTGACTATGGGAGGCCAACCTAATGCAGTATATGGTGCACCATCTATAAATAATAACAATTCTATGGAAATGATGCAACAAATGGGTCATTCTGATGCTAATCAAATGAATCAACAAAACAATATCGGTTCTGACAATAGTAAACAACTAAATGGAACAACACAGAGAGGAAGAAATAATAGGAACAAACAGGACATAGCGGCTGTCGAGAACAGCAAACAATCCATGAGTAATCAACCAACACCAGGATACGTGAACCAATATTCTAACGATAATAGAATTGCTAGTATGCCTAATGAAGGTAAGAGTGCCACTTTTGTGAAAAATAATGGTGCTACTAAAAGAAAACCCTCAACTAATAAAGATAAAGCCAAGACTACGAGACAACCTGCCAAAAAGAAACGGTCCACAAATTCTAATACAAACAACAACAATGGTAATAAACCAGGCACAAGTTTGGTAAGTACACCTGTGGAGTCTAAAGGTACGCCTAATTTCACTTTCGCAGACAACAAAAATCTTCATAACAATACACCTGGTGCAATGAAAAAAATTGGGAAGAGAAGTCAATCAACTACTCAATTAATGACGGAATTATCGGACCCCAATTCTCCTCGAATCACTACTGGTCAAGTATCTACTTCTACGGAATCAGCAATGAATAAAAATGATATGCTACCTCCAAATGGAGTTTCTCCACATGTTATTTATTCACCACAATATAAAGTAATGGCAACGCAAACTATGAGTGCGAAGAATCAAACCTTTGATTCAAATGTTCAAGATAAGGTACCTGCTACAAATAATCAGGGACAAAGAAGAAGAAAATCTACAACGTCGTTGACTAATAAGATAGGCCTTACTTCGTCCTCTAGCACAAATAATAACACATCATGGGAATCATCAGCTTCTGCACCTAAAACAGTAAAGAATGCCATCTTTTCGACTTCTGAACCTGTTACACCTCTTTATTCAACAACTGTACCAGTTGGTGGAAATTCTGCTAAGCAACAAAGTTCTTTATTATCAACCGTAGAAGAACAAAGTGTATATCCTAACAGGAAAGATAGCAATTCAAACAAAAGTGATAATAATAATAATAATAATAATAAAACAAAATCAGAGAAATCACAATCATCAACTACAAAGTATGGAAAGAAAAAAAGTCAAAGATCTAATAAAAATACAAAACAAGGGGATGCTGGCCATCGCACAAATGTAAATAGACCAGCAATGAAAGCTGATAGTGATCCATCTTTGTCTGGTCAAGCTTCTAATTCCGATGACAGTAATAATCTAAAAAGTGAAAAGATTGATAATAAAATTTATTTTGAGAGTAATTCTACCACTAATCATGGTAATAATCACAATATAGATGATACTGCTTCGAATTACATGTTCGGAAATGATATACAAGATGATGATATGTTATTTATGAACACAATAATGGATAATGATAAAGATCATTTTGGTATGGACATAAACATGAACATGGGTATGGGCGTTGATATGGAAATGAACGGCGGTGATATAGTGGTAAAAGATTTAGATACTGAAGGTCAACAAGTTCATTCAAACAAGGGAGACTCTGACAAACATCCAGACGCTTCTAATAATGTGGGAGCAGAACAAGATTTTCCGTTTAACAATTGGTCATAGTACAAAATAAGAAAAAAAAAAGTGACTTTACATATTGCATCAGCTCTCTATTGAGATTTAAAATTCGAAATAGAACCAAGAGCCAACTTTTATAGTTTTAATAGTTTTTATTTTTTTTTAAATATTCAAAATATTTTTTCCATAGTTTTGAGATAAAAATGATAAAAAAAGGTATGTTAATTAATCATTGCACTCTTAATATGACTTATTTAATAGTATTTACTTGCATATTTACTTTGAATCTTAAGCAAGAGAAAGAGAGAACTTTAACCTGATTTCATTATTTTGGTTTTTCGCGAAAGTTTTCAATCTTTGCGGTGAAAAAAATTTTTGAATTAAAAAGTTCAACTTTTTTCTCTCTTTGCCGGCAAAGTTTGGTAAATGAATTGATCTATATCTGATATTGAACTTCTTAGGTCGGTTATTTTATTAAAAATTATATTTATATTAACATAGCATACTACAAAAGGATAGTTTTAGAATAATTTAGCATCTCATATAATCTATGAATGTTTAGGAGGATTAGTGTGTCGTAAATTTAATCACATCACCTTTTCTTTCTGTTTCTCTCTCTATTTTAATTGGTTGATTATTTTCAATCATACATTACGTTTTACAACATATCAGACCAGTGTACTATAAATAAAGAAGAAGAAACAACACAGTCTTTCATTCATTAGTACTAGGATTCTGAATTCATCATTTTGGTATCACTTGAATTTTAACTATTGTCATATTTTATTTTTTCTTTCATCAATAAATCGTTAGATCATGCCTGGGAAAATCATTGCTGTTCCATTCTTAGATCAAATAGAGGATATCGAAAATTGTTTGAAAAATAATAAAAACGTTAAAAACTCGACAAGTACCACTTTTTCGTATTCAAATAGTAATAAAAACAATAACAATAACCATAATAACAACAATAATAACAATAGTAACAACAACAGTACTAATAATAGTTACAATAATTATAATTACAACAACAGTTATTATTACAATAAAGGAAATAATGGATACTATAAAAAATCTATGATAAATGGAAACAAAAATTTCTCTACTCAGGATAATAATGGGAATTACGATAGTTATAATAGGAATTTTGATTATATGAGATATAATTCTAGAAAAAATAATAATAATAATAATAATAATAATATCAATAATAATAATAATAATAATAATAATAATAATTCATCATACCCCTACAACAACCATTTTGCAACACATATCTCTCAAGATAGTTCTAATAATGATCTAACTACAAAAGCATATCCTATTTTTCAAAAGAATGGGAAAAATACAAATTTCAATCAAACTGTTGCAGAGCAATTAAAAAAAACTTATCCTCAAATTTATCAAAATACACATTCTGCTATCTATCCTAATGACCAAACTTACGGACAGACTGATTTTGCACTAAACCAGGTAACTAATAACCTAGGTACATTACAGTTGCCAGATAATTCTGTCCAAAGTAAATATTCAAATCAAGGACAGTTAGGTGGTAACAAATATATTGAAAGTCACTTGCATTCTAATTACCAAAACGCATCTGACCTAGATATGCTGATGCCTCACTCTGCTCATGCTACCAATGCAAACAATAACAACACCGGTAATATTAGTAACGAGGATAATAGCATGGCCCCATTCAAAGCTTATATACCATCCGAATTATTAGATTCATCGAATGGCACGTTTTCTACTAATGATGGAATCAACATGAATTTAGATCCTAATGGTTCAAATATTCACAGCTCTTTTGTGGAACAATCGCAAGGTACATTACTAAGTCCTTCATTAGGAACCAGTGGTATGAATTCAACACCTTCGAACATTAATGATAATGCGTTGAAGTTTACTTCTTCACCATTTAACAGCAATAATGTTGCTATCAACAATATACAATCTCCAGGAACTCAGCAACCTCAGCAACCTGATTTATCTTCTATCGGATGGGGTTCTAATCAAATGGACATTCAATCATCAATGCCAGGGAGATCTTCTCTTAATACCTCCAGTAATAGCAACAGTGGTATGTTTGGTATCTGGAATAACGATATGAGTGTCTGGAGTTAACCAAACAGTAGCAAACATAATAACTACATCGGAATTGCTATTCATCTGCAATTTAAGATGAATGGATACCGCATAATTTTGCCTATTTCTCATATTTTTTTTATCTATTTATTTATTTTAGGGTATATTACGTCAACACTGGATACAGGTACATAATTATATAATCATCACATTTTAATGAAATTATCGTCATTGTTAATTTGTTATATTCATCTCCTATATTAATTGTAACTACAACGAAGAAGGGAGGTTTATCGTAACAATTAAAAAAAATAAGAATATTGAATTATTACATTATTTACATATATTTAAAAAGTTCATTTAATATCTAATACTTTTTTGAACATTGTTTCCAATTCCTGTGCTTGAATTTTACCTTGGTATTTCCTCATACCTAATCCAACCAAGTATTTGATTGAGTTTTTCTTTTTACCGGATTTAATACTTTCAATCATTTTTGGGTTATTTAAGTCCTTAATAATTTCCTTACATCCATCCTCTAAAACAGCATAATCAATTTTTTTTGTAACTTCGAGATCGTATTTTTTAATTAAAGTGACAAAGTTGGTATCAATTGATTTGTTACAACCTTCCAGTTTATACTCTTCTAAAATATGGAAAAGCAATTGCTTTGCATTGGAATTCGAGATCACTCCACTATGAACAATGTTTAAAAACTCAGCCAACTTCCCTGGTGATAACATGTCTCTTGAAACGTGGTTTAAAGAAATTTCCAATTTTTTTAAATTACCCAACAATTCATGTAATATCCAGCTCACAACAATTTTAGGGTCACCGTTTTTATTATCCTCCATAGAGTTTGTATATAATTTGAAAGTATCAACATAATAAGTTCGTAATTCTTCATTGTTGTATAATTCATTAAACTCATTCTGAATAGTCAGTATCTTGGCATCTTTTTTTGACAAGTTGTAAGGCTCTGACATTAATTCTCGTATACATTCATCTGCATCTTTTAAAAGTGTCTTTGCAACCTCACATAATACATCAGCATCCAAAGATATCGGAGGTAATTCAGGATCAGCCATATATCTATAATCCATCGTAGATTCCTTTGATCTTAAGACAGTCGTTTTAGATCCATCCCAACCTCTAGTTTCGACAGCCTGGGTCGCAATTAAACTATTATTCTTCAATACGTTCACTTGTCTCTTATATTCATAATTAATGGCATTAACAATTGACGAGGTATTAGGAAGATTCTTCAGTTCAACTCTAGGATGTTCATTCACTGACACGTTTACATCAATACGAATAGAACCAGCTTCTAAATCACCCGTTGAAATTTTCAGTTGCCTAACAAGATTTTGATATTTTTTAATAAACGCTTTCACTTGTAATGTATCATGGAAATCTGGTTCGGTAACAAGTTCTATAAGTGGTACATTGGACCTATTAAAATCTATTAATGTTTCTTCATCTGAGTTCTGTTGCAATGATTGATGATATATAGAACGTGCAGTATCCTGCTCTATTTGTAGTTGAGTTATTCTAATTTCCTTTGAAGGTTCATTTATTTCGTCAAACTCCTTAGATAACGTTAAATAACCACCCTTCGAGAAAGGGTGATAGTGTTGGGTAATTTGATATCCTTGAGGCTGATCCCCATAAAAATAATGTTTTCTATCGAATTGAGATGCGAGATTAACAGTACTTTTCAATGATAATGCCAGCTTTAGTGCAAATAAAACTGCTTCGTAGTTTAGTATCGGCTGAGTACCAGGTAAAGCAATATCAAAGTAACTAGTATTTACATTTGGTTTCGATATTGACTCAAAGGGATTATTTATAGATCCTGAAAAAAGTTTGTTCGTTGTACTTAGTTGTGTATGAATTTCTAAGCCACATGTCAATTCGAAATCTTTTATAGGTTTCACATTGGAGAGTTTCCTTTTGATTGGAGGGAATCCAAGTGACCGAAATTTCAACATTGCCCTTAAATTGTGACTACCAAACCTTCCCTGCCAAAAAACACAACAACAAAAAAGCACTAAGAATAGATATATCGCACCTAATTCAGTCTAGTTCAATATAACACTGACGTTTATTTTATGTATGTAAATTGTACAGCCTTAGGTATTTGATGATACAATTTATTCCCTGTTCATTTCATTTCACTTTATCGTATATTCTTTATTTAGGAAGAGTATCGCTTTTAACGAATCCGCCTCGAAAAGTTACTTTGTTATCATTGCCGTAATTAGTTTTTTATTATATTTTTTTTTTTTCGAAATAGCTAAAAAACATATTGTAACTCATTTTGGAACACCATCGATGTGTTGATTTGTATAAGTGGAACAATTACACAGTGAACTAAATCATTCAGCTTGATTGGAATCATTAACAAAAAGAATTGACAAGCAATTATTTACTGTTCTAGAGATTTACATTTTTGGAAACGGAACATTCTTTGTTTATCCTGAATCCTTCTTTGCAATATAAAATAAAATCATGTTCTCAACTCCGCTGAAAAGTAGAGTAGATTATAGTGATAACACATTTGTTGGTTCAAATACATTTTCAAACACAAATAGCAATGCTGTAAATACCAACAGAGTCAGTGGTATGGGGAATGGAATTTCCAATATGAACGGGAACAATTTGATAAACGCAGGCACTAGGACAATCAACAACAATCATAACAGTGCTATGACATCATTTGCAAGTGCAACAAGTCCAATTGGTAATTCTACATATATGCAACCAGGTTTATCACCCAATAACGATAATATAAGATTGACGGGCTTAGGAACTAAGAAACCCCTGGAATTAGCTAGTGAATATATTGACAATTTAGAACGTCGTGATTCTAACTCACCTATTCTGGATGAAAGGTCGTACTATAATAATGGCGTGAACTATAACTTCGCTAGAGATGTCGGTGGATTAGGTGCATTTACACCATTTGAACGTCAATCTGTTATCAATATTCCAGATGTGTTATTACAAGAAGCTTGCAAGACTGAAATTAAGAGTGATATGGGTATCTTTCCCGAATTGAATAGATGTTGGATCACTATTGATAACAAGTTGATATTATGGAATATTGATTCTAACAACGACTTCCAGTCAATCGAAGAAATCAAACACACTATATTGAATGTAAAATTAGTTAAACCCAAACCAAATACATTTGTTAACCACATAAACTATTTGTTATTGATATCTACCCCTTTTGATATGTACATCCTGGCACTATCCTATAACAATGTATCTAACGACATAACCGTTTACAATACAGGATTATCGGTATCAATAAGTGGAATGGGTTCATTAGAGATCGTATCATGTGAGAAGACAGGCCAAATTTTTTTCGCTAGTACAACTAATGATTTGAACATTTGGGAGTTACAATACACTGGCTCAGATGACTGGTTCAATAGTAAATGTAATAAAGTATGCCTAACACAATCATCGTGGTCAAGTTTACTTCCAACAAATGTCTTGAATAAGTTACCAGGTAGTGAATTAGTTCAATCGTTTTTTGAAGAAGATTCTAAATACGCACAAGAAACAATTATTCAGCTTACAGTTGACCAATCAAGAAACATCGTTTACTCTTTATCTTCTAAATCAACCATAAGAGCTTACTTGATAAAAGATAAGTCACTAGAGGGCCCTATGGTTGTTGGTCCCTCATACATAAGTAGAATAATTGGTACCACAACTGCAAGAGCTGCTGCAATCTTGGGGAAAAAATACTTGAAAATTTGCAAGATCATCTCAGTGTCTCAACAAGAAAACAATAACTTATTTTTGGTTGCATTAACTATTGGTGGTGTCCGTTTGTATTTCAACGGATCAGTGGGTAGAAATTCAATCGAGGCTCTGAGATTAGAGTCTATTAAATTTCCACCAAGTTCTGTTACTCCTGAGGCAATGCAACAGGAACTTCAACAGCAACAATTAGAACAGCAGAAGAGGAACATACCATTCTACTCAAGTTTGACCTACTCTGAATCGATATTACTAAAGCTACAAAAGAAATCGTCTGTGCTATTGGAAACTACTGATTCGAGTACAATCATCTCACCAGGTATTTTCTTTTCTTCTTTGATAAAATCTACCCAACCAGCTCAACCTGTTGATCAGAAATTACCGCCAACTACTTCAACTGCTACTACTACTGTACAAACTCCAGGTCAAAAAATCAAAGCAACAATACAGGCTAGAAAAGCGAATATTGAAGAAAAATCCAATGCTCAAAATTTACCTGTGAATCATCGTCTGTTTGTCAGTGTTCCTGATTATGGTATTTTGAAAAATCATGGAAAGTACGTCGAAAATGCAACATTCCTAGATACTACAAGCCCTGTTAAACAAATTGTTGCCCTTACTCCAACATTCAATGCTACTACAAAACCAGGTGGTTATGCTAATGAATATGCAACCCAGTATAGTGCTGATGATTTAAAGGTTGCTGTACTAACCAAGACAGCCATTGAAATTTATAGGTATCGTACCCCTGATGAAGTATTTGAATCTTTGATTGATAATCCTTTGCCATTCGTTTTGAATAATGGTCTATCCGAAGCCTGTTCCAGTGCATTATATGTTACATGCAAATTCAACAAGTCTGAATTAATCAGATCCAAAGCGTTAACTTTCCTAACTGTTGGTATTCCTGGTGTGATAGATATTAAACCTTCATATAACCGCTACTCTGCATCTACTGTTACTTCGCTATTATCCAAACCATCTTTAACTACTGCAACTCAAAAGGCAGTGAATAGCATCACATCAACGAATACAAACTTTAACCTTGATGATGTTGTCTTATCCCCAAGATTCTATGGTATTGCCATGCTTATTTCAAGACTATTCCGTGACATATGGAGTAAAAATATTTTTGTACCTGATGCTAATGCCAAATTTAACAAAATGAATACATTAATCCCAGAATCTCTTCAAACCGGAAACTTTATCAATAGTGTATCAATTACAAAAATGGATATTGAATATTATTTGTCTTCAATCTTAATCCTGAACGAATTTTTCTCTAATTATGGCGATTCTATTACTCAAGTAATTGCCCCTTCTTTGCCAACTGAAAGTTCTAAAAACAAATATGATGAGGTTGCTAATCAAGCAGAAAATATTGCTGTCAACTCATTGATCAAGCTGGTTCACTCTATGAAGGAGGCACTATCGTTTTTGAATGTCCTATACGAAGAAAGCGAGATTGAAGGTTACGAACACCAATACCTTGCATTTAAGGATATCATGAAGTTTTTAAAAGTTGACATACAAATTAGATTATCCAAGCTTACTTTTAAGGACTTGTTTGCCCCTAATGAAAATTCTAAAAGTTTAATTAGAGAAATACTTCTATCTGTAATAAATAGAAATATTTCAAGAGGTGCCTCTATTGAATTTGCTGCTACAACTTTACAGGAACGATGTGGTTCTTTCTGCTCCAGTAGTGATATCCTAAGTTTTAGAGCTATGGAACACTTAAAGAAGGCTAAAGAAATCGGCTTAGGTGATTATGATACTGTTTGCTATCATCTTGATCATGCAATTAAATTATTTGAAAAAATAGTTGATGACTTAGCTTTCGATAAGTTAAAGGAAGCCGTGTTGGTAATGCTAAGTCTAAACTACTTCCCTAAGACTATTGAATTCTTATTAAATATTGCTAACCTCATAGATAGGAACAAGCTTGCTTATCAATATGTTGCGAATGGATGCGCTATAAACGATCAAAGAAAGGAATACTATGATAAACGTATGATGATCTATGATTTTATTTCAGAAGTTTTAGTTAAAGTCGACGAAGTCGCTTCGAAGAAGAGTACCGATATTAATGGTTTAAATATGGTGTGCGGAGATGCTAACACATTGAAGGATCAAAGTTACGCAATTGCCTTTAATTATAATGACAAATTATTCCACTATCACATGTACGACTGGTTAGTATCGCAAGATCAAGCTGATAAATTGCTGGATTTAGATACTGCATTTATTCAACTTTACTTGGAAGAAAAATCAAAGGATTCCTTAAAAATATCAAATCTGTATTGGGTATACCAATCAAGAAAATCTCAATTCTATAAAGCTGCTGAAATTCTTTACTCCTTGGCGGTATCTAATTTTGATATCATTTTAAGAGACAGAATTGAATGCTTATCTCGTGCTAATGGTTTCTGCAACGGTGTTTGCCCTCCAAACCAAAAACAAAGCATGGTTCAATTAACTGGTATAATTCAAGAATTGTTTGATATTGCTGCTGTTCAAGATGATTTAATTAATCTTATCAATACAGATAATAGAGTTGAATCTGAAACTAAACAGAAGTTGATTAAGGAGTTAAACAATAAAGTTTTACCGGTAAGTGATCTGTTTAATGATTACGCAATCCCATTAGGATACCATGAAGTGGCATTGAATATATTTAAAGTTTCAGATTTCCGTAACGAAGAAGAAATAATGGCAACATGGAATGAGTTATTTGAATCTGTAAAGAAAGAATTACAGTCTACTAATAAGATTGAAGATTCTTTGAATTTTATCAATTTATTATCTAATATTGTAATCAAGATTGGGAGAACTGTTCACACATCTGAATATGTCTTTCCAATAGCGGAATTATTTCCTATCATTTTGCATTTATTCGAAGAATCTCTACCAAAGGAACATATTAAAGCTGGTATTATTGCTTCTATATTCATTTCATCGAATGTTTCGTATAACAAACTGTATCATGTATTAAGAAGTCTCCTAGAAACATTAGACTCCAGGGATGATGGATTAAATAGAGAGATGGGATGGTTAATTAAAGAATGGTATCAACACGATAGAAAATTGAGAGACGTTATCACGTTTGATGAAGTATCACAGTTAGATGAATATAGCATAGAAACGGATCCAATCGAAAATTACACAAAGAAAAGTGGTAATAATATCTGAATGAAATCATTACATATGCTGGAGAAAAATTATCATGATAGTATCTTAATTCATAATTTGTATAATAAATAAAAGTCATAATATATTTAAATGTTTCGTTTTGTATTATAATTGTATCCGGTTATAGGACATGTAGAAGTAATTGGGCAAAAAAAAAAGATAGCAAATTTATTGTAGTGTGTTATATCGAACTATATATATTGTTATATAAAATTGGTTGTGCCACAACCTTAGGTACCCAAACTAAATTATTATTATATATATATATATATAAAGTCATTTAATTTATTCTTGTTATTGTTGTCCAAATGTATTTTCACCTGAATATGTAATATATAAAAACCCATCTTTGTCCTTATTCTCTTGATATACAGCTGACATTAGTGCAGCTGTAGGTGGAAGAGTATCATTTACAAAGATAAATATTGCCTTTTCTGGTGGAAGCATTATCCTCTTCCTTATGACGTATACGAATTGTCCTACAGTTAAATCTGCGGGTACTAGATATTTTCGTTTGTCAATCTCTGGTATGTCTGATTTTTCAGCTTTTTCACAGATCACCGGTATTCTATTCTGAAATCTGTTTAATATCCTCTCTGATTCAGTCTTTCTCTTTTCGAATGGATATTCTGATTTAAATGTCGATTTCATTGTGAGATGGGATAATATATATATATATATATATATATATATTTTTTCTCCTCTAAAAGTATCTTGTATTGTTTTGTGTAGTATCTATTTTCTGTCTCTCTTAGTACTATGTTAATTTTATGTTAGTTAGTCTTATCGTAAACTACCCTGTCTTTACCATTTGTTAATATATCAAGTTATCAGCTTCCTCTTGCTCTTTAGCATTGTCATTTATATATTAAAAGAAAACGGGAAAATGTAAAAGAAAGAGGAGTTCAGCGATGGACGCCCCTAAAAAGATAGTCATTTAAGAGAGGCAAAAAAACAGATTTTAAGAAGTTATTTTATTGATCTTGTTATGTAGCTAAGTGGGGGAGGAGAAGGGAGAGGGGCAGAGGGGAAGAGGTTTCAGTTAACTTAGTTTATGAATTTATTTGATGTTTATAAAGTGATATAATATGGATCTATGAATATCTGTGTACATAAGCAAGAATAATTTTATGTGAACTTTGATTTGGCACGCAGGATATGTCCGTACTTATACAAAACAAATGGAACCACAGATAATGCGAGGGCTATAAATCCAACAATGGTAGAACCCCAGCCAACCGGGTATCCATCAATGGCCAGGTTGTCGTACATGGCTCTACCAAATAATGGGAAAGAACAAGCGAACCCTGCCCTAAATAAACCATTTCCCGCAAAGACAGATGCAACATACTTTGGGAAACTAATGGCCAAATATGCAAAAGTAACTTGAAATAAATTCCAGCAACATATAACAAATAATACTTGAGCGATGATGGGAACAATCCAATGGGTACTAGCTGCCCATCCGAATAGGAATAAAGATGCTGGGAAGGCCCAAAATACAAATAGTAAGATGACTAACAAATCTTCTGGTACAAAAGACTTATTTTCAAACTTTTTCTTTAGATATTTCATTTGGAAAATACCTAAAATCATAAAAGCCATAAAGCAACCAACACAAAACCCCAGATAGGATAAACCAAGTTCAATTAATGTAAAATGATAAACATTTATAAATACTATTGGGAATGATTCAAAAAATAAATAAAAAGCACCATAAGCTATACCAGAGTATAAATCAAATGCTAGAATAATTGGCTCCCTAGCGATCATTTTGAATGGCCTGACTAAAGTATTCTTTATTATTGTGTTAATTTCCATTTGTTCATCTTCTTTGTCATGAATAGAATAAAATCTGTCATCGCCAGTTTGTTTCCTAATTCTACGTGCTCTTCTTGAAAGAATTGTCTTGTGTGAAGTTTCCTGGAAGAAGAAAAATATAAAGATTAGAGTGAATGCAGACAAAAAAACCAAAAGCCAAAAGATCCAACGCCAACCTTTAGCAACTACCATTGAAGCACCTAATAATGGACCAATAATTGGAGCCACCATTGTACCAACGGACCATATACCAATGTATACACTCATATCTTCTGGGGCAATGATGTCACCAATAGAAGCACCACCAGTTGCTAATGGAGGTGAACATAATATACCAGTTATAAATCTCATAACAATCATTCCACCAATACTATGAACTGTGGAAATCCCAATATTGAAGACAAAAAATAGTAAAAATGTAATAAAGTAAATTGGTAGACGTCCAATTCTCGATAGTTCGGATAAAGGTGAGAAAATTAGAGGGCCAATACCATAACCTAAAATATAAAGGGAAAGATTTAAAGTTGCTGTAACATGCCCTACATTAAATTCATTTCTAATTCCATTTTCACCAGGAGTATAAATTGATGAACCCATATAATTGACACATGTAAGTAACATAATTTGAACCATTGTTAGAATCTTTCTTGTGGAAGACCAATTCATCGGAAACTCTGGATCGTTTGGACCCCTCCAAGTCACCAAGAATGGATCAAATTTTTCATTCTTTTCAGTAAGATTGGTATCAACTTTGTCAATAGAAATATTGACATTATCCCGTTCTGCAGAGTCAAAACTCTCGTTATCTGTAGTATTAGATCCTAGATTGTCATTTTCTTTTGGGATGTTATGTAATTCAGGAATGTTCACTAACTTTAGTAGCTCTAATACGTCAACAAACGTCGTATTTTTGAAATATTTTAGTGACATTTATTCTATAAAGTGATTTGTTATTTAATTCTCGTTTATTTGTAGATGCTTTGTGGTCTTCTTTTTTTTGATTTCTGGACATTTTATTTTAACTATTCAAATATGTCCAATATTTATAGGTATTGAAAATTATCGTAGATTAATTAATTCTTATGGCATTACTCATCATTTTTATCACAATCATCCCTCTGTTGTGATCTATCATTATTAGGACTGGTTGACAAGAATTCATCGAAACCTTAATAAGATTAATTATATCCATGTGTCAGCCGTAGAAATAGTAATTATGGCAATTGCTTCAAATGCGACACTGGCGGATTTTGGACGGACAAAAAATCGTCTGTGTGGGTTTTTCTGTGAAAAATATTCTGTTCTTCCTTTTCTTTTCGTATCTCCTTGCTATATCCGTCTCTGATATTAGTTACTATTTGCAGTAATTATATTGATTTATAATTACTAGAAAGCTATTTGAAGCCAGTCATTGGATTCTTTTCTTCTTGTGAAAATATTTAATCTTTACAACAGCTACTATTGTTCGATAAATTTGTTGTACTGAGAATATTATATGAAAAAAAAATGGGGAACAGTTGTTTCAGAGAAGTATAGATTTGGATCATAAGGGCTTGTACTAGTATTATTCACACAGGGTACTATAATTCTTGGGCAATTACAAATTAACTATAAACATAATTATTTTTAGATGTCAAAGATAAATTAAGTAAATATGTTAATTTATAATATTAGATTACAATTTATTTATTTTTTATAATTATTTATTTTGTGTTTTTCATCATTTACAATCTATATATTTTTAGCTTGAAGATTGTGTCATTGATAGATTGTTCTTCGTCAGCAATAGAATCGGATCTGGAAGAATCGAATTTGGAAATTTCAGATCTACAAGTCTTAGATACCATAGCGTTATGCTCATTTAGAACCTTTTCGAAGTTCATTGAATCTTTAACTAGATCATATTGCACTAGAACATCATCGGTGGCCTCTAGACCAGCCTTCTTTCTCAATTTTTGAATTCTATTAATAATTTCTCTTGCTAAACCTTCAGTCTTTAGTTCATCGTACACGTTAGTATCTAGAATGATCAAGACATCGTTGTCAGTTCTAGTTTCTCTACCACTTTGAATAGCAGATTCTGGTAGATCTCTGATAACATTCAAATCACCCATAACAAGATCAATTCCATCAACAGTTAGCTTACCAGTAGCCATGTAAGTCTTGACGTCATCGGAGGAGACCTTTGGTAAACCGACCTTTACCTTCTTGGCATCACCCTTCAACTTCTTACCTAAAACAGGCCAGTCGGCAACAGCTTTGTATTCAACATTATAAGCTTCTTCATCATCAGTGATGATAACGTCTCTGACATTCAATTCTTCAATGACATAAGCCTTTAGAGCTTCGACGTCCTTCAAGTAATCCTTGTCACTATGTAGAATGACTAGAGTCTTTAATGGGGTCTTCAAAGATATCATCTTCTTTTCTCTAACGTTTCTACCTAATTCAATGACAGATTGCATTCTTGCGACAGCCTTTTCAATAGCTTCATCGAATAGTTCCTCTCTTACAACAGGGTAAGACAAGAAATGGACAGATCTACCATCTTCACCAAATCTTGCTAATACTTCATCAGGAATGTAGGCCTTCAATTGTAAGTAGATGGAATCAGCCAAGAACGGAGTAAATGGAGCCATAGCACGAACAAAAGTAAATAGAGCTTCAAATAGAGAGTTTAGAGCCTTGACACAATCCTCAACACCATTTTCACCCTTTAAACGACGACGGTTGAATCTGATGTACCAGTTAGTCAATTGGTCAATGAAATTCAATAGTTTTGGAACAACGGTATATAGTTGATATTGACCCATCTCTTCGTGAATTTCTTGAACCAATGATTGCATGGAGGCAAGAATCCATTTGTCCATAACATTTTCACCAGTTAAATCTGGGTTGTATTTGAAGTCGATGTTTGAGGTCTTTTTCAATAGAGCAATTTGTCCATCCAGAAATTTGAAGGAATTGTACCATGGTAACAAGACTTTTGAGACAACTTCCTTGACACCTTCTTCTTTGAACTTCAGACTTTCAGCTTTCAATACTGGGGAGTTGATTAAGTATAATCTTAGGGCATCGGCACCATACTTCTCCAAAACAATGTTAGGATCTGGGTAGTTCTTTAGGGATTTGGACATCTTTCTACCATCAGAAGCTAGAACAATACCAGAGACGATAACATTTTGGTATGGAACTTGACCGAACAAATGAGTACCCAAGACGGATAAAGTGTAGAACCAACCTCTAGTTTGGTCTAAACCTTCGGAAATGAAGTTGGCTGGGTTTCTTTGTTTAAATAAGTCTTTGTTTTCAAATGGATAATGTTGAGAAGCGTATGGCATAGAACCGGATTCGAACCAACAGTCGAAGACTTCTTCAATTCTCTTTAAGTCACCCTTACCTTGCTTAGATGGGATGGTGATGTTATCAATGGTATCACGATGTAGATCGGTAATACCCTTAACACCAGATAATTCTTCTAATTCTTGAACAGAACCAACACAAACAATTTCCTTGTAATCTTCAGAGACCCACAATGGAATTGGAGTACCCCAGTATCTGTTTCTAGAGACATTCCAATCACGAGCGTTAGCAATCCAGTTAGTGAATCTTTTTTCTTTAATACTGTTTGGAACCCAGTGAGATTGTTGAACGGATTCCAAAAGTTGTGGAACAATGTTCTTAACACGGATGAACCAAGCTGGAACAGTTCTGTAAAGTAGCGGTGTATCAGATCTCCAACAGAATGGGTAAGAATGGCGAATTTGAGTAGCGTACAGCATGTTACCTGTTTCAGTCAAGTGTTTGATAATCAACTTATCAGCATCCTTGACATAGACACCAGCATAATCAGAAACTTCTGGTGTGAACTTACCTAAGTCATCAATTGGGTTAGGGAAACTAGAGTCTTCGTCAATGATATGGTTGGATAAACAAACGTTGTAATCCTCTTCACCAAACGCTGGAGCGTTATGGACAATACCAGTACCAGAATCAGCACTGACATAGTTATCAGAAATGACCCTGAATGCGGTTTCCTTAAATTCTTCAGCGAAGTAAGGGAACAATGGCTTATATTTCAAACCAACTAAGTCCTTACCTTGAATCTTTTCAACAACCTTGTATTTGGCATCCTTTGGCTTCTTGTATAGCGATTTGATCAAAGCTTCTAAAAGAATGTAGTAACAGTCCTTGGTTTCATCGTAAATCTTAACGTACTCAAATTCAGCGTTGACACAAAGAGCCATGTTAGATGGTAAAGTCCATGGGGTAGTAGTCCAAGCAACCAATTTGGTCTTTTCTTGACCGATAACGTCGAAACCAATGGTGACAGCTGGATCATTAACATCCTTATAGTTTTGTTGAGCCTCGAAGTTACTCAATGGAGTAGTTAGACCGGTAGAGTAAGGCATGACTCTGTGACCACGGTAGACTTGATCCTTTTCAAACAGTTCCTTGAAAGCCCACCATTCAGATTCCATGAAAGAAGGGTACATGGTCTTATAATCATTATCGAAGTCAATCCAACGACCTAGACGACCGATGGTCTTTCTCCAGTCGGCGGCGTAAGTCATAACAATAGCTCTACATTCGTCGTTATAATTCTTTAGACCAAATTTGAAGACATCGTCCTTACCCTTGATGTTCAACTTCTTGTCAATGATATGTTCAATTGGAACACCATGAGTATCCCAACCGAATCTTCTCTCAACGTGATGACCGGTCATGGTTGCATATCTTGGAACAATATCCTTCACGGTAGAGGCTAAGATATGACCGTAATGAGGGGTACCTGTGGCAAATGGAGGGCCATCATAAAAGGAAAATTCTGGCTTACCTTCGGTTAATTTCAAAGAAGTGTGGAAGGCATCGATTTCGTCCCATAAGGCAAGAACTTTTTCTTCTTCCTTTGAGAAGGAAAAATGAGAAGAACTTTCAGACATAATTTACGTTTGTATGTTTTTTGAAGAGTCTTTCTTTATATGTCTATTCTATTAAGAATAAAAAAAATTACAAAAATAAAACAAGTTTATCTTATATAATATATGTGTAAGTATGAGTTATCGATGACACTTCGTTAATAAAAATTTCATGACAAATTTGTCTCTCTTGCTCTCTCGGTGTATGAATTTTTTTGTTCAAAAAAATCAGTCATTTCTGCGTTGTCTTGATCTGCCACGGTTTATTTTGTTGCTTAAACTGAAAAGTTTTTGAGGAAATAAAAATGATTGGCAATGAAAGAATGATTAATTGAAGATTCAGTAAAAGTATATAAGGCAGAGGTGTTACTTTCTATATATTATGTTGAATGATTTGATAGATTTCAATATTACGAAATATAACTGACGTGATGGGATTATTTACGTGAAAATTATGTGTTATCTTGCCAACAGCGGAAGAAAAATTGGGTTACGCTCTTGTGCAGTCTTGTGAGATGTTTAAATTACCTTGTGTATGCGCTTTATAATTGTCTTTTATGTAAGATATCTAGTAATTATAGCACACTCTTGCATTGATTCAGAACAACCATATGTTTATGTTTTTTGTCGATAATTATGACCTTTTACATGTCAACATCATCACAATGAAAGTTATTTATATTTTTTGAAATTCATTGTCGGACTACAAAATATTAATTTGTAAATAATAAATAGAAACTAAATGTGAAACAGTTTAGTCAATTTCAAACTATTTCTTGGTACTTTATATAATACATCTCACATAACCGTATAATAATACCAAAATAACTAAGGCACACACATATACATATATTTGATTTGTTAACTATAAAATAATGCATTGAAATATAAAATTATTTAGAATGACAAAATATGATAATGATGTCTGTTTTTATTTGTAAAAATGTAAATAGATTTATTATTATTTCAAGAAGCTTATTTCTTAGCGGTCATTCTTCTTAGGTAGAAAGCTAGTTCTTCACCTTCTAGAATGTAACCATCACATCTACCGGATTGACCTGGTCTAGATGAGATAACAGCGTATAGTCTACCAGCAGTGAATTGAGATTCAACAGCTTGTTCAACCTTGGCGGAAGCAGCTCTGGCAGCCCATTTCTTTTCAGTACTCTTGGACTTAGCAACAACTTCTTCTTCCTTAGTGTTCTTCTTCTTACCTAGAGATAGACCGTAGTGAGCTTGGTACCATTGCTTGAATGGAGTAGCATCGATTTGAACAACAGCAGCCTTGGTTAGAGTGTTAGTTCTGACCAATTCGTTGTTGGATGGATGGTAAGCAACACCAGCAATTCTGGTCTTCTTGGACATACCTTCGGAAGCCCATGAGAAGTTACCGGTCTCAATTCTTAGAGCTCTGAACTTCTTGTTACCACCTCTGGTTCTGACAGTGTGAATTCTCTTAGCACCAATCTTGGTGTTAGCTGGTTGACGACCTAATTCGAACTTTCTCTTCTTTCTGAATTGAGCACGCTTAGCACCTGTGGCTGATCTTTTGTGACGAGAATCACGAGAAATACCCATTTTGATAACTGTAAAATTTTTTTTTGAGTGTTGATGAAATAAAACTTGGAATGTTAGTTATATTACCTCAATATATTTAAATGTTAGTAAATTAAAATTCCAATAAGTTTCAAAATTTTTTTAATGGGAGAATATATAGATATATTTTTTAAAATATTTCATTTTCTTGATAATCTTATCCTTAGATAAATAAAGTCAGTAATGTTAATGAAAAGATCCCACATTTTAAATTCGGAGATATCATATACTATAATTTACAGATTGTTAACTATCATTCTCATTGTTGGTTTATCTCTTGACTATTACTATATACAGTGTCTTTCTATTTCAAATATTTAATAGGTTTCACAATTTAATATATCGATAATTATATTTCTTGAATCTCTATTCACGTTAATCCGTTAAAATTACTATTCATCTCTGATCATTCACAATATATTCTTTAGCGTTCTTCTTTTTATTAAGGATCATCAATATCTCTCTCATGATTATTTCATCTGTGTAGTACATACGTTTTGTCTGGTGTGATTAGTTTACGGTTTTCTTTGAAATGTAAGTAGATAATTAAACAATATATGAGTAAAATATATCACTTTTAACTACAAATTCAAGATGTCTGGCTACTTTGGGTTCTTCCTCCCATAGTATTATTACATCTATGTAGTGGTATATTATTGTTACTATCAAGGATTGAACAAAAATTGTTAGGGAACAGGGATTGAGTATTAGAAATCGAACGCTTAGTTAGTTTGAGAATTACTACGTACGCAATCATCACATCGACCGATGGGTTTACAAATGGGCTAGAGTGACCAATCGTAGAGTGTAAACCTCATTGCAATACTCTGCTTGGTTCACCTTGCTACTAGCCTCTGAAGCGAACGCTTGCAGGGTTCCCCTTCCAGTCTCACTAAATTGAGAAGGTATTTTGAGATATTATTAGGTGGAACTGACGGAGGTTATCCAGCCTAAGCAGTTCCAAATTAGTTGTTCAGTCAAATTGAAGTAGTATTTTTCCCTTTCCCTCCCCCACCCAGCCCCGAAAGGACCTACCGACCGTTGGCTTACATAGGTTTGCAAAAAATCCATTTCCTGCGGCGTTTTCCTTTGATAAAGCGCACTCCATGTTTCATATTTTTCTAAAATATTTTCAAATAAAAATAATAAAATTTAAAATTCTTTCATAATTGAAATAAAATAAATAGATGTAAGGATGTTATGGATACAGTCGTCCAAAAAATGCGGAATCCTACGTCACGTGAAAAGTTTCCCAGAAAAAGAAATTTTCAAAAAATTTAGAATTTCAATTCAAATCGATGACCGTTTTGGTGGAATATAATTAATAATAATAACAAGAATAATAATAATACGTATTAATATCTTTTTGTTATTTGTTTTAAATATCATACATATGCAAGAAGGGCTTCCATATATTTGCATCTCCAACTATAACACAACATTAACAATAATATCGTATACTTAAAGGATGTCCACATATGACCAAATCGAAATTGAAGATATGACTTTCCATCCGGAGTCTCAACTATTTACATATCCATGTCCATGTGGTGATCGGTTCGAAATCCTTATTGATGATATGTTTGATGGTGAAAACATCGCTGTTTGCCCAAGTTGTTCTTTGATGATAGATGTGATATTTGAACCTGAAGATTTAGAAGAATATTACACTGAAGCAGGAATCACTCCACCTCAACCTATGATAGCATCATAATCAACTGAAGGAAAGAGCAAGGATAACAGTTCCATAATATTTGAAAATATGATTCAAAATGTTAGTAACGAATTATGTGGAATAGACTTATTCTGTCAAATAAAATATGGAACCATACGAGGAATGATATAGTATTTTTATTGAAAATCTCATATTTGAACTCATACAGATTCAAGAAAGTATAATTATTCCACGTGTTTTACATGATCCATACCACCTGTCAATAGTACTTAGTTATGTGCCCAAAATGAAAATAGTACAGATCTACAGTTATTACTGAAAATAGTCCACACCAGACCCCATTTGTTCATATATTAACAACTTTATATTCTCATACGTACTATTAATGCTACATACTGCCACTCAGATATATATACAGGTTATAATTAATCTTCATATACATCAAAAAACTTACATTTCATATTTTGTACCGAAAGAATCAACCGGAGTAAAATAAGTATTGAGAGCTCATCTCTCTTTATCCATAAGAAGAATTTAAGTAATTGATATATATATAATGATACTACTTTCTCTACTTCTACTTCCGTTTAGTACCGAATTTCACTTTTCACCGCAAATATATTCCTGATGAAAAAAAAACAAAAACATCGCAAATAGAATGACAGACAACAAACATACGAACTGGAAAATATTACCTAAATTGAGCATGTAAATACTGCAGGATGTGAAAGTTCAATCATAATACATAGAGTGAATTAACTAAAAATGACAACAAAAAATGTAGATACATTAATCAAGGTAATGATCATCAAATACACTTTGAAGATAATATATAAATTCTTATTTTTTAAAGAACATCTCTTATAGTTCTATACTTCTTCATATGAAAAGTAACAACTGTGTATTTTATATATATATCCCCTTTAACGCAAACGATTATTTCCAATCCATAGTACTACATCTTAAATGAGTAAGAAAGTTATCAAGAATATTGATCCAAAACTGGAGACAGAAACCTACTTACCTTCTGCTCCAGCCCCCTCTGAAATTAAATCTGATGAAATAAAACTTAGAAGAGTCGCTAGACCTATTAGAAATGTTAGACACATTCCTATTAAATCGCAAGTGTTTCATTCCAAAGAAGGTCCATTAGAATTCTCTTATGAAAACAAAATTAAAACACCAATCTCAAAGAACAAATTAGTTGTTCAAGTTTCTCATGTTGGTTTGAACCCTGTAGATGTCAAAATCAGAAACGGTTACGTAAACCCAACATCAGGTGAAATTGGTCTTGGTAGAGAATACTGCGGTGTGGTTACAAATGTTGGTTCTGATATTGCCTACGCTTGGCATGAAGGCGATGAGGTATTTGGTATTTACTATCATCCACATCTGGGCACTGGTGCTTTGCAATCATCATTACTGATTGATCCTAAGTCCGAAGCAATTGCTATCAAACCTAAAAATGTAAGTTGTGAAGAAGCTGCTGGTACGATGTTCTGCTTGGGTTCTGCATTTAATATCCTAGATAGATTACAAAAAAATAAGTATTTAACTGAGGATTCTAACGTATTGATCAATGGTGGGACGAGTTCTGTTGGCTTGTTTGCCATCCAATTATTGAAGAATTATTATAAAGTGAAACCTAAATTAGTTATTGTAACATCAAGTAACGGTCCTGATATTTTGAAAAAAGAGTTTCCCCATTTGGCTGATGATATGATATTTATCAATTATTTAACATGTAGAGGTAAATCGAGTAAGCCATTAAGAAAAATGTTAAAAGAAGAGAGAATAGAATCATATAATGGGGATCGCGAAAACTCCGATGTAGTTATTCCATACACACAAGGAAAATTTGATATTGTTTTAGATTTTGTAGGCGGTTACGATATTTTATCCCACTCAAGCTCATTGATTCATGGCAAAGGTGCGTACGTCACCACTGTGGGTGATTATGTTGCTGACTATAAGGAAGATATTTTTAATTCATGGGATAACCCAAGTGCAAATGCTAGAAAAATATTTGGATCCATCATTTGGTCATACGATTATTCACATTTTTATTTCGATCCAAGTCCAAGTACAGCATCTAAGAATGAATGGATTGAAAAGTGTTGTGAATTTTTAGCAAATGAGACAGTTAAATGTGTCATTTACAAATCTTTCAGTTGGAAGAAAACTTCCGAGGCTCTGAAAGTACTACAAACACAACGTGCTCAGGGGAAGATTATTATTGAAGTTGAAAAATTCTGATTCAGCTTTAAACATATCGCTAAAATAAATTAATAACTCATTGTTCCTTTTCATAATTTCTAATATATAATAATATCATATCCACACAATAAACAAATAAATACTTACTAATATCTTTAATGGTAACGTCAATTAAAATTGTTGACATACGGAAGATAATATCAAATAATCCTGGATATAATTTTAATTCATGTTTTCGTAATTACTATATTTTTATTATATAACATTATTTGAATTACATAATTAGCATAAAAAATTGCTATTATCTATCAACTTTTGAATATTTCATTTTATACTTAATGGTTATCATTCATGATTCTCTCAATTTTAAAGAATAAATGATTATCACGGTTTGCTCACTTAATGCGTAACGATTTTATAGGATGTATACTTTATGCCAGATGGAAACTTCTTCTCCCCAGAAATAAATCTAAGGCGCCAACTCAATATTATAATAAGAGATCATTCTGTTATCATCTATAAGCTGTATCTAACTATCATATTTATTATTTCATAAAAATACCGAACAAAACAATTAATAAGGCAAAACCAATATAATATATCGATGGTGATTGTTGATCCTTTCTTGCATTCTTATCATTTTGTTCACGCAAAGCTTCTTCTGCACGGATACGATCCTCTGGATCCTCAATATCTGTTATATTGATAACCTTTTCCTTAGATGCTTGAATAAGAGGATCAACACCTCTGGCAGCAGCAATAGCTTCAATATCACCATCTTTTGATTTCTCATTATTTCTTTTCTCCAAAACCTTTAAATTTTCTTCAATCAACTCTGGAAACACAGTTTTGAATCTTCTATTTGAATGTGTGTTATATTCTACTGATCTCTTAGCCAATATTTTCTTTTGTACTTCTGTTGTACTAATAGAACCCGTAGTCCCTTCGTCACCTGTCATGAAACTTAATAGACCTGTCAAGATAGTTGCCACAGACCAACTAGGGTTCCACAAATCTGGATGATAATCACTCATAGAAAGGCATAATCTAGTATTTTCTTTAAATCTACCATTTGGAGTAATCATACGGATAGCAGGTGGCTTATAAGGATAATCAGACGGGAACGTCAAAGTCCCATGATATTGGCCACCTTCATAGGGTGTGTCAGATGGACCAGTGATGACGTAATGCCATTCTAGTATGTTATCTTCATTTGGTCTAGCAGATATATAAGGAGGCGGATTTTCTACAAGGAGTTTGTATTCCTTGGTTAACCGCTTTAGTGCCTGCTTACTAGCCATATTTATATTCTTTGTGGTATGTTATATCTATGATGTATTTGAGATAGTAACTAGGTAAGCTATTAACAACGTTTTTTTAAAATCAATTATGATTAAGAAATATTTCTAGAAGTTTCTTTTCAGGTTTGAGTTTCTTTTTTCCATTTGTTGAATTGCTTATGTAGCAACCGTGTAGTCTTATTTTTTTTTACCTCTCCACAATAAAATCGATGTACCCTACCGGGTACATGAGACGATCTCGCAGAACCTTTAAGCCATTTTTTACAATGACTGTTGTGTCAAGAAGTCGCTAAATATATTTACATCTAATAGATAGTTGATTATTAATTAAATGATTCTATAAAACGTCCAAAAAAGTATGTAATTATAAGTAGTCATTATTTCTTTCCAAAACTGAAAAACTTAGAGGTTTTCTCACCTATCCTATTCTTCGATAAACCATTTTTCTCAGTATTGAATGATTCAACAATTTCCGCCGATTCTTCTCTTGAACTGATATTTAAACAGCCAAAATCCTTTAAGAAGTTCTTTCGACGAACCACATCGTCTGCATGAATTAATTCCGACACGTTTTCATGATGAGACGCATGTCCCACACAGCTGTTAACAGTAGCATTATCATCCTCTGTATACATTAACAAATACGCCGTGGACATGCTACCACTGTCTCCTGAATATTTCAAGACATCCTCATCTGATATCGTCTCAATTGTCTCGTCGTCAAAAATCAACCAACCATATTTTTCGGTCTTGCATAGAGCCACATAATGACCGTGCTGTGGCCCACCCCCCATGTGAACAACCAAACCGGTCAGATTGTAATTTTTGGATTGTGTTGCGTCAAATGTACTTTGAACATGCAACTTGGATGGATAGTATATGTTATTGAACAATTTAATATTTGCGTTCTCAGCCTCTGAATATTTAAAACGTTTTAAATGTAATAGTAATGTACTAGGTAAATTTTTCAGACCCACTACCCTTTCAGCCTCTTGAAGCCCACAGCACAAATCACAATAAAATTTATTTGAACCATTCAGTAACTCCCTTTGATGGTACTTTTGCAATACATCTTGTATGCTGGTTTCTTTTTTCCCTTGAACTTCAATTGGAAAATCAAGGAAATTTTCATCCCTAGTAGTTATATTATCACATGTTAGACATTTTACTCTATATGTTAATGAACCTTCGAACATATCTTTAATAAAGTTTGGTGCGCTTATATTATTTCCATTAGTCATATCCGTATCGCTAATTTGATTTAAAAGGAAATTGAGAAATTCATGTGCATCCTGATGCATCATACTGTTGAACAAAACATTTTCCCTCTTGAAAGTATGAATAAATTGATATGGCGATACAACACCTGTCATATAATCATTTTCAGTGATACATTCAAATATGTCTTTTAGACTTCCAAATATGGGTGATCCTGTATCATGCTGTGATATTTTTTGGTCAATATTAAGAACAGGCCCATTGACTAAAGCAACTTTCTTCCTTCTTTCGATGGTTTGATAAATAGGTTGAGTGTCTGAAATTTTTCTCCCTAGATCCTCATTCGAGTGTTCATTTGTATTCACATTATTATCGTTATGTTCCTCAGGTACTGAATTGATAGTCTTATGAGAACTGCCATTCGACGAGGAACGGTCTCCTTTTATTTTCGAAATACTACTATCTAGTTCCCTACCAACTATAGTTATTCTAGAGTTTCTGTCATTGGCGGAGTTTAATTTTAATGGATCAGCAGATTGTAAAACTGAATTTTCCTTTGGTATTGAATCTGGTACTTTTATAAATGATTCTGCCCTATTTGAAGTTTCTGCGTTGGATAATACCGTCGTGTTAGTACTATTTGATCGTCTCATAAAACTTGACAACATTTTTTTACTTTGGTGTTGAAATGATTTTTCTTCCTCATTAAAGCGATTGTGGGAATCCGATAAATTACCTAATGGCAAGGTTGTACTTTCTCCATGTCCATTTAATTCTTGCAACAATCCGTCATAAGTTCTTGGGTTCTTAGATGTAACTTTCAATTTTCTTTCTCTTGATTCGCCCTTTAATTTTGGATATGTTAAAACATTAATTCTGAATTCTTTATGATTGTATAAACATTGTAAAACGGAGTTACAATAACATGTATTACCGAAGTTCTCAAAGCCAAAAACCTTGTTAGATCCATCTCCAAACGGTAGATCATCTGTTCTTCTACTATACCAAAGTGGAGGATAAACATCGTTTGAAAATGCTTCCTCAGAAGTTGTCAGTGGTGGAATATCTCTTTTAAATGAGTTGTTTTGTTCATTACTGAATGGGTTTGTGTTACTAAAACTCTTCTCCACTTCTTCTATTATTACCATCGAACCTTGCATTTCAGAAGAAGTTAGTACATCCTTCTCATCAGTATTATCGTAATTTATCTTTTGCTCTTCATCTAATGGATCATCAATAATCGTTCGTTGTTTTACTGTAAGATCATCTGAAGAGCTATTTTTTATCTTAGACGCTTTATTAACCGATAGGAAGCGCTTAAACATGTTTTTTTGATTGCTTCTTACGGTTTGAAATGTGCTGTTGAATGCAACTAAATAGCCACTTGTAAGTAGCAGTTATCTGAATTTGTCGAATTTTTAATTATTATTTAATTAGTTTTCATTTAACCTTACTGTACGATAGATGAAAATGTCCCATGCCTAATCTCTCATTACCTACGCGACGCGTGGTGGTTAAATTCAGCCCCCATTGAATGCCTGCCGAATACGTCAAAAACAATTGACAGCTAGAGGGAAAAGACAAAAAGAAGGTAATAACTGTTCACTAGCCCATTGTTTGTCTACTGTACAAATATCTATTCAATAAATTATATAGTGTGTTATACAGTAGACCAATGTGGTTTCTTTACAGACTACAGCTGGTTGAATTCCTGTCAAAATTAAAACAAAAAAAAGAAAAGAAACGAGAAATTAAAAATTTCAATAAATAAAATTACATAAATAAATAAATAAATATTTGTGATGGGTCAATAGTTTAGCCGAATTATTAAAATTCGGGCTCCATATTCATGTCAAACCAACCAAAGAAATCGTCGTTACTTAGATTACCCTCAGTCCATCCGGCACCTTGCTGTTGGAAGAAATCATTAATCGGATTGACAAAAGGCTCTTTACCATTACGATTATTTTTGTGAATATTATTACTATTATTATCGTTCTTATGGGTGGACTGATGATTTTTATTGTTATTATTATTTTTATTATCGTTAGATGTCTGTTGTTTAGAATAATGCTGTTTTTTGTTGTTTAAGAAAGCATTTAAATTGTTGGAATTTGAATTTCCTTGATTCTGGTAGGGCATTTTATTGTAGTACTTTCTATTGGTTTGATCGGCCTGAATATTTTTGTTATACTTTGGAGCATTTACTACTCCATTAGTCGCATCATTGGTTTTACTACTAAACAATGATTCTGTTTTGTTTGAAGATCTATTGGATCCGTAAGCTAACACACCATTGTTGTTATTTTTAGAATCGCTACTATTATTGGACCCCTGGTAGTATGTGCCATAGTCAGAATTAGGTGTACCGAATGAAGTACTTGATTGACTATCGTGTTTGCTACCACTTAAACCGGAATAATGCTGTTGTGTACCGTTTGTAGCAATATGAGATGAGACAAGTCCCATACTATCACGTGCAAGCACATCATCAATCTTAACACTACCAGTTTCATCCAACATGAACAATGGAATACCATTAATTTCTATTGCGGATCCTTCTTTTTTATCATTGGTCTTGGCCATCTCTTCTGCATGTTTTAATGCTGTCTTAGTTGGGACAAGTGTTGTCACTGTAGTACCACCTGGAGTTGTCTGCGTAATAGTCTTGAAATCATCTCGGGTGATATGATTGTACAGAGGTAATGGATACAGTTTTTTATCCCAATTATTTGTAACATTTTTTCCTTTATTTCTTAACTTTCTTTTTTCTCTTGCATTCTTAAGAGCAGCTTCATTATACTTGGGGTCCATCTCTCTTCTTCTGGCCTCATGCACACACCATACTAAATCATAAAATAATGAGCCCGTCAAATGAGATCTCATTCTAGATATGACACCATTTTCTTCGATAAATACCTCTGAATGTGTGATCAATACAAGATTTAGTTTCTCTAACATACTGGCTGTTCTAGATATATCATTTTCAACTGTAGCCCAAGCCGTCAATTGATTCCTGAACAATCTATGGACAGTAACAATAGATTGTCTTGCAGAGTTTAGATACTGGTTAGGTAATAAGGGTGTCAATTGCAATTTGAACAGAATCAATGCTGAAAAGGTTACACTCTGCCTTATAAAAATTGGCAGTGAAATCAATTGATGGACCTCTAATATGTTTGTTAACAATGTTACAATCTTTGTAGCGCAAAGATACGAGTCTGTAATATATTCAGACTGGTCTTCAATAGGGGTCTCTGGGAAAAATGCAAAACAATAAACCATTAGCCTGACATATAGATAATAAATATGTACATCAACATTTTCTTCAAATCCAGATATACTTGCTAGAGTATCCAATTCCTTGTTCAATACAGAAAGTGCACCAGCTCTCTCCTTGGGACCAATGAGCCCATCTGGGCTTGTCACGCTAGAACCCATTACATTGCAGAGTTTCAACTGAAAATTAGATAGGCTGATCATTTTTTTAAATCTACTTGGCAATTTGAGCTCACAATGTTCAGGTATATCATCACCAAACGCATTAGAGTCATCATTAGAAGATGTTGTACCATTATCATTAGTTTTGTCTTCATTATTCGTCTGTTTGTTAATTGTGGTAGATGTAGATGCCTCTATAGGATCTTCTTCTATATCACATTTTAACGCCTTTTCAACCAGATAGTCTGTCTTTGACGTAGATGGAAGACCTAAAATACTTGCCCAACATAATTCAGCAAAGTAAATACCAAGCCACGTTCTTGTTCTCCATTTCTCAGCATTTGGCATAGAAGTTTGTGATCTTGTGAATTCAGTGATAAATTCACCTCTGTGTAAACCTAATTGATAAGACAAAGATTTAGCTAGACCGACAAATCTATAAGAACAATCATCTAACACCTTTTGATTAGGTAGCGGCCATATACATAGAATTAGTAAAGCTTGAGTAATATGGGTTGATCTTGGGGTTCTCATCCAGCAAGTTTCAATGGCTAATTGTTTAATTACAACACTTAATTTCGTATATAGGGAAGGTTCTGGATCTGAAAGACAAGCAGTTAGCATGACAGTCCAAAACAATAATTGAGACTGAGAATATAATTCTGTCACAGAATTTGTGTACATTATAGGGAAATAAGGTAAATAATCCTTAACAAATATTGTATGCAATCTTGTCGCAGCTGTCATTGATAGATGAACATCCCCAAGGACAAACTCATCAATATTCGTATATGGAGATGGTAATGGGTTTAATGTTTCTGTTGTTAAAATAACAGGTGATTTTTTATTATTCAATGAATGACCTCCATCTATACTTGTGGCTCTAATGCTATTACTTGTATTTCCTGGTAATTGTTCTGAATCGTTAGAATTTGATTTGACTTGAGCTATAACATTTTCATCAGTCTGTGCACCACGTTGTAATGCCATCTGTAAAGTATTGGGAATCGCATTTTCATTATTAGATTTCCCTTTACTCATAATCGTGGATACATTTGAAGTGTTTGATGTTGTTCTCTTAATGTCGTCATTTGCATTAATATGATTCTTGTTCAATAATGCAGGTTCTGTTACTAAGTATGTTTGTACAGATATTTTTGTGCTTGGATTAGTATTAGAATCAATATTATTATGATTTTGATTAGGAAGTACTGATTGTGGTAACGGTGTATGTGTTGGATCTAAAGTTGATTGATAAGGTGACATTATAGAAAGATCAGTCTGTGTGGCTAAATCTTTTGGTGTATTAAAATTACTTGTGGCTCTGCTTAATAAATTTTCACGACCTATAGGATTTTCGTTAATATGTTTAAACAACACGTTTTCATTCGCCAACAAATAATTGACTTTAATCTTTAAATCATCCAAATCTCTTCTCATCATTTGTAATTGTGAACCTTTCTTTGGTTTAAACTGAGGATCTACTTCACAATGTAGACCATATTTAGTACATCTTGAGCAAGGTGTTGGGAAGTTTTGATGTGCATCACATTTTATCTTATGCTGTCTACAATGCGAACATGAGGTCACGGGTCTATGATTCGCCGCTGTAGCAGTATGTGAAGAAGATACTGCACTATTGTTGCTGTTGTTGTTGCTATTATTACTGGTTGTGTTCTTTGTAATCATTCCTGAATTATGAGCCATTGGAAGTATCGGTGGAATATGTTGCAGTTGACTAGTAGGAGAATTCACTTCAGGATTTAATTTCTGTTTTTTCAAGTTTGCTACCTGATATTGTTGATTTTCTTCTTTCATAACCTGCTTTATTTTATTTCAGAAAGAGAAGTTATAATACACTTCTTGAAATTTAAGAATATTAATATAGTTAATTTATTGTAGGTAGTTTTTCCTGCCTCTTAGAATCACTGAAAAAAATAATAATATACAGATAATGAATATAATGAATATAGTTGAAAATAATACAAAAACTTTATTGTTTGTTCTTAATTTTCCATTAAATGAATGACGATGATTTGAGATCTTATATTGTATTTTCTCTCTCTCTCTCTGTTTCTCTTATTTCCTCACGTTGTTTTTTTCACCAAAACGATACTAAAAAAATAAATAAAATTAAACAGAAGGGCCCGCAATTGTTAAGGGTACTAAATAAGGGAAATGCATAAAATGTATGAAACATTAAATATATCGGATTATATATATATACATATATATAAACAAGTTGATTCCAGAAAAAAAAAAGATAATCTTGAATGTATGTGTATATTCAATTGAAACGAACTCTTCTCCTTACCTTCTTGACTGAAAAGAAACGTTGTGTACCTTTGCTGACATTGTAAGAAGATGCATTAATAATTACCTACATAAACAGCAAGAGAAAGAAAGAATACTCTAATATCAATAGCTGAGTGTACATGAGTTCTGTTTTTCAAATACCAATGGTGGATGATATCATTTTCTATTGTAATAAGCTTGTACAAGACAATAACACCAGTGTCTAAGTATATTGCGTTTACAAGATTGACATAACTGTCAATGAGTAGTAGTGGGTTGATACGGGTCTCTTATTTATCGAAAGAAAGCATCTGAATCATCCTGCCATTAGTTGATACAACTAGTATGTATCTTCATTGTCATTAGAATCACTCACTCTATTTAAATATGTATAACATGGTAGTATATCTTTCTAAATAAATCGGGGAAAGGGAGGGGGACCCACTAATAACTCTGTTATTAGCATGGCAAGAAGAAGAAAAAGAAGCAGAAGAAAAGAGTGATTGTGGGGTTTCTCTCCTTTACGTTCTCCGAGAGCTGGCCCCTCCACCTCCTTCTCCTCGGGGCCCACTGACTTAACCCACACCCCACACATGCTCTGGCCCGCTCTAAAAAGAAAAACTAAGGGAAAATGGGAAACTGACCAATGAACGATGCGATAGCTCCGTCTGTAAAACAAATAAAGGAACACGAAAGAATAATAAAGCCTTTAGAGAAAAACTTGTAAATTGAAGTAAATAGATATACTCACTAACAATGCAAGTTTATCTCTCTTTGATGCGGGTTTTTTTTTAATTTAATTCTAAATTTAATTCTAAATTTAATTCTAAATTTAATTCTGAATTAAACCATCATCAACAACAGAAACCTATTCTTTAGGATGAATTTTTTAAACAAAGTTCGAAGATATTCAACTGTCTATTTCCGTAGGTTCGTTTTAATTATCCTCAATGTATTATACCAGCCATCAACTTAAAATAACAACAACGACAACAACCTAATATACTCATTTAGCGTAGTGCTTGAACAGAAGCATCAACATTGCCATATATCGTAATACTGATTATATAGAGGAGAAAAACAAAAAGATATATAAATTATTACATATACACATATACACATATACGTATTCTATTTTATCAATAACAGGCATATTACTATCCAATGAGAAAAGAAGGCTTGTACCTCTGTCTTGAACCTTTGTAACACATAGTGGGAAACATCAAAAACACAAAAGAAAAAAAGGTCGTATTATTGAATAAGAATGGTAATACCAATACAATAAATGATGCAACTTTCCTCTATTCTATTATGTTACATTGAAGATTGGAATTAACCAGTCGAAGTTTATTATATACCACAATATATATATATATATATATATATATTACATTAAAGATAACGTAATTCACTTAATCATCTCCTCACAACTGATGGTCGAGATCTTTCAACTTTCTAATGAATTTATCAAAAGTAATATCAATATTTTGTTTAATAAACATGGTTTCTGTCCAACTGTTCTTTCAATTTCAATCCCACCTTCTTGTTTTGATCACTTACCGCCATCACCTTTCAAAAAAACAAAACAAACACCCATACTCTACATACTATTTACACATTTTCATACAAATAATTTCTAGTACATTGCTCGTCCGCTTACTCTCTTTTGTTCCATTGAAAGGAGCGAAGACTTTTTGTTTATTATTATATACACAGGAAATTTAAGAGCCAGAGAGAAAATAAAAATGTAAACAAAGAGATATTTTAAATAATAACCATACAAATCAATCGATATACAAAACCCTCATACTTGAAATCCAAGAAGTTAGTGATATAAACAAGCATACTCAATTCATTAGTATACAATACCTCCGTACCCAGAAGATATGTCATTTCAAAGACGATCTACTAGTTCTGTGGCGCGTTCCTCAAGGACTGGCTCAACACCTCGAGACGTTAGAAGACGTACCGTGTCGGGATCCAATACAAAGACTAAGTCCGTTGCATACTCGAACAATACACAAAAGATGGTTCATTCCAGTAACGAATTGAGCTCGAATATACAAGTCTACGTCCGTTGTAGATCGAGAAACCAAAGAGAGATTGACGAGAAAAGTAGTGTGGTCATCTCTACAATGGGACCTAACGGAAAGGAAGTTATGTTATCTAGTCCTACTAGTTCTGGTTCTTTGTCGTATCCAAAGAAGACATATCTATTTGACCAAGTGTTTGGCGCCGAAAGTGATCAGAATCTTGTGTTTGATGTCACTACTAAAAATTACATACAGGAAATGATGGATGGTTATAATTGTACCGTCTTTGCATATGGACAAACAGGTACCGGGAAAACTTATACAATGTCCGGAGATATTAATATATTAGGTGATGTGGAGTCACAGGATAAAATATTGTTAGGAGAACATGCTGGGATTATACCAAGAGTATTAGTCGATTTATTTCAAAGATTACCAAATGAAACAAATAATGATTTTTCTGTTAAAATTTCATTTTTGGAATTATATAATGAAAAATTAACCGATTTATTAGCTAGTAATGATTCAGAAGATGAAACCATTCGAATATTTGATAATCATAATAACAATAATAATCATAATAACAATAATCATCGTAATAGTAATAATAATAATAATAATAATAATAGTAGCATTGGTAATGGGAATAGTCATTATGGCATGAACAATTCTACAACATCGTCAACACAAGGAACGAAAAATAATAACAATAATAACTCTCACGATTCTAGTAATATTTCAAATAATCATCATAATAAAGTAAGTTCCATTAAAAATGTATCGAATTCTGCAATTATTGTGAAAGGAATGGAAGAGATATATATCAAATCTGCTTACGAAGGGTTACAATTATTAACAGAAGGTTCTTTGAAAAGAAAGGTCGCTGCAACTAAATGTAATGATCTATCATCGAGATCTCATACCATTTTCACAATTACTACACACATTACAAAGATAGACCCTATCTCAGGGGAACAATATGTCAAAATTGGGAAATTGAATTTAGTGGATTTGGCTGGTAGCGAAAATATTAATAGATCAGGTGCCGATAATCTTAGAGCACAAGAAGCAGGTCTAATAAATAAATCATTACTCACGTTGGGTAGAGTCATTAATGCATTGGTAGACTATTCTCAACATGTCCCTTATAGAGAATCTAAATTGACAAGATTACTACAGGATTCATTGGGTGGTAGAACGAAGACTTGTATTATTGCTACAATATCACCTGCAAAGATATCATCGGAAGAAACAGTGAGTACATTAGAATACGCAACTCGTGCTAAATCGATAAAAAATACACCACAAGTTAATCAATCAATGTCTAAAGATGTATGTCTCAATGAATACGTCCATGAAATCGAGAGATTGAGACATGAATTGCGAACGTCAAGACAGAAGGATGGGATATATGTAAGTCAAGATCAATATGATCTATTTGAAAGTAACGAAATATTATTACAGGAACAAAAGATGAGAATACATAACATGGAAGAACAAACCAATAGATTCAAACAGGAATATGTTAAACAAACTGCAATTAGTAAAGATTTGGAGTTGAAATTAAACGAAGTTGAAAATACTTTGCAAGGGGTACAAGAACAAAAATTATCATTACTTGACGTATTTGAACATTATGAAAAATCAAATAATTTATTTATTGAAGAAGTACAAAATATCCATTCAATAAATTCAAATTTATTAAACAATATAACAATGGAAAGAAATGAATATTTTGATGATTCAAAGGATTTTATGAAGCAAATACTAAAAGCAAAAGATATAACGTCGGAACAAGAAAAGAAACTTCGAAAGTTGCAAAGGGATATAAAGCTTTACAATAATACCTTTAAGGATGTTATCACTGGTGTTTATAGTGAATTACAAAACAATTTCTCCCTTTTGAAAGAAGATGTTTCTAAACATATCGATACTATTGATTTTGAAAATATACCGACAGCATTAGCTAACTTGAAGGACTCAATTGGCACTCAATTAGATTTAATAAAGAAGCAGAATAATAATATGGTTTCTGATCCTTACAAGGTACACAGGTTGATCCTTGAATCTTGTTTCGAACAAATCTCTAAATCATTGAATTACTGCGGCGATGTTCTTGGTAAGGAGAGTAATATTATTTCCAACAAAATTAAGGACGACTTAAATCTTTTAGGGACCGAAATAAGTGAGGAGATGCGTACAATGGTAGACTTTATTACAAGACAAAGACAAGAGGTAGTAACATTGGAGAGTAAATTACAAGAGGAGCAAACACTCTCGACTCATTTGAATGAAAAACTGGATACACTTACAAAATATTTTGAAGAATACATTACAAAAGAAAAGACAAACTTGTATGACATTTTGGCGGACACATTTCAAACTTTCAAGTTAAAACAATCTGAACTCGATAAGCGTTTCTTAAATAAGGCTAAAACAGAGATTATCTCTCTTGGAAGTACAAACAATAAAATTATGAACAATAATGTTAAGAATATAAAAGACATATCAATAGGCGCATTTGAATCCATCAATAGAAATATAATACAGAGCCAATCACATGCCAGTGATTTGGTTGAGCTGAATACCATTAATATTCCTGAACAAATTTCCAAACTCCCAATAAATAAGTCAATCCAACATGTATTAGACAGCTTAACTAAAACATGCGAAGAGAACTCATCACGAAATTTAGAACAGTTACTACAAGAGTTGAATGAAAATAGACATAAAGATAATGTTAATATTTCAAATAGAATTGAACAAATGACGACCTCCTTGGAAGAATCAATAAAGTCAGATAATTACAATTACCGTATTGCATTTAATGACATTCAAAATGATATCCAAAAATTAAACAGCTTTGTGTCTGAAGACTATAGTTCTAACATTAACCAAATTTCTAAAACACAAACTGATATTCTAACTGAATACTCTAACCACATTTCTGGTGTTGCAGACAATTTGAATGAAAATTCACAATTTTCGACAGGAAAAGATATTCAAGAATATGACAATCACCCTGACATTGTCAAAATATCTAAATTACCAGATTTTAGAAAGCCATCGAATTATGAACTATATGATAATATGAAAACAGAAATAAATGAAGATATGACACATATAGATGGCCTATCGTTGGATAATATTTCTCCTGTCCATATTTCATTATCAAATATAAAATATAATCCAAGCACACCTGTTCCAGTCCCTGATCATCCTTTACCATTATCAAAGGTTTTAATGCCAAGAAGCGTTAATACGAAAAATATCCGTTCAAACACAATTGCTACAACAATCAAACAGAGTTCGAGTAGAGTTACGAGCCCTTTAAAACCGAATAATTTGAAGAGAAGATTTACATTAGAACCCTTGGATAGTGACATATCAAATGTAGAATCGAAAGAAAATAAGGTGCCGTTAGATAGTATATTTGAAATGAAGAAAGTTCACCTAGATCCTAACATGCCACCTCTGAAGAATTCCAATTAATGTCAAGAAAAAAAATTTCAAATATTTTATGAAGGAATGAAAAGAAGGCTAATTTGATCTATCTATAAATTTACATAAAAGTAGATATAATGTTAAGTAGATTTTACAATATTATATATGCGAGTAACGACGTAAAATCGATGAATAAAATAAAATCAAGTAATATGACTAAATTGGATGAATGAACAAAAATTGTTTACATTATGACACAATCTTTTTTCTTTTTTCTCTTAATTTTAAGTTCCTTCTTATCATTGTTTTCCGGTATTTTGTGAGTACCATCCTTTGCCATCCAAATATTGCTCGACTTATCTATATTGTTTGTAGTTTTATTAATGGTATTATCAGGTAAATCTGCCAATATGTTACTTGTCGATGTAGGGTTATTGATGCTATTTTGCGGAGTATGTTTATAATTTGGATTATTAAAAAATTTAGGAGTATCCATTTGTTGAACTTCAAGATAATCATTTTGTTGAACACCTTGAATATTATCAATCGAACGGTCTGCATCCAGTTGATTGCTATTGGAAGTTGTTGAGAATAAATTCACAGTTGTTACACTTCTACTCTTTCTATGACTATGATTTCTAATTTCTTTGTCTTTAGAATTATCAACAGCTTCAAGGTTATCTGCATTTTCTTGTCTTTTGACCTTTCGTATAGCTCTTTGATCGTTGTTTTTAGCGGCTTTAGTATACCATTTTCCTGCTGCTTCTTCGTCTTGTTCACATCCTTTCCCATTTTCGTAGAAATAACCTAAAGTGAACTGTGCTTTTGGAAGACCCAGATTTGCCGCCTTGGAGACCCATTGGAATGCCTCTGTTTCATCCCTCTTGAAAGCAGGTTCTGCTCCTAATAAGTACCATGCACATAATCCTAACATTGCTACGGGGTCATTTCCTTGTACAGCAGCCTGAGTGTAGTAATGAACAGATAAACTAACATCTTGTTCAATGACAGAATTACCTGTCTCGTAAACTTGCCCCAATAATGTTGCAGAAGGGATATGACCTAATGCAGCTGCTTGGATATATAACTCCATAGCGTATTTTTCATCAGGGATAATTAAATCTAAGAACCCATGTTCATAAATCTTTGCCAATTCATATGGTGCCGCATTAGTCAACTCGTTGGCTCTTGCCGAAGCTCTAGAGAGCCATTTAATCCCATTCTGTTTTGTGTTTACATCATTTGGGAGACCCATTCTACCATTGAAGGAATATAAGCCTAGTTTAAACATTGCTGATGGGTGATTTCGACTAGCAGCAAACTTCAAAAAATTTAGAGCTTTTCTAGCGTCTCTAGTCGTACCTAGACCTTCTTCGTAACAATGAGCTGTCCTATAAGCACTCTCAATATGCCCATGCTTTGCTGCAGCCTGGAATAAGATAAAACTTTCTTTATTAGAAACCTTACCAAATGCACCAGAGGAATAAGCATCACCTAACAAATATTGAGCATCAGAATAACCCTTTGAACTTAATTTCTTTAAGTAATGTTGTGCATCCTTCAGAAATTGTTTCTTAAGATCTTCTGAGGATACATCTTTTTCACTTAAATTATTAGTAGTGTCTTTGGTTACTCCTATGGAACTATTAGTATCGATAGTTAATGCTGTTTGTAACATGTATTGTGCATATTCAAATAATAATTTAGGATCCTTAGACTTCTTCACATTTTCTCTATACATTTCGATAGTCTTCAATCTGGGCATCAACGAGGTATTATTATCTGTCCCTAAATATCTAGTAATCATCTGATGAGAGATATCAGCTACAGATTCATTAGTAGACGTCAATTGTGTATCGTTACTATTATTCAACATATACATATGAGAAAGATCCACTGACCTCGTCCGTTGTTGTCTCAGTGCCCTAGCCGCATCTGACCCTAAGGACAAACTAGAATCATTATTGGATTTTGGTTCAGTTAGGGATCTTTCATGTGTTAATTTGGTAGGGGGAAGTTTCACCAAATCCTGATATAACTCATTAAAGTCTTCGGAGTTTGCAAAATCTGCATCGTCAGTAACATCCATAGAGAGTTCACCCAGACTGCTTTTAAGTTCAAGTTCTTGTGTATCGTTCGCTCTTTCAGAGTCGATTTGGTCGGCACTATAGTTCATATTCTGCGTATTGTACAGATGCTTTTTATATGGATGCATTGTCTCACTCATATTGAATAGATTATTTCAGAATGAATAAAGGAAACAAAAAGAATCACAATAATATTTACTATTATTATCAATACAACTAGTAATCACTACTTTTTCTTGTTTACGTAGTAGTAATACGCTATTTTCTAAACTTCTAATATTGTAACCCAAATTTAGATAGTGCTATTTCTATACCCTTTTACCCTCTTACCTGCTCATCTGCCCCTCTGTTAATTTATCCATTTCGTGTGTGTGTTGTACTTCGTGATGAAGACGACGCGCAATCTAATCCATATATAAATGGGCAATGGCGCCTCAGTTGTATACGCTTACCGCAAAAAAAGAGTATGAGGGTTTAGGGTTGCGGATGAGGGTTTTGTATTTCACTCACTGGGCAGCGCAGCGCAGCCGGTCGACTCGGCCGGTTGAAATTTTATTGGAACCTTCAGTGCGGTAATAATGAGCAACCAATAGCAGGTAGTCAGGATGTTATAGACCAGACAAGTCAAGCCCTCGACTCTATATTTGATCGTTATTACCAATATATACACCATTTGCCGGTTGCACTGCTCGATTACACAATTGGTATCTAGAATTAGTGGTTCTGTTTTTTTATTTCTAATAGCACGTTAATCGATCGGATATATATTGTCAAAAAACGAACCGAAACAACTAGTAAAGAAGGTCATATCGCAGTATATCGAGATAACGATGTCTGATAACAGCAATAATGGTAATGATCATCCTCTATCCATTTTAGTTCCCCGGAGACGTGTTCCACCCAGTTTCAGCCAGTCATTAGATCCATTGCATCCGAATAATAAACTTCATTATAACAATTATCTATCTCGAGACACCATGATCAGTAATAATAAAGATGTATCAAGAAACAGTACTTTGAATTCGGTGGACACAATGGAATCTGTTGCATCAGAAAATAATTATGGAAAATGTAATACTAGTAATAGTACCAGTAGGAATAGTACCAGTCGAAATCATAGTCGTACGAAAGAAGAAGAAGATGATGATGAAGAAGAAGATGAAATGTATGATATCGCACTGGCAATTTTCCAGAATAAGTTTAAACGAGTTACTTTTAAAGAATATGCCGATTATTTAGGACAGAAAGAACATTATCGAATACTATGCGAATATATTCAAATGTTGAAACCTTTACCTTTGTCACTAGCTTCAGTACTCATTCAATTATCCAGTAATATATATTTTATTGCCGAGGCTCAAAATATCGATAGAATATTAGAACAGATAAGTAAAGAATGGATTGCAGAACATCCAGACACACTTTGGGATACAAATTATGAAATTGTACATATTATTCTTTTTTCCATTCTAATCTTGAATAGTGACTTACACAATGAGCATATTATTCGTGGTAAGAAGGATAAATTTTCTGCTCAAACATTTATAGAGAATACTTGGTATGCTATTGAAAAGGAAGTGAAGACTAATTACCAAGAAATCGATTTAGATAGCATCAAACAACAAGCAGCCATATTGTTTAAGGAATACTATGAAATTTTGAAGAGTAATCCATTGCCATTATTCAAGGGACCAAGACGTAGTTTCTCAAATTCTCGTAGAAATTCTTTAAACTTATCAAGAAGAAATTCACTGAGATCAATGTCCCATGTGAAGAAAATGAGTTCGGCAATGTCTGACTATGAAGACCATAATTCACGAACTGAATCAAATACAAGGACAAGATCACAATCAGTCAACGTTTCTAATACTTTATCAAGATCCAACTCTATCTCCTCAAGGAAGACAGTAAATTCAACTTTTTCGAAAGGAACTGCCAGTTGGAAATATAAACATAATCAACCTTTGCCACAATTATACATTAAACAATCCTTTGATGAGAATTTAAATCGGAAGAACAATACAATGTGGCTCATGGATTCTATCATCAAGATCAATGAAAAGGATTTGAACAAGATGACAAGGAAAAGGAATAATACTAGTCGGAATCAAGAATCTAATGGGAGCAACAATAATTTGGCCATCAACTCCGATAATGCAAGTATAACAACATCTACATCCGCAGTATCAGCTGTCTCCTCTACAGTGAAATCCCATTCAAAAGGGATTTTTAATTGGTTAAGAAGATCAAAGGGAAAAACCATGTATCATGACTCAGGTAAATCAATGACATATTTAGATAATTCCAGCAGATGGACGAATGCTAGGATACGGGTTTCTGAAGGTCGTATATTTATATTCAAGACGAATAAACCAACTATTGCGAGTAATAATAGTAGCAATAAAGATCGGCAGTCGTCTGTTGGATCAACACATAGTAGTAATATAACTCCACCTCCACAACAAAAATCTCAATCATCATCTTCAAATAACAGACTCTTCTCAAATGGTTCAACATTATCATTGCCAATGACTTCTAAAAGTTCCAACCCTAATAAAGAAACTAAAGATCAATTTCGAAATTTAGGATGTGTTGTACTGAATTTATTTGAATGTACTGCATCAGTTGTTCAAGAAAATATAATTACAGGAAACCAATCTAAAAGGGCTAATTTTACATTAACATTTCCCAAAAATCTCAATGGTGTTCAAACAACCTTGGATTTTGAGACCCCAAATTTTCAATCAGCTCATGATTTTGTAGAATGTTTGAATTTTTGGGCAGGTAGGTTAAGTCCTGTCCCTGTAGAACAATTTGAAATCGTTTCTAATGAAGAGTACGGTTGGAGTTCCAAAATTTTGGATGGTGAACACGCGACTTCACAGTCACTAAATAATGTCCATCTGTGTGAGTGGAAGCCGCTACTAACGATGGAACTATTCTATGATCATATGGATGAAATCCCTGGTAAACTTCCACTTGAACAGAAGATCGATGAATTAAAAAGCTGTACCGATAGGTTAAGTAAGTTAATTGATGAACACAACGACTTAAAACCTAAAATTATAAGCGTATGGGATCGTTCTCTCAATTTTGATAAGGTTATGGACAATTGGAATGCCAAATATCTTTTCTTGAATAGCCAATACAATAAGAGAGTAATATATTTGGTTGCTTTAGAAGAAGCTTTAAAGACTCTCCAAGACAGAGATGTTTTTGAGGAGTAATGATAATTTGTATTTGTTTGAATCTATACTATATATGTACATGAATATTTATTTACTCTTCGTATTAAATTGACTATTTGACATCGATCCATTTGGCCACTATCACACCCTATATTTAATGAGAGTCACTGTCTGTAGTTGGCTTATTAATCTTCTTGTCTTTCATTCTTTGCATCAATATTTCAAGCACCTTATCTTCACCATATTCCTGTTCATCTATCTCTTTCCATTTATCTTCAATGATACTACGTTTAGATTTACTTTTAATAATTGCTCTCTTCTTATTTTCCATACTAGCCTGTTTTAAACATTGTGATAGTGCTTCTTTCTCATTATTACAAATTCCAAGAATTCTCTTGTAATAAGCCTTTTGATGGCATTTATCCAGAGCCTGAATAAAATCGTAACATGCTATGTCAAAAACGTTACAAATGTGATATATTTGTAAAATATTGTTAGTAAAACTGGACAAAGAACGACAGCTAGATGTTCATAGAATCGTGTAAACTGATATGTTTGTGAATGAAAATGTAACATACAATGAAATCTTTCGGCTTCTAATTGAGGATGCATCTTCTAAATAGTTTTATTTGTCAGGCTTTGGTATAGTGTTGATCAGGGTCTAAATGTGTGATTATCCCTTTTGGTTCTCTGTTTCTTTTTATTGCTCTGTTTATATAACGTTATATAAAAATGTTTCCCCTTAGAGCAAATTTAACGGTAATTTTTAATTTTGACATTTTTACCTAATTAATATTTTAGAAATATCAAAATATATAACTCTGAAAGAAACTAAAGTAGACTTTGAATTTTGCAGGTAATATATATAATGGAACGACGTACAAGATAGTTTTGAGTATCCTAAATCATAGATAATGACTACAGTTTCCAATGAATTCAAAGCTCGAAGAAAGCATCAGATGCTGCGATTCTTTGGAGCAACATTCTTTACTCTTCTCTCCTTCAGATTAATGTTAAAGCAACTGCAAACACCCAAATGTATGTGTCTACATTATTGGTTGAGAAATATTCCAATTCCAATTTTAAATAATTTGATAATTTATCCAAGTTACTAACAAAATTACATACATATTTATAGATATCCCTAGTTTGTTCCAGCAAAATGTGAAACAACTGCCATCTGCAAAGAAACAAAATGTTGGTAAGTCATTAGGAGGAACAGTAGGTATAACACTTGGAGGATTCCTTATGGGAATTACAGGTACATGTTGGTCGTCTGATATATCAACGCTTGATGAATTTAAGGAAAAATTTCATGGTATAGATGATCACCCAAAAGTGAAGTGATGGATTCAGTAGAACAACATTGATTCTTTAGAATTAGACCATATTCCTTTAAATAATTTCCTTATTTATATACTGACATATTTGTACATAGAGTAATAATACGGCATTAACATAAGCACAATCATAAATATTGTGAGACTATCATTTAATATGTTGTAGTTCCTTTGCCGTATTATTGGTTAGCCCTTCAAATTTTAGTCTTACGCTGAAGCCGAGTAAGATACGGAGAGGACGGTATCTTCGTTGTCTACATTGTAGAAGGAAAGAACTTTTAACACAAAGGAAGTTGGTCAAACTAAGGTAAAGGGATAAGAAGAAAGAGGACTTTAACTAACTGAAGCCTACATTATAGGTTATTCGAAATATTAGGTAGTTATTTGTTATTGTCATATTTTTTGCTAAAGTATTGTATCAGCACCCCCAAAAAATACGAAAAGAAAATATGTCCAATCACACTGAAGAGATTGATCAATTCATTACCATGACAAATGCCTCTCGTAAGGTAGCAACTGAATATATCACGACATTCGGTGACCTTGAGAGTGCTATTGAAGGATATTTTGCAGCCCAATCAAACGAAGTTCTTTCTTCATCGGATAATGATAGAGAAGCTACCAATGATACAACAAGATCAGTGGAGTCATATAGTGAACGTCCATTGGGAATCGAGCGTTCTGGTTTACAATCATCTGGTTCTAGCAACTATCCATCGAGGAAAAATAAAAGCAGTTCTGATAACAACAGTAAATTCATGTCGTTTAGCGATATGGTGAGAAATAATGCAGATGATGAGGATGATGAGGATCGTCCTAGAAATACTTTTGCCGGTGGTGAAACTTCTGGTTTAGAGGTTACCGATCCAAATGATTCGAATTCTTTAATAAAAGATTTATTAGAGAAGGCTAAAAGAGGTGGTGAGAGAGCAACTAGTGGTGCTTTTGACGATAATGAATCAAGCCAACCTGAAAGGAATCAATTTGAAGGAAGAGGGTATAGATTAGGTTCTGTAGTCGATGCACCAAGTCCTGTTGTTGAAGATAATTCTCCAATGGTATCTACTAAGAAAGAAAAGGTGAAAAGAGAGATTACTTTTTGGAAAGAAGGGTTCCAAGTTGGTGATGGTCAATTATACAGATATGACGATCCTAAATATGCGCATTATCTTCAAGAATTAAATCAAGGTCGAGCACCATTGAATCTCTTAGATGTTGAATATGGACAAGATGTTGATGTTGCTGTTTTCAAGAAGTTAGATGAATCATATAAACCTTCGAAGACTCCTCAGGTAGCTTTTCACGGTAAGGGTCAAAGACTTGGCTCTCCAATACCTGGAGAACTTGAAGAACCTACTTTTACTCAGCCTGTTAAGGTCCATAATTCAAATGATGATAAACCAGCATCACCACAAGAGTTAGAGAAGGAAAAAGCAGAGATTAAAGGTGATACATCTGTTCAAATTAGGTATGCTTCTGGTAAGAGAGAGGTTTATCGTTGTAACAGCACCGATACGGTTCAATCGTTATATGATTATGTGAAGCAAAACACATTAGATCAATCGAGAGCATTTACATTGAATCATGCTTTCCCAGTCAAGGTTATTGATCAATATGATTCTACTATTGCAGATGCCAATTTAAAGAATTCTGTAGTGGTACAAAGGTGGGTTCTTTAATGTGGAATGACTAGTTGATAAATTATTTTTGGTTACTGCTAGGACTTCTATCGTATACATATATAATACAGTGAATAGATCATATAATTTTTTTTTACATAGAACATAGATTAAAATATAAAAGAAATAAACAATAAAGAAATATTAAACAGTTTGATTACTTTAACTTTATTGCACATTAGAATGTATGTTGTCAAACATATATAACAAAATTCAGTAAAGTTTCAAGTCACCAGTGATTTGATCTAATACTGATTTTGGTGCAGGACCTATACCTAGTACAGTAGCACTACCTGCAGCAATTTGTGTTCTGCCAGCATCATGGATTACTACGGCATTTACATCTAATGATAATGCCTTTGCATATAATTCATCCATCATCTCTTTATTTTGACATTTTAATGTAATCTTTGCTTGACCACCATGCAGCCATCTGTTGGTTAAAAGAGGATTATATGATTTCTTTGATGGATCTGTAGCTATCAAACGGAAGCATCCAAGAGCAGCATGAGCACATTGGGCTGCAACTTTACCTTTCTCCATCTTCAAATCAGTTCTTATGACCAAAGCCATTCTAACTTCACCAGGGATATCATTCAAGGCCAAGGATTCAATTTCATAATCAGATTCTTCTTCAGATTCTTCTTCTTCCTCGCTATTAAAGGCTTCTTTATCGGTAACATGATCAGTACTCGTAGCAACGTTTTTATTACCTTTCTTTGGATGCAATGGTTTGTTTTCTTCTTGACCAGATAGTTGAGGTATGGTTTGGCCCAGATAAAAACCAGTAGCTAACGCAACAAAGGCGATACTAAAATACGCCGGTATATTGCTGTTTAAATTACTCATTTGAAATGGTTTGATATATTCAAATAGATGAAAGCAGATGGTTATTGACCTGATTCATTCAGATCTAATACATTCATATATGTATAGTGTCCGACCAACATTTTCAATGACTGAGAAATTTAATCTGATCGAATTTTTCAACTTTCGTACAGTGAAAAAGCGAGGGAAACAAATTTAGACAACAAGCAATGGGAGATGTCCTCAAGGTTCATTACGATGGAATTAGATTCGCATTGAAAACTTTGATTCGATAAGGTATGCTTCTTACAATTTAGTAAGGTATGTATATATTAATTAATGACATATGATCGTACAGCTTCTATAACTCACTGTGAAGTGTGGTAATGTTTTCTTTATGCCATATCTTGAGTCGAGAACCATATTAAGAAAGTTGTACAGCTATGGTGGTAACAGTTCCATAACTCTTATTTGTTTTTCAAATTTATCAAAACATCACTATCTTTTTTTTTCAGAAAATACTGTACTAATTACAATGTCCCTATTCGAAAGGTATATTGAGCATCCAACATACTAAGAAGCCATCCACATCAATAAAATTTCCATATTAAAAATGTAGAACTTGAAGGATTAGCATTTTATAATTGATTCAAATACAATTGAGAACAGAGGCGTTGGAATATGGTGTCAAGTAAATATAAGAAAAACAGAGTAGGTGAGATTAATCCTATCTGTCATACTAGCGTTTCCATTATACAAAATCTGTCGTTGTGCGGTAATTAAAGGAAAGCCCGAGATATTTATGTATATATTGGCATTATATAATATCGGATTTCTTTAGTTTTACTTTTTTTCCTGAAGTAACAATATTTGAAAAAAGGGGATAATAATAGATTACACAATTTTAATATAATCTAATTTAATTAAGAGAACCGCTGAAAAATAAAATTAGTTTTATGATTACAATTACAAAACCTATATTATAGTATTATTGCTATCATAACAATTATTTTCATATTAATCGAAAACTGAAGCATTTCAAAAGATATTAAGAAAAATTTAGGATGGGACAAATACTTTCTAATCCAGTTATCGACAAAGAAAAAAGTGAAGGATCTGATGGGTTTACAGCTTTCGGATTATGTACCATGCAAGGTTGGAGAATGTCAATGGAGGACTCCCATCTTACAGAGCCTGATATACTCGATTCCAAACAAGAAGATCAATTAGCATTGTACGCTGTATTCGATGGGCATGGTGGGGGCGGGGTATCTACGCGATGTAGTACAAGGATGACCTCCTTAATTAGGCATTTAGTCCACCATGCATCTGATTACTATATGACTGTTGACAAGAAGGCAGTTAATTATGGTAAGTTATTAATAAAGGCTTTCTTAGAGATAGATGAAGACATTAGTAAAGATCAAGAATTGGTTAGAGAACAAAGTGGTTCGACGGCAACCGTAGTACTCATCTCAAAGAAATTAAACAAGGTTATATGCGCCAATGCTGGTGATAGTAGAACAGTGTTATCCTCAGATGGGTTAGCCAAGGCATTATCCTTCGATCATAAACCTAATCTAACCAATGAAATCGGTAGGATTGTTGCAGCAGGTGGTTATATTGAAATGGGGAGAGTCAATGGTAACTTAGCTTTATCTCGTGCTGTTGGAGATTTCACTTATAAAGGTGACACAACCCTTCCTCCACAAGAACAAATTGTCACTGCGTTTCCTGATATTATGGAACATACTTTGGATTATAAAAGCGATGAATTTGTAATCTTAGCATGTGATGGTATTTGGGATTGTTTATCATCCCAGGATTGTGTCAATTTAATACATTTTGGTATTAATAAAGGAAATATGGCCCTCACAGATATTTCCGCTAGAATAATTGACGTTTGTTGTGCTCCTACAATTGAAGGGACAGGTATTGGTTGTGATAATATGAGTATCACTATTGTGGCATTATTAAAGGATAATGAATCTCTAGATCAATGGTTCCAACGGATTAGAATGAAGAATATACGTGATGTAATATCATTTGAAGAAAAAAGAAGGAGAATATTTTCACAATATTTACCAAAGGATCGTACTCAACTCTTTGCTATTACTACTCCAACTAATGAGGTTCAAGAGACACGTGAATTGACACATGAGATTAATCCGAGGTACCAAACAATTGCAGATGAAACACAACAATTTGGTAATCCAATGAAAACCGAATTAGAGGTTGAAAATGACAATAGTATTGCAAATAAAGAAATACCTATACCTAAACCTAAAAGAGGTTCCTTGGATCTATTTGAAATAGAAAAGAAAATTGAGGATGGTATTAAGGAGAAACAGAAAATTGGACAAGATAATGAGAATAGAAATAATGATAATGATAACGAGAAAAGAGGTAAGACCCACGAGAAACATTCGATTTTTAATCCTACGACACTTGGTAATATGCTAACTTCTTTTACAACTGCTGCCATTGGCGAAGCTGCTCCATTTCTTAGTGAAGAAGAAGAAGAAAGTGAGAAAGAGACTCAACAGAGCAAAAAATAATGTATAGCATCGCAAAAATAAAAAACAAAAAGATTAAACTACGTACTAAATAGTAATAACAATACACATACTGCTCCCTCTAATTATTTATGAAATATATATATTACCATAATATCATCGAGATTAATTATGTTAAAATATGTATAAATATATCTGTATCTTTACAAACAGCTCAAAATGTCAATCTGATTGAAATCATATCATTAAATATCTATAATCTATAATCTATATATGTATATATATATGTCATTGAATGTTTATGATTTATGCTCCATATATAGAACAACTAGTTTCCCATACTTGATCAACAACCTCAGATAATGGAAGGCCTTTGATGTTAGCAATAACTGTAGCGACTTGTTCCATTGTACAAGGTTCATTCCTCGATTTGATCATATAATTATTCCATTCATCTTCCTCCATTTTGCTTAACTTATCTCTCTTGACAGATTTATATGGTAATGGTTGATAATCTTTTAAATATTTAGAAGCTTCGTGAGTTCGTCTAATTTCACACCATGGAGCATCTGTCTCCAGAAGTAATCTATCTAGTGGTACTCTCTTAACAGATTCGATATTTTCTTCTAGTCTAAATGAAGCACCATTCATTCCAATATAGCAGTTTGGAGACAATGAAAGTAAGTTCTCTAAGTCGCTGAGTGAATCAGTAAATGAATGTACAACAAATTTTTTCGAAGATGGTAATTTATAATGAATCGGTTCTTTACTACTAATAATATCCTTTAAATTGAATTTATCATCATTATCATGGAATCCATTAATAAATTTCTTTAATATAGTAATAAAATCATCACAACAGTTTCTCATATGAAGAAATAAAGGAATTTCCTTATTTTCTAATAAACAACATAATTTCAATTGTTCTTCAAAAAATATTAATTGTAATTCTTTACAAGAATAATGGAAACGATCATAATCAAGACCGATTTCACCAATTGCTCGTAAATCTGGATCATTTAATTTTGTAGACATAAGTTCATATAATTCTTTCAATTTCTTTGAGGCAAATTTTGTATCTTTATTCAATGATTCATAAAGTTCATGATTATAATTTTCATCATTTGATGGGTTATCGATTGTACTTGATGAATCTATACTCTCTAAATTTTCTACAAATTCATTTACACAACATGGATGTACACCAATTGTGTAATATAACTTCACTGGAGAGGTATCCTTTAAATTATCCTTCAATTCAACTACTTGTTTTGATTCTACAATTGAGGAACCTGTCAATAAAGTAACTTTGACGTGTCTCTCCTGGGCTCTATACAAAATGTTGGATATATCAGGATTATGATATTTTTTACCATGGTATACACCTTGGAACATTGGATCGGATAGGTTAAACCCTATATCGTAATATTTCATTCGAGGTAAATATCTTGGTATCTGGCGTACTGTACTATTATACATCAGTAAACTAAATTGTCACTGATATCGCTCTATATATATAAATTATAAATCAAGAAAATACTATTATAGCTTTCCCTTTCATGCATTTCTTATACTTGAATATTACCTCTTTAAAGAATAAACCTTACGACATCTAAAAACTAATCTGTAAGAAAATAAATAAAATAAAAAAATGTTAATAAATAATGAGCCATTTTTCAATATTGTTTCTTAAATTGGGAACGGCGGAACAACTAAGAGACACCCACACATTACACCCAACGAACTCTAAAGGACCCTTCCATATAAGTGTGTACGATAAAACAAACTATTGGTGGAAGCTATTTGATGACAAGAATTTAATGGTTATAACAATAAAGATTATCAATCTCATTTTGTTGTAAGTTGGTGAAACTACTGATGCCAATATATGTATATATATATTTTAAAATCTAAAAACAGAAGGAAATATGTTTCTAAATATTGCTGACCATATTTTAAGTTTGTGAAGACGACTAATAGGAAACCACACTATTCTTTTCTTAGTGTAAGATAGTTTAGAAACATAACATCGAGCTCTGACAATGTTCACTATACGTATATCATCAAACTATATAAGAAGTAAAAGAACTAGAACACGCATGATTGGTATATAAGTTTAAATACTCTTTGGGAAGATTGAGAATGTTTTCTATATTTATCAAGAATTTCCTTTATATTTTTACCTGTTTCAAATACAAGGTTATACCAGAAAAGGATTTGAACATTCCTGCTAAAACAAACAACCAAACAAAGATATACACCCAATATTGAATTAGGGTATCCTTTTTCCCCACATTATATAATTTAATACAGATTTAAAATAAAATTGTCAACGCAAATTTGCCTCTCCCAAAAGAAAACCAAAATATCTTTACCGCCGAAGAAGTCCTCTTGTAATCGTTTTTGCCTTGCTTATTGTGCGCAAAATTGCATAATGCCCAAACGGAACAAATTTGCAAATGTGCGTTTTGTAAAGTTGCGGAAGAAAAGAAAAATTTGCGTTCTCTCTATATTTCCTTATGCTAAAAGGAACTCAAAAAGGAGTTTTCGTGCAAATTATTCTATTTCCGTGTGAATTAGCGTTGGGAGGGGCGTCTATAATTGACAGTGGTCCCTTCTTGAGTGCCCTCCCCGTTGAGCTAGAAAAACAAAAAACAAAATTAGTTAGTATGCGAAATAGTTTGAACGGACAGCGCAAATTTTGAACTGCTATTTGATTCTATTTGAACTCTATTTAATTTTTACATACACAGACCCACAGTATAGTAGTTAGTATGGCGGGGCCAGAGAGGTCCCTTCTCTCCATCAGCGTTCGTTGTGTCCATCAGCTGTTCCGTTTCGTCTCTTGCGGCTCACGCTCACACACAAACAATATAATATTTAATTATTCCTCATCCGACAAACAGCCCACCGACCGCAGCAAATGATAGACAGACAGAGAGATGAAAGAATAACAAAACAGACAAAAAAACTAAATGAGAAGTCTTGACGAAAAAACCCATCGCTCATTATCACATCATCCATCGGTCATCGCAAAAATATATTGGCCGTCATCACACACTGTAGACTTACTATTTATCAATACATATATTTCTGTAACTACAGACCACATATCATTAAAATAGTATAATAACTCTTTTTGATAGAACGTAAAAATTTAAATATAATACATATTAGAGTTTAGTAAAGTTAAGTGATATACATAGATATAGTTTAATAACGATATTTTTTGTTTTATCGACGTATTACAACTCACTGAAGAATTTTTTTTTTTTTTTGCACTCATCACCAAAACAGAAAGAAGAAGAAAAAAAATTGTAACATATAACGTTGTCAAAATCCTGTATTACAAGATATTATCAACTACCATATTATTATTTGTACTATCTACCATTAGAGAATCATAGATAACAATAATCTATAATTTCTCTGCCCATAATAGTATTGTACTTTTTTCTTTTACTGATAGTTGAAGTCATACCAAAAAAAAAATAAAACAATTTTGAATTTACAGTTCCTATTTGTTTTTTGGTTATAATATTAAATTTTGTTTCTGTTTTTTACCATTGATCTATTCAAATAGGTTCATGTTCCTATAAAGTTTCCAAATCATTATATTTATATCTACTGAATATTATTCATACAGTAATAACAATACAATACAACACTATCTATCGTAAAAAAAAAGAATAGATATATATATATTATTTTAGAAAGGAATAACCATTTGAAATAATATGCCTTCTTCAAAATCTACATTTTCAACAATGGCATCACATTCAACATCGACGATTTTAAATAATCATCCACATCCACATCCACATCCACAATTGCATAATCAAAATCATGCTTTGAATAATACTTTACCAAGTCCCGGTAATATGGCAAATTTTCATTCAAATATGATGAAGAAAAAAGATATTATAAATCACGAACCTACTTTATTATCAAGAAGTAATACTGTTTCTTCGCCATCTCCTTCTTCTGCAACTTCGCCTTCTACAGCAGTATCATCATCGATGTCTTCACCTACTACAAACCCAAACTCTATTAAAGAAGTAATCATAAATCCAACTGATATGACTAATAATCGAATTAATGAGGTATCAAATCCTGTCTCTGGTATACAAAAAGTTGAAGAGGTTAAATTGGTTAATTATTCTAATGGTACAACTCCTAACAGTGCAGGTAAGAACCCTTCATCGTGGGATCCACAGGATGATTTGTTATTACGTCATCTAAAAGAGATAAAGAAGCTTGGATGGAAGGATATTTCTCAATTTTTCAATAATAGAACACCTAATGCATGTCAATTTAGATGGAGAAGATTAAAATCTGGAAATCTAAAATCTAATAAGACAGCTTTAGTTGATGTTACAGATTATACTGCTGTGATTAAAGCTTTAAATGAAGGAAAATTAAATGAATACAAATTGATGGACGTTCCAGCAACTGCTAATAATGAATCAAAACAAAAGCCGCTAAGTGTTAGCGATAATAATACTGATATGATATCTCCTAGAAAGAAATATGAAGAACTCAAATTTTCTTCAATGACAAATAAAGGAAATAATTATCAACAAACGATTGCTTCGAACAATTCATCACCTTCTAAGGAATCATATGCCTCAAAGTTTATTTCGAGCACTAATTTATCATATTCTCCAAACGATAATATCATCGATAATAATCAACATACTAGTAATATCAATTTCGGTAATGAATCCTTTACAAAACAATTTAAACCACAAAGTCAAGGTAAGATCCCTCAAATGGAGCAACTGAAAACACATAGTAATATTTCCTCAACACATTCTAACACCAATAGTAAGAAATTCATTAAACCGAGATCATTTTCACATTCTGTTACAAGACCTAAACTTCTTGCTAGTATGAAAAATTCAGTATCAAATATCAATAATGGTGTTTCTACTGTATCTAATGAAGAAGAGAACGTTGGTTTTATTCCAAAGATTATTGTAAGATCAAGACGTAGTTCTTTAGCTGTGCCTGTTCTGCAACAAAATCAAATCACGAATCAACCTCAATCTCATCAAAATTCAAATATGCTGTCTCCTTCAGCTTCCTATTCGAATATTGCTAATGCTCTAAACACTACTTTGGTCACATCTAAATCGAGGAAAAATTCGATATCACTGATGTCAAGACGATCATCGTTTAACGTTACAAGTGGAAATTCATCAAGAAAGCAGTCTATTATATCAACAGCAGTTTCAAACTCCATTTCTAGTCAATTTCCGTTGGCTCCACATCCTACCAGTGACGTTCATTTAAATGTTCAATCCATGAAACAAAGAAAAGATTCAGCATATAGGAAGGATTTTCATAATATGAATACCATGGTGTCAAATCCAGAACATAGTTTCCCATCCACGTATGGGTTTGTTGACGCACCGTCATCGAATACACGTCGAAAATCATCGATTACTGGAGTTAATATGCATTCAATTTCTAAAGATATCCCATCTGTGTCCGAATGGACAAATCAAGAAGATGCGATAGTATTGGAATGTCATGGAAGAAATCTGTCTTGCAGAGAAATGTCAATTTTATTAAATAATAAATCAGAAAATGAAACTCAATGGAGATTAAACTATTTAAAGGGCATTGGAAATGGAAGTAAAGGGAACTCGGCCGAAACTGAAAATGTGGACCCATTACACATGGGCCATGTATCCAATTCATATACTGGGACAGAATTAGGAAAAAAAGACCAAATCAATCAACCACTGAATACCCATCTACCTAGCATAAATAATATACTTAATGATGCAAACTAAAATAAAAGGACACAATATACCCCCACATTAGATGTTCTCTATTAGGGGACCAAAATCAATGAAATACAGAAAGAAGATAATAATATTCTAAATTTAGGACAAGACTGAAACATATAGTCTCTAGTATGCAAAAACGTATTTCATTTTAACTATTATTGAATCATAAAATTTCAATAGCTTGCAATTGTTGATAATTAGAGAGATCCCAATATGATAATACATAACATACAAAAATATGTATTGATCAGACCTTTACATTTAGGCAACCTGTAATGCATATTGGCAGAGAAGTGTATTGTGTAAGTATATACATTTATTTACATGGAATTAAAACCTATATATCATCGTAGCCTTTATAAATGAGAATAACTAATATTAGAAGGCAGGTAACCTTCTTAATTCTTTATTAAATAATGTTATTGGTTACAGATGTTATGCGTTTATATAATTTTATATTAATTATAATTATCATCGGTTAATATTATATTCCATATCCACTTCATCGTCGTCATCATCACCATCGCCATCGCCATCGTGACTTGCATTATAATCTTCATCATTGCTGTTAGATTCATCAATATTTCCTAAAGTTGACATATTCTCATCAACATCTATATCTTCATTTTTATTCTCAATTCCTGAGGAAATTGATCTTTGGATTGAATCTGTATAATTAGACTTTGTGACAGGTAGTTTAGATTTTACCCCAGGAACGAATGGTTTTATCAAACAAGATTGCCAATGGTCATTTAGATCAACAGTAAAAGTTTTGTGGTCTTCTGTACAAGTTATTCTACTTTTAATTTTGTTCAATAAAACATTTTCCATATCTTGTCCATCTGCTACGTCATCCGTCATGTGGTCTATCATAACCGTAAGATGTTCATTAAACACATCCGAATTATGGTAATCGACATTCGCAATTGACTTTAAAATTTTACTTGTCTGTGAATCGAGGTTACTATTATTGCTAACGGCATTTATTCCACAAGATGGACCAAATACAAGTGGTTTCCATAATAAATTCTCTATCTTGATATGCCATATCATTTTCTGTCGCCATTTTTCATTGACATCTTCAATATAAGACCAATTTCTGATAGCAATAATAAATTTAGATTTATTGGCCAGTGTGAATAAAACGTCTAATTGCTCCAAACCAAAGACTACATCTGTAGCTGTGAAACCAGTAATAGTAGATAATTCCTTTAATGAAATATTTATTGATGCATCGCCATTGAAGTTTAATTGACGCAAATTTAATAGAGTTTCTGCCAACTTACATTTCCAATAATATCTATATGTGAGTAGCCCTAAATCTGAAAGGGGTTTCTCAGGAGTACCAACTTTAAATTCCCTCCTTGATAAAAGGTAAGAGAATTCCATCAATAAATTTCCGAAGCCCTGTCTTCTGAAGGTAGGCAATGTTAGAATACAACTAAGGTTATAATCAGTAGAATTTAATTTTTCTTTGGAAAAATAGCCTACTAAATGGTTTTCAGAATATAATACATAAAATACAAATGGATCTACCTCATAGAATAATGTTTTTGATCTAAGAAAAAGCATTGACAACAGACAAAGATTCCTACAATATGTTTGATTTTCTCTTCCATCTATTTCAAATAACCTAATTGATTTGTCTCGGTAGATTACTGACCCTGGAGGTGCGAAATGGGAGGAACATTTTTGTTTATGGCGCCAATATTTAAATCTCGAGGAGCAATATGACAAGCAGTTTTCACATATGAAAATTATAGATTCACTATTGACATGTTCAGGATAAGGACTTGGATAAAGGGTTTTAATTTCGTTATTATTTATGCAGATTGCTTTTACTTGCGATTTCGCAACAAAAGGTGAGCTCTTTGTTTCCCTTTTAAAATCGAAAGTATAAGTCGATAAAATATTACTATTAATGTATTTTGTTGCGCTAGATTTAGCAAGTGTGCTTGCAAATATTTTACGATCATTTGTTTCGGGTTTCGTGCGATCAATAGAGTATTCCTTTTTGGTAGAATAGATGGACTTATAAAGAACATCACGAAATTCAGAATCTACCTTGGTGTATCGATGAGGCACTATATGTGTATTATTTTCATGAAATACAAAATCATTACTTAGTAATCTGTTAAAATTTAAAAATTTCTGAGGATTATATTTAATTTTCACAGATTGCAGGAATTGAATGTATTTTGATTCATAATTCATCTCTCTACTATACAGGAATTCTATATTTGGGTTCAATTGGTTGGCCTCGGATCTATTATGTGGTAATACCCAATGTTCAGTAGTTTCAGATTCAGAATCATTTGTAGCATTTCTTTCAAATGAAGGTTCTGCCAGATATTCTGTGGTATCCTTTGGGGTAATATTTGAGGTTATCTCATCCCTATCGTTTAATTGAAGTTGCCGCGTTAATTGTGGCACATTGATCTTCTGTAATGATTTATCTCTGGGATTATGTAAGGATCTCTTTCTAGCATGTAATCTGTCTTCTAAAGAAACTGTCCTCGATCTCAATGTTCTTTTCACTTCGTCATTTGCATCTCTATTTATTGTTCTATTTCGGAGATGTCTCATTGTATCATTGGAACTTGTATATGATGTTGTTGTTTTATTGATTGAAAAAATAAAAAGAAAAATCCTAGAGTTAAATCGAAGGATATATTTGGATGCAAATTTAATTGGCAACTGAAGGCAGTTCTAACAATAGGGATAAAATTCAGTTTTGTTGTTGTTCCGCTGACTATATACCATTATTTCCTTTGAAATAATGGTATAGTGTTGTTGTTTTGTTTACTTTTCGCATGAAAACTAAAATTTGTATAAAACGCGTTGAACGGCGCATCCATCGCCATTGAGATTTGATAAAATTATTATTGATGAGATTCAATCCTGTTGATCACAGGAAGTTTAACTTTATCAGATGTTTTCCTATTAATTTAGATGTTGTTCTATTTTATATTTTTACGTTAGTTTTATAAGTTTATTAAAATTATACATTGGCATTTATATCGATATATACATATAATTGGTAAAATAATATATATTGGTGAGGGATGTGCGTGTGTCTTCATCTTTCGTTATCGTAATCATTAAATATCATAAAAGTGTTGCATTAGGAAAATTAACAAGGTTGACATGAAAATGTGAGGCATTCTATTTGTACGTTAATTGCAAATAAAATGTGTCGTGTTGTTATCATTGTCACGTTAAACTACATGATTAAAGCAAAGTATTCATACGAAACGCCATGGCTAGTAATTAAGATCGTTTCAATAGTCGTAGGAGTCAGGGAAAGAAATATTTTAAAAAAAAGGTTAAGGATCATTAACCCAGTCAATCATCTATAATGATTGAAGTTTTGAGTATTTGCCAAATTAAAATGCAAAAAAGGCTTGTAGCTTAATTTGAGGTAAATGAATGTTTTACAGTGAATGTCCGTAGTTTTGTCATAAGAATTAGCACATTATTGATCTTCTTTATTGTTTTTGCATCTACCACATACTTCTCTTTACATTGGATGTACTGTTATTGCTATTATTATTATTTATCGTACCAGAAACATCTAATCCACTCAAAGATCTACTCAAATGGTGTTCTAATCCACTATCAAGGCCAATTCCAGATGTGGTGCCATAAATAATATCGGCATTACTGTTATTATTTGCATTTAGAAGCATATTAGCTGAATCATCATGGAAGGATTGAGCTGAAAAATTAGACTGTATAGATCCGCTAGTATTTTGTTGTAATAAAGGATGGTCTGAAGAAGTTGGGATGATTTGATCATGAAGTTGGGAAGGTGAGGAGGAATTGTTATGTAATGATGATAGGATTCTTTGAGTTGTAGCAGTTTGAGATGATGGGTTGTTAGTTGCCATATTAGAATTTCTCAATAGTGGGTTAGATGAGTTCAATAATTGCGTGTTGGATGAATAACCTGATGGGATTCTGGCTGATGGAGTTAACGGGTTGGGTTGTCTTAAAAATGCCTGCTGTTGAGCAGATTGCGAAGAAGTGGTAGATGATGGTAGTGGTTGTTGTGATTGGCTATTAGACCCAGAAAGTAGAGGAGATTGTAAAGAAGGGTTTGAGCCTTGAGCTTGATCATTACTATAGAAACTACTTGGGTATGCAGGAGTTGGTGAAGCAATACCTTGAGCTTGATTCAAAACGCCTCTTGATAAAGTTTGAGCTTGTTGAGCTGCAACAGTCTGTGCTAACAAAGATGCAGTACCGTTGGTGTTCAAAATTGAAGAATTGTGAGATATAATACTGTTATTATCATTGGCATTAGATGCAGCTGCAGCTGCTGCGGATGCATGAGCTTGTAATAAACTAGTGTACGAGTGAGATCTATTTAATGAACCACCAGTAGAATTTGGTTGTAATGGATGCATGATAGGCATTTGACCTTGTTGTTGCAAATGGGATTGCAAACTAGCTTGGTCTAAGAATTTCCTCTTGATAACGACAAATCTTGGATCGTACACTTCAATCAAGTTCAAGTAAGAACAAAGAACATTAATTACACGTTTGTAATTTGCACTAAGTCCAATTGGGTAGGCTAATTCATTGTAATACTTTTCTCTATCTCTAAACAACAATAATTGAGAATAAATTTCCAAAGTGTCTGGATCATTGAAATCCAATTGTTGTGGTGGGATTGGCACTGTTGATGAAGATGGTAAGGGGGCGTAGTAACGTTCGCCACTAGAATTTGAGTTAGATTGACCATTATTGTTGCTATTATTATTGGTAGCGACATTTTGAGAACTTCCATTGTTTTGAACATATCCAAAAGGTGGAATTTGTTGTTGATGAGATGATGATTTTTGTGGTTGTTGTGATTGGGATTGGTACTGATATTGTGATTTCTGAGAGTAGAATGAATTAGAGGTACTTTGTTGAGCTAGAGCATTTGCACTGCCATGATTATTATTCATGTTATTGTTGTTGTTATTAGTAGTATTACCAGTCTTGTTACCATTCATTAAACTTGAAAATATTTGATGACTAACTGTAGCTGCATTATTATTTCCATTAGCTAAATTTCCGTTGGACATGTTATTGTTGTTTTGATTCAAACTAACAGATGACATTTTTCCTAACGAATGTAATGATAAATTGGAGATTGTTCTATGTTGTTCTTCAAGTTGACCTCTCTTTTCACGTTTTTCACGTTCAATTCTTTCTCTTTCAGCTTGTGGTAACATTTTCTTATATTCAACTTTCAATTTTCTGCCATTAATCTCTTTACCATTTAAATTACTGATAACATCCAAGGTTTCTTCAGCAGTAGTGAAATTTGCAAATGCTAAACCTCTAAAGATTCCATTATCAAAATGATAATTAAAAGCGTATGGTAGAGGCAAGTTCATTTCATCGATAATATCTAGTAATTGTTCCTTTTTGATTGCAAATGGAATGTTTTTAATTACAATAGCATTGGGGATTATATCATCATTTAGTCTATCGTTTTCATTCATTGAGTTAACATTGTTATTCTTTACAGTACTGTTATTATCGTTATCGTCATCTTCATCGTCATCATCGATTTCCTTTTCAGAAAGTTTTTCAAGTTGTGCTTGGTCAAATTCATCAGCCTCATTTTCATTAGAGACATCAATACCATTGTTCTCCAGGATTGGAGTATCCAACTCATTGGAATTTAAATATTGTGAGTCTTCGTTATTACTCATTATATCTATTAATAATATAGGTAGTGTTTTCTGATAAATTTATTATTGATAAGGTTTCGTAATAGGTTTAAAAGTCTATAGTGTGGTTTTTTCAGAGATATTGGGTACGTCTTTTGAAATTTTCTTTACTTTTTTTAGGTATTGATTTTGAAAAAATATGTTTAATCAGAAAGTTATTATTAGTTCAAATATTCACAAATTAAAATAATTTTCGTTAAAAATTAATTAAGTCCTTGAAAAGAAGATGTGGAATAAGATATGATATAGTAAGTGATATTAATAAAGATTCTTCTTTGTGAGTTGGCAATACTAAATTAACTTGCAATTGTTCTTCGATGTGGTCTTATTGTCCCAAGTGATATAATAGGAGTTTTCAAAGGGGAAATAGGAAGAGGAGGAATAGCCGGTATGTTTTGTTTTGTTCTGTTTTCTTTGTTCAATAAGGTTGTTGTATTGGTCTCCTTATAGCCTCATTTATCTTTTACATTTACCCATCGCATAAAATTTCAAATTTTGTGAATTTTTTTTACTTTTTGAATTTTGTTGCGAATGTTTTTTTTTCTTCAGAAATTTTTCATTATTTTTGTTTGTTTGTTTTCTGAGAAATTGCGGAGGGAGATGAATGTATGGCGTGGATCCTCTCGTCGAAAGTGACTGGGTTTTCATTTTGACGTCGATGACATAATTATTTTAATGACATAATGGGAGTAGATATGTTAATAAGTTTTGTTATTAGCAATTATTTTGATTTTAAACAGTGCATGGTCGTTATAGAAGTGGTATTAATATTCTATAAACCAGGTTGGTTTATTAAGTAGTTTGAATATTAAAAAATATTTTTATTAATTAGTTTAAATTTGATAAATTTTAGATATAGGTTAAATCTTGCAGTCGAAAATTAAGTTATGGTAACACATACGAGTATCTGGGTTAAGAAAAGCATACTGATATTATACGTCTGCATACGTTACAAAACTATCAAATTTAATTCTTGGTTAACAGATGAATGCTTCCTATAAGGAACAAATCATCTAAAAATATTTTCTTTTGGAGAATTGAATATGATCAATTTACTAAAAGTTCATCACAATATCCAACCTATCAAGCTTTTGAACTTTTTCTATATACATATATAAAGGTTTCTTTTCCAAATTTCTCTTTTACAGATCAATCAATTAACCCAATATTATTGCACAGTAAGGTTGGTTGCCTTCATTAAAAATCCGAGTCCTTCGATGACTGTAAATAAAACAGCAAATATGACTAACGTAAAATTTTTAAGATTCCTTAATTAGATAGGGAACTTTTTTGCATGGATATGTTGTTATTCAACGGAATAATGACCATTCGTTTTGGGTCACAATTATTAATAGCTTCAGTAGTTGAGTTAAAGATATTTCAAAATCATACCAAAAATCATACTACCGGGATATTGTAGCATTGAATTTTTAATATACTAACCACCAATTATCTGTTGTTCTAGCATTGTGGATTAGAATGGGTTCAACTATTGGTGACGTAGTGACTGGAATATCTATATTACCTAAATTTGGATCCGCAAAAGCGCCCCCTCATATTATTGATTATTCATCATCAAGTATCATTGATGTATCTCATAAATGTTGATGTACGAAAACAATTTAGGTTTTATTATATATATATATATATATATTATTGAAATTTCATATTTAAACTAAACATAAAGAGTTAATTTATAGTTGATGAAAAGGTTACAGTTGATCTTAATCAACAACAGCCTGTCTCAGTGGTACATGACTTACCACAGTTTGGACATTTTCCATCGAGACAACTAGAGGAACAATCAGCGCAAATACATGAGGATTTATTGCCACAGCACTTACCACCGTTGGAACACTTGCCGTCAGTGCAACACTTGGAGCAGTCGTCGCAGGTACACTTGGAAGATACACAGCACTTACCACCGTTGGAGCACTTGCCGTCAGTACAACACTTGGAGCAGTCGTCGCAGGTACACTTGGAAGATACACAGCACTTACCACCGTTGGAGCACTTGCCGTCAGCACAACACTTGGAACAATCGTCACAGATGCACTTAATAGTCACACAGCACTTGCCATTGGCAGCTTGCTCGATGGAAATACAGCACCTGGTGGCCTTCGTGCAACTGCCTTGTTCACAGGAACAAGAGGTAGCAGGCACAGGTTGAGCAACTGGCTTGCAACAGCAACCAACTTGAGTGGTTTGTTTGTTTGAATTTGAGGAACACATGATAGTAATTTTGATTTGTTTAGGGTTTGTTATTTTTGTTTTGTTTTGTTTTGCTTGTTTTGATATTGGTATATTTCCAACGTAGCAACACAAAACAATCGAACACAACCAGTTCTCCCAATGTTGCAACACCACCTCCTTTATATATGTTTTCCAAAAGGAACGCTCCTCCAGAAGTGCTTATTGCTGACACCTAGGCACCCAGCATCGCTGCTATTATTGCTGACATCTGATGGCATCAAGGGAAAACACCCTTTAACGGTATTATTGCTGACAGCAGCAAAATCCGCGAAAAATATTTATTCGAAGCGATTTACGCTGGTCGCTGCGCGCGTTTCTGACAGCGATCGCTCTTTGGCAGACTCTCCTGAAAGAGATATAAGGGACTTGGCTGTGGAACGGAAATCACAAACGTCAGCAAAAAGCCCAGCGATGCCAACGATGCCAACAGAGTACGGCCCTACCAGTGAGACGGGACCCCACGACCACTATACACTTAGCCGGAGTTACTAATTGATATTACGTTGTGATATTTTACATTGCTACAGACTCTACGTATTTCCATGAAGCAAAAATCGCTTCCTATTCTGGTCTGCCCCTCTTGCGGGACCTGTCGCTGTGATGGCTCGAGTCCCTGCCGTGCTTCTTGTTGTGATATTCACGGGCCTCATTACGGTCGTGACGCTCACTACCTCCAGAGGTTACCGCTGGTCTCTCCACCGCCGGGAACAACTCGCGCTCTTGGTCCTTCACAAGCCCCTTCCAGTCCCATCTCTTACGCACATACTTCTCCAGTTGCCAGTTCTTCCACACCTGTCTGCCGTAGGTACTGTTCTTCACCTTCTCAGACTCACCCACAAGCGCACCGGCAATTCTCTCCTTGTAGAGCATCAGCTTCGCCGTGAAGTTCCATAACTTGTCCATGATGTGCGAACCGTACGCATTGCATGCCATGTTCACAACATCCTTACAGAGGACGTTCAACAGACGTCTCCGCTGGATGATCTCAACACGTTTGGGGTCCAGAACACTCTCCACAACATGCGAAAACACACCGTGGAAACACATCTGCAACAGTCTCTCCTCTGGCAAAGCAAGCATACTCTCAACGGTGACATCCAGGAACTGTTGGTCGTACGCAATAAGCTGTTCCAAGAATATAGATCTTCTTCTCTCCTCCGCAGTAGGCCAGTCGTCACGGGTGTTCCCCAGAGTAGACGAGCTCAGTTGCAAACAACTCTCCAGGACATTCCTCTCCTCTTGCTCGGCTGGGTAGTATTTCTTCAGCAATTGACTGATAACTTCGTCTCTCAGATAACTGTCCTGGCCATTACTGGCATTGATGATCGCAGTGCCGAAATCGATATTCGAGTTAAGCAGCACGCTCAACTCAGGAACAATGTCGTCCAGGATCTGTCTTATCTCCTTGCCCTTGAGGTGCAACAACAACGCCTGCACAACAAATGCACCAGTGGTGTCTCTCTTTGCCAGCTTCACAACACGCTCTCTCATGTACAGCCTGTACAATCTCTCCACGTACTTCTGTCTACCGTACCCAATCACGTTCTGCAAGAAGTGCGACCCAACGGCATCGGACAACAGGTACTCCACAAAGGACTCCTCCTTGGCGTCCCTCTCGTCGTTGGTGTTGAAGATCAGTCTCCAGAACGACCGGTCCCTGTCGAAGATACCCTCGACCTGGATGATCAGCTGGATCACAGGCGAGGCCACCTTATCGACACACAGTTCCCTGAACTTTGTGATCGCTGATGGACTCACATCGGCACGCGATGTTACCTCTCCAGCGAACGACTTGTACAGGCCGGACACCAGCGCACGCAGTTCCAGCTTGAAGGACTCTGGTGTCTGGTATGTCTTGTTGAACTCATCGTTGTCCTTGATATCGATCATCTTACGCGCAATCTTCGACCTCTTTGAACGCAGGTTGGAATTGCTCTGAGTACTACTTGGCAGCAGCTTTGAGGCTAGGATCAGGATCACCAATCTCAACGTGTGCGACCCGTACTGGTCCGACATCAGTGGCTTGGCGTGCGGCTTCAGCTCGTTCAGCATGAACAAAAACATGTTCTCCATGGAGCCATACTCCTCGTCTCCATCACCATTATCACCGGAAGTGGCAGTGCTGCCTTCATCGAAGCTTGGTGTCAGCAGCTCCTTCTCGACTAATGCGGCGGAACGTACCAGCAGCGTCTCCAGGACATGGGAGGCGTACTTGTGGCAGGCCATACCGAAGAAGTTCCCGTTGAACGCTTTGAAAAGCCCCTTCAGCTGCGAGTCGTCACAGTCCAGGATCAATCTCTCC